>NC_092806.1:31130847-31451218 GCF_040954645.1 Diabrotica undecimpunctata | reverse complement strand
ATTCTCTTCTAAATTTACTGGGCGGTTCCATTGTCTCAACATAAAGTGGTTCAATAGGGGTAGATCTCATAGCACCCATGCAACACCGCAAAGCTGTGTTTATAAAAACATCTATACGGCCTAAAATATTGTTACTAGCGGATCCGTAAAGTACAGAGCCATAATCTATAATGGACCTGATATAAGAACGATAAAATAGAAGACATGTTTCAACATCAGCACCCCACCAAGTTTTTGTAATTGATTTGAGAAAGTTTAGTGCTTTATTACACCTATCAAGCATAAAATCAACATGCAGTTTCCAGGTCAGTTTTGTATCCAAAATCATACCCAAATATTTTATCGACTTACAGAGGGGAAAATAATTATCATTTAATATTATTTGTTCTCTTTGAGGCAAGTTATGTCTAGTGAATATACAAATGTTAGACTTGTTGTTTGCCAACTCAAAACCATTTTTTCTAAACCACCTACAGCAATGTTCATGAACACATTCCAATGTGTTTAAGCCGTCATTGTATTTTTTAGATTCAGTATAGATACAGAAGTCATCTGCATATTGTATTGTATTAAATGAAATTTTTTCGATACTAATATTATGAAAATCGGCTGTGTAAAGATTAAATAGAAGTGGACTTAAAACTGAGCCCTGTGGAAGACCCGAACTATTAAAACGTGGTCCAATGAGTTGATTGTTTTCCATCCTAATATATATTTTCCTGTTTAAGTAGAAATTGACAATATTTTGGGCAAGCAGGAAAGGTATTTGGAATTGTTGAATCATTTTTTCTTTTAGCATATCTAAATTAACACTGTCATATGCACCTTCAATATCCAAACATAATAGTGGAACATACGTATTGCGAGAATATGCATTTTGAATGTGAGTTACTACGGTAGCGAGTGCATCCAAAGTACCACATCCTTGTCTGTAACCGAACTGAGAATTTGGAAGTAGTTTTTTCTCACTTAACCACCATTCAAGCCTTACTTTTAGTATCCTTTCTAATACTTTGAGAACACAAGACATAAGTGAAATTGGTCTGTATGATTTTGCCAGATTCGGATCCTTCATTGGCTTTAAAATTGGGATTACAATAACTTCTTTAAATTCATCCGTACCTGCAGACATAAATTCGTTAAATATTTCCAATAAAAGATCTTTAGCGATTGGAGGAAGCAGATCAAGCATAGGATACTTAATGTGGTCATAACCAGGACTTGTGCTAGAACGATTATTTAAAACATAGCTTAGTTCTGTCTGTCTAATCGGTTGAAGTAAAAAGTGGTTTTTGTCGGTTACTATTTTCTTAGGTTTATTAGGCATAGATATCACTGTTGGAGGAGCAATTATATCAAAAAACTCTTCTATCCAAATATTTTCAAAAGATTTTTTTTTTGTTGGTGATTTTCTGTATAACTTTCTAGCTTGAGTCCAAAGTACTGATGATGGTATTGATTTATTAAGAGAAGAAACCCAATTGACCCAGCTTTGTTTCGCAATCCTTTTTAGTTGTTTTTTTGTACTTGCCATGTTTGATTGGCATTTTATATAGTTCTCAAAATTACGTTCTTTTTTATAATTCATGAGTGAATCTTGCCGGTTTTTAATAATAGTGTCACATTCAGAATTCCACCAAGGTGGCGGGTTTCGAGTTTTTGGCTTAAAAGGTTTATATTGTGGTATTGCAATGTGAGCAGCATAATTTATACTATTAATTAAATGTTCATATTTGCTTGATGTGTTATTTGGAATTTCAGTATTTTGGTTAAAAAAGTTTTGTACTAAAGAAGTATATAAAGGCCAATTAGCTTTTTTGATGTTCCATTTATTTTTTGGTAATATTTTTTCTGTTTCGGCTTTAATGCAAATTTCCAACTGTATAACAAAATGATTTGATCCTAGCGTGTCTGAAGAGATAGACCATTCAGTCTTACTAACAAGATCCGGACTGCAGAAAGTTACATCAATCATTGAGTAATTTTGGTTAGGTTGAGTTAGTATTGTTGGTTGTCCATTATTTAAAACTGTAAATTCAAGATCATCTGCCATTTTAATCAGCTGTATTCCGATTCCATCATTTGTACTTGAACCCCAAATAGTATGATGGGCATTAAAATCACCTCCTATTATAATTGGTTTTTGTAACTGGGAAAATATATTAATCCAATCATTTATCGTGCATCTTATTTTCGGGGCTCTATATAGTGACATAAAACTAATTTGACTATTGCCATATTTAATTTTTATAGCACATAACTGTATTTCGTTATTGTAATTATTATTTTCAATTTTTAGTTCAGTAAAACAAATTGATTTATTTATCAGTATAGCAACTCCACCATAACCATCCAACCTATCATTACGAACAAGATTATACCCATTAAAATCATATAATACATTTTTTTTAAACCATGTTTCACTAATAAGAGCTATGTCTATTTTGTTAGTTACTAAATAATGCATCATACTATTTTTATTTGAGACAGCAGAACGAGCATTCCACTGCATTCTTTTTAACTTAGGTTGACAAGACATTTTTTTATTTAGTATTAATCAGAGTACCCTCCAATACCTGTTCAATATTATTGACTATTAATTGTTTATCTATAGATCGTATATCATCAAAAGTTTGTATACTTTGTAAAAGCTGATATATAAAAGTAGAAAGACTTTCAGTTACATTTCTTTTAATTTCAACGTTTTCATAATTTGGTACAATTCGATTAACAGGTAAAGGTTTATCAGGTCCAAAAACAAAAGGAAACATTGGTTTCTCAGTAGACGACTGTGTAGTTGGTGAATTGACTTTTCTTTTTTTATTTGTTTGAGATTTCGTAATATTTAAATCAGTGTGAGTAAAAACAGAATTTGGCTTGTGTGAAACTTGTTTAGATACCGGAATAATTTTACTAGTTGTAGGCAAACTAGGAAAATCTTTTTCATATTCTGCTAAACATTCAAAGGAGTTGTTACTTACAAAATTTGAAAAGGACTTTTCACAGTAATTACGTGCTTCTACAAAAGATATGTTATGTTCAGCCATTATATTTTTTATTTTTTTCTGTTTTTCATATTGTGGACATTTATTAGATATCGACAGATGGTTCCTACTTTTACAATGAATACAAAATACAACTTCTCTATTACAATTATGATCTTTTTCTTTAATTTCACTACATTGAATACACCGTTCTTGTGTACTTTTACACTGTTTGGATACATGTCCAAATCTAAGACATTTATAACACTGAACGACTTTTCCAATATACTGTTCAACAGGACAAAATACTTTATTAAAAGAAACATAATTTGGCAGAACGTTGCCTTCAAATGTGATAATTATTGTCTTTTTATCTATGAATTCAACTTTATTATCATTAACAACTTTACGTTTAGTTCTATATATATTAATAACTTTAGAAGATGACTCTATAGTATTTATTAAATAATCTACGTCATACTGAGTATCTACGTCCCGTACTAAACCCTTGATTTCCAACAAATGATTAGGTATGTACGCCTTAAGATTTTCCAATTTTAATGCTTGATTATTTACTAAATTATTTGCTTCCAGTAAAGACTTTAACAAAACCTTGATGCGATTTCTACCTATGCTTTTAATTTCTAAAATATTTGTAAGCTTTAATTTTTTGAATAATATGTGACCAACAGTCATCGGATGTAATCTACCTAAATTTTCAACATTTACTTTTTCAATATAAACCCAAATATTTTTAATATTATACTTATCTGAGCGTAAATTAAAGGTTTTCTTTTCCGGTTCCATGACAGCACCTACACTGTTGACATTTTTTATGATCATGCTTTGATTATTAGTTATTTTTAAATGGTCCTCACTATTATCTACTAACATTTGCGTCAACGAGGACGTCCCTGCACTAGAGTCCCCCATTGGGGGAACAAAATATAAGTTTACAACCGTAAAACACTTGTCGTTTAACTATATGGTCAAAATTAAAATCCTAATTATACATAAAAAGTAAATCACAATACTAATTAGAAAACCGACTGGTTTATTATGGTTTTTGCACTTAAATTTTAAATCAATACTGTTTAAAATTATTAAAAACTATAATTTTTCTCGTAGAACTTTTAAATTCAAATTTTCACTTTTGCGCTAATTATAAGAATGTTATTATATGCAGATGATTTGGTTTGGATGGCAATCAATCCGAAGGTTCTACAGCGGATGATTAGTGAACTGAAAAAATACCGCAGGATGTGCAGTAGTTCAGAAAAAATCATCTGTCTGTGCGAAGTTTTTGGGGATTTTGTTATGACCCGATGCGATGGTTGTATAGTCATTTATATTGGCTTGTGTTGTTCGCAGTAATTTATGCTCGTAGTGGTTGTAAAGTCTTGTATTTTGTACGTAAAGAGACTCCATTTGTCACAAAATTAGCCAAATTAAATTAGTGTTAAAGAAGAATGAAACGTTGGCTTAATCTTATTTTCCTAAAGAATATAATAGGAAACCAAAAATAAACTAATGGATTCAAAATACATGCCTTTTTCATACAATTTGCTAAAGCCCAAAAATATGTCAAATCAGATCTATAAATCATTGTTCAAGATAATTTCACTGAATGATTTTTGATACATGGTTCGTGATGAATATCCATAGCTTGATACAGAGACTTTGAATATTCTCATTTCGTTCAATAACGTACTTGTATGAAACGGAATTTTCTGCATATACAGCTCCAAAAAAATACTACAATAGACTGGATGTCGAATCAAACATACATACGAATTAAACTTTCTTGTATCAAGCCTGACATTACCCAGTTGATCAAGAAAAAAGACAAAAGTCACCTTCTATTAAATGAACTTATTTTTATCACTTGCTTACTAACTTATTACTTACTAGAGAATATAAAACAATTTTGCTTTAAAATAAGTTCATTATAACGTTTCGATTTCCACTTGGGAAATCGTTCTCAAAATACAACATCATAATAAATTTATTTTAAAGTTAAATTGTGTCTTATTCCCAATACAAATAGTGAATTGCATTGAGATGTCACAAGAAAATAGCTTTTGAACAATACTACCTTTTTTGGATAATTATTAATGAAAAATGTACATAACACTTATTTTGCTTGTAGTTTAGGGCTTTAGGGGTTAGGGTTCCGTTAAATATTTAAGTTTTTAAAAAGATTCGCCACCAAAAAAGTTTGAGAACCGCTGCTATCGAGAGATAACTTGAAATAGAACACAAGAAAATAGCGCAGATAGATTTAAAATAAATAAGAGCATTAAAAGTACATATTTTTTTACGAAAAAAAAAAACTCGTGTAGTTAACTGCACCTTTCTTGCGAGGAAAAAACGAAACTACGATGACTTTCCTGGTAGAACATTTAAGACTGTTTATGCAGAATAAGTAATTGTTAAAATTTCGTATTATATAATGAAATCTATCATTTATATTAGGTATATGTAATTATATAATATTAAGAAAAAAATTAGTAGTAGTAATTAAGACCTCTCATGCTAATTCATAAATTATTCAGCAATAATAATTATATATAGATAATGAGCTGATAATTTTCATTTCCTTCCTCTTTCACCGATCTTATAGCTCTCATTACAATTTTTAATTTAAAACAGTCGGTAGACGTATAGAAATCAGAAGAAACATATTTTTAAAATCGTCCGTCAGCCTTAGTATTATTAGTCAGTTTTTAATTTCGTTATGTCTTCTTGTGAATTTTTTATGAAACCATATAATGACAAACTAAGTAACTTGTTTATTCAAAGTGTTTTGCTCAGATTTTCTTGTTAGTCTGAAGTTGTCAACTTTTCTATCAACTAGTTATTATCATGGTATTATTCTATTATACCATAAATCTAAGATAGTTCTTAGAATGTAGGACAATAGCTTGTCTGTCATATTTTATTTTATTTTAGTACCTCAGTTTTAAACATAGATATCTCTTTATTACTTTTACTAGTTTTTATTCAGTACTGCTGTCATCCATCTTGTTTCAGCATGTTTCTTCAGAATCGTCAATACATTTCATCAAAAATATAGGTCGTCTAGTTTTCTTTTATCCACGAAAAGATATCATAACAGGATGTAAAATTAAAGAATACCCAAAAATACTCAAGTACAATCCAAAAGACAAGATATATTTATTAAAATCTTAAAAAAGATCGTCCTTATATCGTTGTATTTTATTCCTTCCAAGACTCAACAGACAAAGCCTAATCCCTGCAGTAAAGAAAACGAAGAAGAAGTATCACTAAGAAACAATAGTAACACCGAAATAAGACGAAGAATAGAAGTTAGAGACATCGCAATAAAAGTGGTAAAAATAAAATGACGATGGATCGTCCACATAACCAGATAAAATAATAAAAGCGAACTCGTTGATTGGCGCAAAACAGCAGAACATAGAGAAATAAAGGTAGTTGGTAGAGATTTACATTCAGGAGTAAATTAATAAAGGTTGACAATGGTTGACAATGGAAGAGAAAGATTGTATTATATTATGTAATATTGCAACTTTTACCTCTGCTTCTTCTGTTCTAAGACCCAACCTCCTTGCCATCATACCCTTACATATTACGTAGTGTATTTTTACTTGATTTTATTTTCATCTTATTTCATGAACGTATTTTATAAATATGTTTAAATTTCCAATCGTTAACTCACTACCGATTACTCTGAAACTACCTACAAAAAAAAACAACTGTCCAACCATGAATTGTTTTCATTAGAGCTTTTTCTCTCAGGGCTAATAGTTGAGTTGTAAATTACTCCGGCATAAAAACTATGGAACAGGTGGTTCGCATTTTATCCTCCGTTTTACTCCTAGTGTTTTTATAGTCAGTTCTCCAAATTGCTCAATTTGTTACCGGAGCGATATTGATCTTTATTATTTAAATCGCCGAACCAGTAAATTTTTCATTAAAAAACAATCATCTCCAGTGTAGGTGTTAATTAAAGAATAATAGAGGCCTTTGTTTAATAAACAATGTTTTTCAAATATAATTCGCAAAAAACTTGAACCGTTCTTTATTTTTAAATAAGTAAACGTAAGTGCATCTATTTAATAGCACAAACCATTCAACTTAAAAATTTCTCACGTAAAAAAATATAATAATTCAAACTGATAAAATTGCATGTAAAATCTGACTTATTTCAAACATTAAATAATCTTTTTTTAATAGGTATTTTATCCTTCACATGGTTTAATAAATGTTTCTGTTCTGTACCATACAATTAAAAAATCCCTTTAGCAAACATATTGTTGGGCCTATCTTGGCGTTTGACAGAGTTCGACAGTTACCTATGCGGTAAACTCAAACACGCACGAAGAAATATAAACCTAGATCTTAAGGATATTATTCTAATCAAAAATCTATACTGCAATTAAATAGCAGTAGTAAAGGTAGAAGAAAGTGATACAAAACAGATAAGATTTCAAAGAGAGGTCAGGCACGAATGTGTATTATCCCCACAATTGTTTAATATATACTCGCAACTAATATTTCAGGAAGCACTATGGAAAAGACCTGGAGCTGTAATAACGAGGAAACATCATTAATACAAATCAACACATCACATCATCAAAAAACATACAAGAACTACAAATAATTTTTAAAAGAAATAATATTTTGTATATTTAAGTAATTTGGTCGATCCATTTTGTTGGGAATCTTCATCGTAATCTTTGGTCATGTACATTTCCTTGGATAATAAGTCTTTCCATGTTTTCTGTGTCTGCTCACATAACATCTCCAAAGTATTTTAGTTGTTGTAGATGAATTTTGCTAGAGAGCCGTTTGCTGACTTTAGTTTAAAATTAGATTATTTGTCCTGTGGTCTGTCCACGAAAATCGTAACATTCTTCTCCAACAGAACATTTCAGTGGCGTCTATCTTCCTTCTTTCCTCTTGTAGTGTCCAAGATTTACATTCGTATGTCAGTATTGGAAATATTAAGTAGAATCATTGAAAGTTACAACTGACACTGGAGGGTAAAAAGCTAGAGAAGGTCGATAAGTAGAAATATCTCGGAGCAATCAAATTCTCAATTAGACTTTGATGAGGATATAAAAAAAATTTTATTAAATACAAATCAATGTTCACAAACAAGAAATTAAGTTATTAGATTGCGGTTCATAGAATGCTATGTTTGGTTGCAGCTGCCATATGGGGTAGAAACGTGTACATTAAAATTCCAATCCATTAAAAAATAATAATAATAATATTAATAAAAGCTCTTTGACTACAAGACGGCTTTTGATTCAGTGCCGCATGAATGGCTTATAGATATATTGAAAATATGTAAAGTCGATGATAATCTCGTGACCTTTTTGAAGCATATAATGACAGAGTGAAAGACTAAAATTCACCTTCAAATATCGGTGAAATTAATATCGAAACTGAAGATATCCCTATTAACCGGGGGCTTTTCCAGGAGGACTCATTGAGTCCACTTTGGTTCTGCCTAGCAATGAACCCACTATCTCAGCTGCTGAACTCTACTGACTCAGATTTTAGCATCAAAAATAACAACACTATTGTAGCGAAGCTTAATCATCTGTTGTATATGGATGATTTAAAATTAATGGCTTCCACTCGAAACCACCTAGATGAGATGCTAAAAACTGTAGAAAATTTTTCTCAAATGATATCAGTATGAATTTTGGACTAGACAAGTGCCGTATACTAAATATAGTCAGAGGAAAGGTTCAGCCCGGAGGTTTCGATATGCAAGATGGCCAAAACATCGAGGCAATGGGTGAAAATGATATGTACAAATATCTCGGAGTAAAACAAGCACGGAAAATTGACCATAAACAAATGAAAACTGAACTAACTTCGGAGAGTAAGACAACTAAATCGGTCATATCTTAATAGTAAAAATTTGTTTAAGGCATTAAATACGTACGACTGTTCCGCGCTGAGCTACTCATTTGGTATTATAAAGTGGTCAAAAACGGATATAGAGGGTCTTCAGCGGAAAGTAAGAACACTTTTCACAAAGGCGCAAAACATCATCCACGCAGTGCAGTAGAGAGAACAACATTACCGCGGTATCAAGGGGAAAGAGGACTTATGGATATAGGTGAGCAATTGGATAAACAAATTGCTAATTTAAGAACTTATTTTCAGGTACAGGCGGAGACATCTACTTTACATCGAGCAATTTGCGCAGTAGATGATACGACTCCGCTTAAACTGAGGGAACAAGAAATGCGCATAAACCACCTGACTAAACAAGACAAAATGCGCACCTGGATGAGTAAACCTCTGCATGGGCGACATCTCAATGAGATCAGCCAAGAAGATGTCGACAATACAGCGTCGAACTATTGGTTGACATCAGGAAAGATGTTTCCCGAGACTGAGGGTTTCCTACTTGCTATTCAGGATCAGGTTATTCCAACTAAAAATTACCTGAAATATATTGTTAAAGATCCTCAAGTCCAAAATGACAAATGCCGATATGGATGCCAAGCCCAAGAAACCATCCAACATCTTACTGGTGGCTGCCAGGCATTTGTCGGTACTGATTATAAAGAACGCCATGACTCAGTAGGAAAAATTATCCACCAAAAACTAGCTGACAAACTGGGACTTCTCCAAACCGACCATCTTCCTTATAACTATACGTCCCTGATAGAATGCTTGAAAATGACAACTATAAGCTATACTGGGACCGCACTGTGCTTACAGACCAACCAGTGGCCCATAATAGACCCGATCTCATACTAGTTAATAAAATTACTAGGCAAACAACACTTATTGATGTGGCGATACCCAACACCAATAATTTACGTGTTAAATACAACGAAAAGATCGCCAAGTACAGAGATCTAGAAATACAAATCAGAAGACAATGGAGAATAGAAAGTACCCAGACGATACCCATTATTCTTTCTACCACTGGAGTCATCCCGAAGAGCCTCCTAGTCAACATAAAAAAGCTGGGTCTAAATGAACATCTATATAAGATTATGCAGAAAGCTATGTTACTTTCGACGTCCAGATGCGTACGAAAATTTTTGGGAGATACACCGACATACCAAGTCACCTAGGACTCGATAACATGGAAAGACTCCCACCGGAGCTCAATCCTTTTGATACCGTAGGTATCTGGGATGAGTAAATTTTGCCCTTAGAGGGAGTGTGAGCCGTATGGCTAAATCTGGATAAAAGCTCTTCAGGCCTGTTGGCCCATAGATTCCATTTCCTTCATTATTTTTTTCACTCATCTCCGTTTTTCGTCTTTTCCTCCCAGTCAGGTATTCCTACTCTATTTGTAATCGCCACTCACAAGTATTCTAATTAATTCACTTTTTTAAAAACAACATTCTCTATTTCCGCTACTTATTCTTTGGTTATCTTCGGGCTCTATTTTCTTTGCTCTCATTTTAAAATATTTTGTTTTATTTTCGTTTATACATAGTCCGAACTTTTTCAATATTGTTTCCATTTTTTTGACTATTCTTATGAGTTTTGATGTTGATCTCGTAAGCAATGCAATATCGTCTGCAAAAGCAATAACTTGTCTCTTGCAGTATATTATACCATCTGCCTCTACATCACTTTGTCGTAGGATAGCTTCTAGGATAAGGTCAAATAAAGTTGTGGACAGTGGATCTCCTTGTATTAATCCCTTCTTTGCCGTGAAAGTATCTGATAACCTTTTCTCCAGGATCACTTTATATATTATTTAATGTTTCTTTTAAAGTAATTTCCACAAACTTAATAAGTTTGGTAGGTATTTTTAACAGATTCGTCGCTTTGTATAGTTTTTCTCCATCGATTGACTCGTATGCCTGCTTAAGTCTATAAACAGAATGTGCAAACCTAGATTTTGTTTGTAGCTGTTGTGCAATATTTGTTTCATCGTAAAAATCTGATCAATTGTAGACCTTTCTCTTCTAAACCCTCCTTGATATTAACCTATCATTTCAGATTCATATTTTGTTTGTCGGTTTATTATTAATAAAGCCATTATCTTATATGTTACATCCAATAAAGCAATTCCTCTATACTTTTGGCATATACTTTTATCTTAAGAAAAAAAAAGAGAATTGAAATACTAACGCTCCCACAAAAAAAAACGCTGCTATCAGTATATAATTAAATAATTTTTAATAAAATACATATATCTTGATCTTAATGCTATCGTTTGACATTTGATATATTAAACCAATAAACTTGACATCTTCTAATCTCAGACAATAGTGAGAATCGGATAAATAAAATAACATAAATCCACGAACTTCTTTCTATAAACTTTTTTAAATCTCTTTTATTAAGTTACGTAGTTTTGACACAAGAGATTAACTGTATCTGTAGAGCTGACCGCGAAGACATTTTTATTTTTCTTTTTATTGAAAAAATATACAGTTCTAAATAAAGAAGAGGTTTATGTATTACGGGCCGATAATTTTTAATACGAAAAAAAATAGTAACAAGATGGAACTCATTGTAAAAGGAAGAAAATATAGCAAAGATTAAAGAAAAAATAATTTACGCGCGATCTAAAGTCAGAAAGTGAAAGGGGGTGAGTTTTTGAGGAGAAAACGGTTTATCACGGCCTCAAAGGAAATTCAAATTAATGGAAAAATAAAAACCTGGTCCGACTCGTGTATTTTGACGTGGATAATACAGTAGCATTATACTAAATAAAGGAGATCTTCAACCCTTGCTTCTTAATAACATTAAGATTGATTCTGTAAAATTTCTTGGTATTTTTATAGACAGCAACCTTAAATGGTCCCCACTATACAATAAGATCTGTTTCGAAGGAAATCAATTTAGCATCTTCCAAAATAACATATTTATTTTTGTTCGAGTTTCATCTTCGATATGGTCTTCCTTTTTTGGGGTTCTAGTACAGCTGCCCAATTTGATGTCATTGTTTAATTACAAAAAAAAGCAATACGGTATCTTTGTGGCCTCCGTAGAATAACAAATTGCAGATGCTCCTTAAAAAATCACGAAATTTTAACTCTTCCCTCTTTATATATTTTAGAAACTGTTTGCTTAATTTGTAAAAACTTACATGTTTTTCCAGCAAGACCTAATCATGAATTTTGACCAGAAATTCAGCCTTTGATGTGTATTTACCGATCCCGTCCACTGAGTTAGTAAAGAAATCTACATTATAATACGTTTATGTACAAGTAACTAAAGTATCTTTTTATTTATTTGGCTATCACATGCAGAAACTTAAACTTATTAGCTCGTAAGGTTTTATTATGCAATTTACAATTTATTTAAATTTGGCAATGGATTGTGTATTTTTTTATCTTTTATTTTGTGATATCGAGGATTTATGTAATTTTAGTAAATTGTAAATTGTTATTGGTATTTTTCTGACTTTTTATAAGCTTTGTCCATAAAATTGTACAATTTTCAGTGACAATAAAGCATATTTTTATTTCTATTTCTATAGACATTGCAAAACACATGTGAAAATAGTTGATTTGCTAAATATTGTTTTTCTATATACCATCAGAAATGAAGTTTGAAATAATGATTTTCTCTTTTATAACTTTTGTTTTAGTGTGTAGATGTAGCGGTAGAAATCTTTATCAGCCATTTGCAGATGATGGTAAATACTCCAACGCCCACTAGCAGCTATATTTACCAATACCAACCCATTTGATCCCACGATATTTATTTTCGATAATACAAGACTTTTTTGAATGTGCTTGTTGGATCTGGGTTAAATAGTAATAATCATTGTTATTTGACATAAAAAAATTAAATTTTTAGCAAAAAGTAGGTGTACTCATACGAGTACAATGGGCTGATCGGGAGTCAAAAATATAAAACATTGTGTAAAAATGAAAATATTTTATTTTCTTACAATATAGGTACATACTTGGGTATATCCTGTATTATAATCTAACTAGTACGAAATTGTACAAAACAATCACGTTTAATACACAGAGTAACTTCAGACTTCATACAAATCCAATATACTCTTTGATGATGGCATAAGCGACATCGAAGTTGTTTGTCTATTTTCTTTCGAAAATGACCGCTTCCATCCATTTTTAGACTAATTGGTACAGATCCTGCTAGTCGTTTTCTAGAATAAGTAGCTTTCCCAAAACGTCTTAAATAATAATGTACTACATCTCGTTGAAAAGTCAAAAGATCAATTTCCTTATTTTCAGCAAATATTTGTAACCTCCACGAGTTAACAAGAGCTGAGTTGAGCATGTGGGTAAAAATGGGACACCACGATTTTTTACCTTGTATACTGACTCGGTAGGTATTAACCGATTGATCAAATAGATCAACACCACCCATTGAAGCATTGTATGATGAGAAAAGTTTTGGTTGGGATACATCAATTTTTCGTTTGGCATCAGCACACCAACGATTCACTTTTGAAAGTGATTTAATACTATCGTAATTTGATGCCATTGTGACCACAATGTTGTCCTTCCATTATACAAAAAGTAGTATACTTGTTTTGTCAAAGCGATATTCGAAATATCTACCGTTTTTTTTTATTACAGCGTAAGGTAACAAAGAACATTTTTTTATACGACTTTCTCTTGCTGTGCCTGTTGCCCTAAAGTCCTTCTCTTTTAAAGTTTTCGTTAAATTGTAACTAGTAAAATAATTTTCAAAAAATACTTCATGGTCAGTAGGCACATCAACGACATCAAGAAGTTTTAGAACAACTTGTGATCCTAAAGGCAACGTTGCGACTTTTGATTTATCCACTGATGCTCCACAATATGTGTCAAAATTGTAGCAATCACCAGTTGAACTACAAAGCATCCAGTCCTTGCACCCAAATCTTACTGGCTTTCCCCTTATGAACTGTTTAGATGAGTGATGCCCAAAATACTTTATCATCGCTTCATCAATTGATAAGTCTTTGTGAAATATGCCAAATTGTTGAAATTTTTTATTAAGTTTGTTCATGAAAGGCCCCACTTTATACATTATGTTCCTTGTATCAATTTGCGAATTATCTGCCAAATGTAGGTTTTTTTTAATTTCTTGGAAACGGTTCCTTAAATTTGCATTAGTCACCAGGGGAACCTGAAAATTCTCATCTAAACACCAATAGTTGCGCTCTCGTGGCAATCGATGGTATCTGGTAAAAAGTAAAATAGCCAGATATATCTTTATCTCTTCCTGCGTTACATGAAATTGATGATTATTATTTTGAGCGGCATATAAATTTGTCTGCTGTGTAATATATTCAATAATTTCATTTTCGAAAAATTTCTCAAATATTTCTATAGGAGATTTACCTCGGATTTGTTCTTTCATATTATCCAGACGACCCTCGTAAGCTATTGTAGATATCATACTAATATCAGTAATTTCTTCCGTCCAGTCAGATTTCCTGGTTTTATTTTGACCCTTCAGTAAATTTTCTCTTCTAATGGCAAGAGGAAGATTGTCTTCTTCATCGTTATCAGAGTCATCACTCATGTAATGAACTACTATTTCTCCGAAAACGTCATTCAGAAAGCTTTAAGTCTGAAGATCATCCTCATCTATGTCCTCATTGTCAGTTTAATAGTGAGTCTTAGGAGGAATAACCACCACCGATACATCTTTATGAGTGGAACTCTCTAGGTCATCTGAAGCTAAAGCAAGAGTTCTATAACGTGTTCCATAAAACCTAATGGGACTAATATGCGGCAATTCTTGAAAATCCATTCTAACACCAATATTAAACCTGAAACAATAAAAAACCAAATAATCATTTTGATCTCATACAAACCCACTGTACTCAGATGAGTACATTTCTATTTTGTAACATAAAAACAACAATGATAAAAAAAATCTTATACTGAATAAATAAACATTACTAGTACTTCCCTTACAACAATAAAAGTTAAAAAATGATAAATAATGTCAAAATCACAAAATAACATACACTTCAATGATCCAACAGAAATATGGAGGTTAGCTTACAATTACTGCGGCAAAAATTAGGAATAAAAGCACCACCTAGGGTATAATTTGTGAAAATCTAGTAGAACACTTCCTATTAGAATCGGACATACACGTGGAGTACCACTTTTTTACCAGATGTGTCACTACTAGGCCATTTTGCTGCTGTATTTAGACGAGTACAGTGGGACCAAATGGATTAAAAGAAAAATCATTTGGATTAAAGATAATTTCCATGTTCAGGTAATCTATTAACTTCTATTGGATATCACAATTTCCAAAAATATTCGTCTTAAAAAGACAAAATAAGTTCTGAGCGTTAAAGCGATAATTAGTATAAATTGAATGACGATACATGTGCAAAGATCCACTGCACCAATTATTTAGGGTACACCCATAAATCGAAAATAAAATCTAAAAGATTTACTTGTTCTTAGAATTTACTTGCATTTACATTATTGATCAAATAAGTAAATCAAATTTATATTCTAATCCAGATGATTAATATTCATAAAGTAATAAAACTCTCTCTCAGTCCATTATGCTGAAAATATACTTTGCACGATATTCACGAACTATTCCAACACCGCCCAATATCTGTACACCGTATCCTATTCTCTTCCTCCACAATATCGGAAGTACATACTTGAGAAGCATGGAGGTCAACGTTCTTCATAAGTTATGTTAATGTTGTCAAACTAAAGTTCCTGGGTAATTCCCTATTGGCACGTCCAAGGGTTCACACCACAGTTCCGTATATTGTTTTGCATAAACGTGTTTTACGTTTAAAGGACATTCCTAATCCTAATCGATAGGTCTCTGAAACGTTTTTACAATATAAAATATATTTACAGCTTTTTTAAATTAAAATAAAAAAATTTACAATCAAAAAATTGTTCGAAATTGATTAATTTTAACATATCATTTAACTTATTGAAAAAGGTAAGATCTTTACTAAGCTTTGGTGGATAGTAGAGCAGGATTATCCTTTCACATAAAGGAGATTTTCATTCTTATTCTTCCTAATAAGAAATTAGTGCCTCTTCAATCTAAACTAAACAAAACAAACAACTTGGGTTTATTTAATGCGCCCAATGGTTCTAATCTATTTGCCACTACCTTCTAATGTTTTCACTTTTTTCCGTACCACATAAACTTAACCCGTTTTTCTTCTTAGTGTTTTCATCTCTGCTGCTTTTATTATTCGTTTTATTCTGTAATTTAAGAGGGCGTAGAGAGAAGCATTGAAGGACTACCATCCTATGCTGGAATAAAAAACAAATTAAACACTAACTTAAATTTAATTCTAGGATTAAATTGTAACGATAAATTTTGCATACCATAGGGTATTACTATTAGGGGTAGAAGATGGGGGATGGAAATTCTTGGGGCGAAGATAGGGTAAGCAAAATAAACGCTACTTGTGCGAACGGCAATCAGGTTTTGGTAGGAGAGCTGGGGTCGTGAATAAGTAAAAGACAAGGGGGTTTGGATTGGGGCAACCACAGAAAAATGAAATAAAGGGTCATAAATCTCTTGGGACAAACAGAATGAAAATAAACCGGAAACACCTCAAGAAATTTAATATAGGGCGCCACTTGAGGTGCCTAATTATACCTATTACAACCAGCTAGTTGTAACTTTAGATATAATTATTAAACATAAAAAACCATATCTTTTTCAAATGGAAACTCAAAAAAAAGGGTTAGTTAAAAAAAGAATTAACAAATGTTAAGAAACAAAATTTAACATATTTTTGTGTCACCACAAACAGTTACAAAACATAGAGAACATAAAAACACTATATTAATAGTCACAATTCAAAAAAACAATATAGAAAAAACTTACATGTCATCCGTTTACAAACTCCAGGAGTTGGAGATACTACATAAACTTACCAAGTGTTACCGCACAGAGATTAACCTTTCTTTAAAACAAACAAAACAAATAAATATCGAAAACAATAAAGCTAGCTATCATATATTAACATTAAATTTAAAACAAAACTAATCAAATAAAATGACAGCTAAAGTCAAACCATAAAATTTACTACTTTAAGTATTACAATTTTTTATCCTGTATGAAAGCAAAATATTATTTAAAAAAATGTCTGTCTATACTTTAAAATTTGAAACAAAAGTTACCTTAATTCACCAAATCACACTTTGAATGTTATGGAACCATAACTGCAAATAACTGGGGGTAGACCTGGGCTCCACTCTCTGCGTAACGAACACATAAACAAATCCATCTCCAAACTGCCAAAAAGCCTTGGATGACAAACAGGGAGAAACAAAATGAGGATGGAAACGACGATTCTTCCAATCCTCACTCAAAACAATAATTGAAGCATTAACTGACACAAAACTACTTTTTACTGCTACATATTTCCATAAAAAGGGACCAGAAACAGAAAACCACAAATTCGATGGATGAATTTGGACATAACGCTGGAAATCACCGCTCTTCACCGCGGCTCCAACGAAAGTAACGAAATTATCTTTAAAAATTGCTCGCATAAGTTAGAACAAACAAACCACTTAGGTTATAAACTAAACACAACGGAAATTAAGACGTAAATTAATTTGAAAACGCAATACCGGGCGGTTTGAACAAAGAAATATCGAAGAATTTGCGCCTGTGACATAAATAAAAAATAAAATGGATTTATTATCGACGGCGGCGACCTAAAAGGAACGAAAGATTATTTTGGTTTTAAATTGAAGGATACGAACTAAGAAACATTGAAAAAATTCTTCGTTATTATAATGCATATATAAGGGGATTTCAATTAACACATATACGAGGGGATTCCAATAAATTTCAAATGCTACAAAATAGTATTTTCTGATTTTAACTAGACATTAAGTAACGTTTATATGTACGAGTAGAATGGATTGCGAATGGCGGTATTGTCCAGTAACACTGTATTGTGAAGTATTTCACTACACTTCACTGAGGCTTATTTCACTATTATGTCTAATTACAAGAAAAACTGCTTAGCGGAATGTCGTTTCAATGTTAAAAGCGAACTACTGGCAATACTGCTCTTTGGCAACTTCATTCACTCCTTTGAATGAAATAATTTAACTTATAACTGCGATTGTAGGAAACACTTAGTACTATCAATGATTGATTTAACAATATAACAATATTTATGCATTTATGCAAAAAATAATGCGATGCATACTACTTAGTTACAAATATAATATACTAATAAGCGAAGCGAATATTTTGTGAGCCAGCGATTTTGACGACTGATTTCTATGACAACTTACTTCACTGCTTACTCAAATTATGTATAATGTGTTATAGGCGGCTAGTTATGGGGTTTTTACCCCAAAGTACCGTTTAACACGTTCCTTCGTTATTTCTTCTAAGAATCACAATATCGACATGATTTGAAATCTATACCGGGTGAAACAGAATTTAACCATTCTGCTTGTTCAGGGTTTGTTTCTCCAATATTTATCATAATAAGATGTATTGTTGTCTTACACTCTTTAAAGTCTACATCATGGTGTTTATTTATGCATATTATGGTCGTAGTCAGAATTTTACTTTATTAGCTTTTGTAGCTTGTCGTGTTTCTTTATTCTCCGTTGCGCTGGATATTTCTATCTCCAGATAATTAAAATGCATTATTTATTCTATTACTTTTCTTTCAAGTTTTAAGACACAGTGTATCGATTCTTTAAAAATGATTATACATTTTTTTCGAATCGTTATTACCATAAAAAGACAAACAACAAGATCTTTTTGTTGCGTTTATAGACTATGAGAAAGCTTTCGACAAAGTTCTCATGGAATGTCCAAAGAGAAAAGGACTCGACAAAAATGATATTAACATAGTGAGAAATCTCTATTGGAACCAACAGGCTGTGGTAACATTAAATGGAAATAGCACGGATGCGCAACGGATAAGTAGAGAACTGAGACAGGGCTAAGTACTTTCACCATTACTATTTAATATATATTCCGAAGAGTAATTTACGCAAGCACTTAAAAACTGTACAGAAGGGATCAAGATAAATGGTGAAAATATAAATAACATCCGTTATTCCGTTATGCTGACGATACAGTCATTATCACTGAAAGTGAGACAGACCTGCAGACGTTACTAAACACAATTTGTGATACTGGGGAACAGTTTGGTTTAACAATAAACATAAAGAAAACAAAAATCATGGTTATCAGTAAGAGGGCAAAGTCATTACAATGATCCAGATAAAAAATGAAGATATTGAGCAAGTGGACAAAATGAAATACTTAGGAGTCTGGATTACGAAAGATCTGAATCTGAAATCAGAAATTCGCTCAAGAATAGAGCAATCAAGAGCAGCCATTTTAATGATGAGGAAATTTCTGAGTAACCAAAGACTCAATCTGCAAATCCGATATCGGATGTTAAAATGTTATATCCACTCTATTTTTCTTTATGGTGTCGAAGCCTGGACTGTTAATATTGACTTAATGAGAAAACTGAGAGCTTTTTAGATGTGGTTTTTAGGAAAATTTCGAAGATACCATGGACCGATCATATTACGAACGAAATGGTGTCGCACAGAATGGAAAGAGACAGAGAACTTTTGACCACCATTAAAAAGCGAAAGACAGCATATTTGGAGCATATACTTAGAAATGATAAGTACGAGTTATTGCAGGTGATTATGAAGGGTAAAATCGAAGGAAAAAGGGGTCCTGGTAGACGACAAATATCCTGTCTGAAAAACATTCGCTACTGGACCGGGTTAAACACACAGACGCTCTTAAGAAAAGCAGAAGATAGAGATGAATTTGCAATGGTTATAGCCAACCTTCATTAGTGGGGACGGCACTAGGAGAAGAAGAAGGTATTACCACCATCCAACTGAAATAATATCAAAGACTTTCGGTAACTCTAAGAAACACAAGATAAAGGTCGATTTATACATATCCGTGCCGTGTCCGTTTTGTGCCAGTGCCGAGTCCGGGTATTTTCAATATTATATTTACATACAACCGCGTTGTAGCAGTGTGAGTACCGGGCCGAATAGAGAGGAAACGTTATTACATATTTCTGTGTAAAAGGAAGTTAAAAATATGGCGGCTTAGATAGAAGATCTCACCGTATTGGCAATATTACTTGATGAAGAAAAAGAACAAGCGCAGAAAAGGCGGAAACACAGAAGATGGCATTTGCAGCTTATGTGGAAAAAACCGAAGAAATATTTAAAATATACAGAGAATGTCAAAGTAGTCTTTTTTTTTTCTTCAAAACATATAAAAAACCATAACATAATAACGATGGACGAGTTTCATATTCTGATGTTTCTGTTATATCCTGAAAATAATTTTTATCCGCCAAAGAGTCATCAGAATTGTCAATTTCGTCGCTCATGCCACTCTCAATACTCATATCCAGCTCATTTTCCTTAATATCTGCTGCTTCTAGCTGTTCTTGTTGTTTTTATATTTTTTCCAAGACATTTTATCGCCCTGACACACTAACAATATACCAACTAATATAACTAATAACAGTATAAAAAATACAATCAAATTAAGATAAGCTGGCAAACCATAGAATTACGAACTCCAACTAAACGTAACCATAATTCAAAACGTATTGACTTGCATAAACCTGCCTTACCGTGTGAAGTTTAGTACGCTTTCCCACTCCAAAATGTGTCTGTCTGTCATATAAGCGCACAGGGCGTACAAACCATTTTGTTCTAGTCTGTGTATAGACATGTGCGTCATTTTATCACACAATTTTTTGTTCTAAAATGAAACTAAATTTGCAAAAATTAATTTAACTGACCTCCCACACGTTTCTTATTTGTAAAAAACATGGATTTCAATGATAAAAAATTTTGGCGTAAATGCAACATTTTATAATTTCGTCTGGCAGTCAAAGGGTTAAAAAATGCTGTGCAATTTCTCTTCTAAAATGTAGATTGTCTTGATCATATCCATAAGGTCGGGCTAGTTGATTAACATTAGTAACACATAAGTCAATCATCCAACGCAATATTGGGGTATACCATTTTTTTTTCTCATAGCAGTTCTGTAATTGGATATATATATATATATATATATATATATATATATATATATATATATATATATATATATCCATTTGATATTATCCATTTGATCTGCAACCCCCATGTATGGATGATATAGATCCATCTTGATCACTTTTTTCCCATTGAAATTTGATCTCGGTTTTAGCTTTTTTTTAGCACGATTTTAGGATTTGATTGGGTATTATTGATTCTTTGGGTCCTTATATTTATTTAAAATTTGAAGCGAGTTTCATTCTTGTTTTCCTTTTATATACCTCTATATTTAATAAGCAATAAAACTACTAGACGAGGAGAATATCGAAATCTTGGTAAAGCTGTTCAATAGAATTTATGATACTGGTTACATTCCGCGAGAATGGCTGCAGTCATCCTTTGTGATGATCCCAAAAACAGCTAATGCCACAAAATGCAATGAACACCGCTTAATCAGTTTAATGAGTCACTTGCTGAAACTCTTCCTTAGAATATTACACTCAAGAATGTACAAGATACTAGAAGAACTTAGCGGGTCAACACAATTCGGTTTTAAGGGAGGACTAGGAACAAGAGAGGCAATTTTATGTTTGAACACCTTAATACAAAACTGTTTAGATCAACGAAAAGATGTCTACCTCACCTTCATCGACTACGAGAAGGCATTTGACAATGTTAAACATGATATCATGATGGAACTACTACATAGGGCCAACATTGACCAGAAGGAGATCAGAATTATTCAGAATCTATACTGGAACCAAATGGCAAAGGTGAGGATTGAGCAAGACCAATATACGGATGAATTTGAAATCCGGAAAGGTGTCCGCCAAGGCTGCATACTCTCTCCGATGCTTTTTAATTTATATGTTGAAAATATATTTGCGGAAGCATTAGAAGACACGGAATTAGGCATTAAGGTGAACGGCATACCAATTAGCAACCTACGCTATGCGGACGACACAGTGATTATAACTGATAATTTGGAAAATCAGCAGTTATTACTTGATAGGGTGAATAGCATAGGTAAAAAATATGGCCTCAAAATCAACATTTTGAAAACGAAATATATGGTCATTAGCAGAAACCCTCCAGAAAACCCGATAATATGCATAGGTGACGATCGCATAAAACGCGTGAAAACTTTTAAATACCTTGGCACCACAATCAATGACCAATCGGATCCACAACAAGAGATAAAAACCCGAATACAAATGGCAAGACAAGCTTTTGTGAAATTCAGACCGCTTCTATGTAATCAAAACCTAAATTTCGAAATACGCTACAGAATGGTCAAGTGCTACATATGGTCCATCTTGCTTTATGGCATGGAAACGTGGACTTTGAAAAATACATCTATCAACAAACTTGAAGCATTTGAAATGTGGTCATTGAGAAGAATGATGCGCATACCTTGGGTGGATAGAGTTCGAAACGATGACGTCCTTAAGAGAGCCGGCGTGGAAAGAGAAATCTTTGAATTAATTAAAAAACGCAAGATTGGTTACCTTGGGCACATATTGAGAGGAGCAAAATATGAAATACCACAGTTAATCCTACAAGGGAAGATCGAAGGTAGGAGAGGAGCCGGCCGCAAACAATTATCCTGGTTAAGGATTATTAAAGAATGGACAGGAATACACAATACAGGCGAGCTGTGTCACGCCGCCAAGAACAGAATTCTAGTAATGAGATAGTCGCCTACGCACTTTGGTGTATGGCATGTTAAGAAGAAGAAGATATTTAATAAAATAAAATGCGCTTATTTTCTGTACTGTACGTGGTTCCGTCTCCTTCTACGTCTCTCCTCTCTCCTCCTTCTCTTGTTACGTCTCCTTCTGCTTGAAGTTGTCGGGTACTTAGATGGTTTACATCATTATCTTCCTCGTCTCCTAAGTCACAGTCGAAATTTTTACCTTCCTTGTCGGCAGACATGATATATATGCCTTCTGGCAATATTGGAGTATTTTCATCGTCATTCTCAGCTTCCTATAACAGTTCAGCAACTGAAGGTGGCTTTTTCCTAAAAAATACCAAAATTGTAAAATAGTTCTTACAAGTGCCGAACAAGCAATAATTGATAATTTCTAAATATTATGGAAAAAACAATAAATATCAAACCAGATATTTACAAAAACACCTAATAAAGACTTAAAAATATCTACATAAACAAAGTAATAAAATAAAAGCTACTTATTAATAAGAATTCGAAAACATGTTATCTCTGTTTATTTACAATCGCAATACGTACCAGCTGGAAAGCAGTGTATGTTATAACTAGTCGCACGGGAGGGAATATTAGTTAATGTGTTGTGTTAGCTAGCAGTGGGGGCAATCCTGGCTCCATTTGTAAGGCTTAACTCAGACGTACCACTTTCCGACCACATTAGAACCACAAAAAAATGGTTGTGTGTTGAGAGTATACAATTTGTATGAAATATCGTGGTAGCACTCAGACGGACGACCGACTGTGGTCGGTATCAACAACTGTCGTCGTCGGTGGGTGATACCGTCTACAAAACTATCGCAGATGCTGCCCGTCCTGAGCTTACACGGGCAATTCACCGTCCACAAGCCGACCACAGGCACGACATCCCCATCAGCACAGCGACTCCATAGCCAAAGCGTCATTCGCTTTTCTATGCGTGAAGCATAAAGTCGTGCTGGTGGTGATTGTTAAATATTTGTTAAATAGAAATTTTAAATGTTATAAAAAAATATTCTTTTCTGAACCCATGCAGACCTAAAATGTTAGATATAGAGGTTCCGATGGTTACCACGGGTATGGTTACAATACGACTAATACATATCAAGAGAGATCACAGCTGTTTCCCGAAGACCGCTATAGTATCCGAACTGACCGACCTGAGATCCGGCATTTCTAGATCCAATCGCCAAGAGTTCAACCGGAATGTTCACAAGAAAGTAGTCTTCAAGCATCACTATCTCCAACAGAACCGGAGCTTTTGCTACATGAGAATCCGGGACAAGCTTTGTCGCCAAGTCAACCGGAGTTTTTACCACTTTCCCAGGAGTCACTTTTATCTCAAATTTTTAATTGACATCATGTTTATTGTGTAAATATTTCAATAAACATTAAATAATAAAATGGTTTTACTGACATTAGAGCGATTGCGAGGCGTTCGTCAGGAGGAATACTTGTCCTCATGGATGTATCTTCTCGTTTCAAATTATCCTTTAACTCTGTTAACAAATAATCGAAAGTACTTTTGCTCATTCGAAAATAATTAAAAAATTTGTCATCATACAGTCTTAAATTATGATAAAGTTGTTGAAATTGACTTTCCTCTTTATTTTCGATGATAGGATGAACCCAATACAATATATTACGACGATGCCGTCTTTTTTGGCGCAGTAAAAGCCACAACAATGCTTTTTCTTCAAAATTCTGTGTATTCTGTGTACTCTGTGATTTATGTGGTTCATTCGACCACAACACGTCCACGAAATTGTTGACGGACAGTGGTTGTTTTGATCGACAAGTCAACCACCGTACGAACACTGTTTTGTTGGTCGAAAGGGGTACATCTTCTTCTTCTTCAAGTGCCATCTCCGCGGCGGAGGTCGGCAATCATCATAGTTATTCGGACTTTTAAGACGGCTGCTCTGAAAAGTTCATTTGATGTACATCCGTACCACTCTCTCAGGTTGCGCAGCTATGACATTCTACGCCTCCCTATGCTTCTCTTTCCTTGGATCTTTCCCTGCATGATCAGTTGGAGCAAGGTGTATTTCTCTCCACGTGTAATATGTCCGAGATATTCTAATTTTCTTGTTTTTATTGAATTTAAAATTTCCATTTCTTTGTTCATCCTTCTTAGAACCTCTTTGTTTGTGACGTGTTCTATCCATGATATTTTCAGAATTCTTCTGTACACCCACAGCTCAAATGATTCCAGTTTTTTTATTGATGTCGCATTCAAGGTCCAAGATTCCATTGCATAAAATAAGGTCGAAAAAACATAGCACCTCGCCAACCTAACTCTTAGTTCCAGTTTTAAATCCCTGGTACATAGAACTCTTCTCATTTTGTTGAAATTTGCTCAAGCCTTTTCTATTCTTATTTTTATCTCCTGATTGTAATCATTTGTGAAGTTAATCATTGTTCCCAGGTATGCATAGTTGTCCACTTGTTCGACGTTGGTTTCGTTACGTTTCGGTACATCTTAGTTAAGCCTAAATCGCAGCCCACAATAGATTTATTTTTAGTTGGTGGGTCGTTAACGACCCCTTGGGTATTAGTGGGATAAAACATGTATCGATGCATATGAGATACAATATATTTATTACATTAAAACCATGGTTTAATTTGTACGAGTCTTTTGATCGAACTGTACTTAGACGTCGACAATTTCTCACTTTACACTTAAATTGTTTTTTAATTAATCCAAATCGTTTGCAAATATTGGATTAATTCCAAATCTTTTCTTGTGTCCTAATATTGGTTACATCAATAATAGAAGCCACTTTCATTTTGCGGGAATAAAAGCAAAACATAAACTAAACTTGCTTTGATATTTGTAAATTAGATCCAGAAATATTTTGATTTCTTTAATTACATCATTTAAAATGTTTGAAACTGATAGAAACCTCCGACAAAAATTGACAACCTCGCACGGCCGCTGTCATACTTAATGCAAAATTCGTAATAAATAAAACAAAATACTAATTAGCAAAATTTACTATTTTGGTGAATATCAACCACTATATAATTTCATTATAATCCAGTGTTCTAATAGAAATTATTAAATATTCCGCACTAATATGATGTAAAAAAAGGTTAGTAGAAACTAACAAAGATATTTATAAAAATATGTCTCAAATAAGCGTGGCTGTTAAACCGACCGGACGGCGCCAATGCGATTATATCAATGAAAGTTTTCTTCGGTTCTATTTTCCTTAAAAAGCACCGGTATGTAGTTTTTAATGGCCCTCATAAATTATCCAATTTATCCTGAGTACTTTAGACGTATTTAATAAAAACGTATTTTCAAAAAATTGTCAGCGTACGAGCATCCAAGAACTTACAGATTCATTAGTAGCCAGTTAATCCCATTAATCACAATTGACGTCAATACCAATTACTTCGGCTTGCCATATCAATTTGATGCTGGGAAAGCGGACCACAATTTTTAGATGTTCTCAGCGATGTAATAATACCAAAATCAGTATATTCGACAGAATTATAAATTTGATCTGTCCATCTGAATTAATTAAAGTTTATTGCGAATTATGAGCAATGTTGCTATCATAGAGCTATTTAAATTGTTATTTAAATATATGAACTGGAGTTTTGGATTATGTCAATGTGATTTGAATGTAAATATTAAGTTATTAATTTGGAACAAAACTTGATTCAATATATGTGATATTATGCAAATAGTTCGGTTTAAACGATCGCGCAGAATAGTAAAATACATATAAAAAATCACTAAGGCTCAAAAAATATCCGTCATATTTCCCTAGCCGTATTTTGAATCTAGTAGAATAAGTTACACTCAATCAGGCTTCCTTAAAATATTATTGACATTAGAACTTACATTTCATTGGATCATACTAATTCTTTAACCCGGTGTAGGTACCTTAAAACAATTAACTAAAATACGTAAACGCTGATATTTCACATTTTACATTTTTATAAGAACTATGTTAACGCCGAGTCAAATGTATTTAATATATATTGGCCAATTAGCCTCAGTTGCCTGGCACTAAACGTTGGTCAAAGTCGTCCTCCTTTCCAGCAGGGAAGATGTAGGTTTCCTTCATGTGAAATCTTAACATCGACCTTCTGTCATTGTATTGTTATAATTAACCATAATTGCCATATAGTTCTAAGGTTTTTACACCTATTTTCGTAGATAGTTTCAACTATTTTTATAAAGATTTGCTGATAACAGTCCGACTAGACCAGTGATTCCCAAAGTGGTCTATATCGACTCCCAGGGATCGATGAAAACCTGAAAGTGGTCTACGTGGGCGAAAAAAAATTGGGGTCCATAAAATAAAAATGGAGGTCAATGGCAAAAAATTTAAATCGTTAATTGTTGTCGTATAAGGAAATGCCTTTGTGCGTTTTATGCAACGAAGTTTTTAGCACTGACCCAATGAAGCCGTCTGAAGATCATCTGAGAATATAATACCCTAATAGAACAGATAAAGATTTGAAATATTTTCAAAAACTTAAAGAGAAACGGCAGAAGAGGTTTTGCCCACCCTGGACAAAATCTTCGCTTCGACGTCACAAAGAAACGATGTTTGCATCTTACTATATCTTGTTGATCCAGATATCTTGATAACAAATCCGGAAAACCGCATAATATTGGAGAACCGTTAATTCTGCAAGACATTGGAGTGGCCTTAAAAACTATTTTACACAGACCTGCATCTGATATCATTAAAACAATTTCTTTAAGGAAAAAACGTAGTTTAAAGACGTATTGATGAAATAAGTAATGATGTTGAAAGCTTGTGTAATTATTTGCAAATGACCCATTTCTTTATACAGCTGGACAACTCAATTTTACCTAGTAATGAAGCATTATTATTGGCATATGATCGTTTTCTGCACTGCGTCATCCAGAGATAACATTTAGTTGCTAAAAATTGAAATTATTAATCTCTCCAATTTGTCATTAATGCAGTAAACCAAATCCGAAACAATGCGTTGAATACGCGGTTTTGAATTCGTTGAATCCGAATTTGCGCAGTGTGTGAAGAAAATGGCGAAAGCTTCCACCAATTTCTTCTTTACACTAATGTACGCTGGCTGTCGAAAGGCATATGCCTGACAAAATTTGTTACACTATTTAAAACTGTTTTAGAATTTCTCGATAGTTAAGATAAAAACTTACTTTAAAAAAAGAAAATTTATTAAAGAGAAAAACAGACATTGCTTATTTGAGAAGCAAGTTTACTTGCTAAATTTAATATGGCGAACTTGCAGTTGCAGGGTGACAGTTTAAATTTGATAAAAACAAAGTTGATCATTTCAGCTTTTCTTGTCAGAATTAAACTGATGAAGCAAAACATTGGACGGTACGAATTTCCCAGTTCTTCAATTTGTTCCAAGTAATCTGACATGAAGACGATGTTTAAGTTTATGTTCAACATTTAAATGCCGTCTATTCAGATTTTGAAATTAAATTTGAGGATATCTTGACGCTGGTAATACCACACTGATGTTATCAATTTATTTGTTGACATTGAAGAAACGGATGTTACATTACAAGGAAAACTGATTAAAATAAGCACTAACGGAGAACTTAAAAGTACGGTTTAGAAACGGATATCAATAATTCTTGCTTCAAAAAGACATACCTATTATTTATCCCGTATTATGGAATACTGCGAGAAAGTTTTTAATTGCTTTTTCTTCTTCATGCCTAGTAGAAAGAGGTTTCAGCGCGGTTATAGATCCCATAACAAAAAAAAGTATTAAACTGTACATCATTAACCGAGGAGATTTAACAATAAACCTAACTAAATTAATACCAAATGTTGATAATTTATCATTAAATCATTATTTATCATTGAATTTATCATTGAACCAAGTTCATTCCTCTCATTAAATGGATGTATTTTTTGCTTAATTTGTTGTATGTAACAGATACTATATTTTTATTTAAGTTTGATTAATAAATGGGTAAAAAATGTGTCACTACTGTTAGAAATTTAAATCTTTCAAAGTAAATAGATCTATAAAAGATGACAAGGGATCTACGACCGAAAAAAAGTTTGGGAACCTCTGGGCTAGACCAAAAACGTTATGAAGATTTGTAATCCTTTTGGATAAATTTTTAAATATATTTTTAATAACGTGTACCAATATACACTAGAAGTTCTTACTTCTTTGTAAGTTTTTTTTATTATTTTTGTTTCTATTAAATGTACCATTGCGTATACCTAAAATCAAAACAAAATCGCTACGACGTTCGACACTTTGACTCGGAAGCGTACACATAAAACACAGCCAAACGAATTCGTTCTTCAATTTTCTTTTGATGTACCGCCCAGTGAGCGAACTCTAGGGAAGGCAAACACATGCGTTTGCTATCGTTTGTTGGGGCGTACACATTTACTGAAGGCGTTTGGTCGCTAGGATTCGGCCACATGCGTTCACCAAATGTGTACGAGCCTTTTTAAAGGTCACAATTCGATAGAAAATTTAATTTTAATAAACTGTTCTTTAAAGTTACATGTACGAAAAGTACATAGAATTCACCCAAATGCATTCTAGTTCATCATCATCATCATCAGTGGCATTACAGCTCGTTATGAGCCAAAGCCTTCTTCAGAACAATCTTCCATTCGCCCCTGTCTCTGGCAACTCTTCTCCATGCTTTAACTCCGATGGATTTTAGATCATCCTCCATGTTATCTTGATACCTAAGTTTTGGTCTTCCTCTGGCTCGTCTTCCCACTGGTCCTCTTCGGTCGAAAATTTTTCTGATCGTTGCATCTTCATCTCGCCTAATTACATGTCCTACCCATCGAAGGCGTGCTAATTTAAAATATTTTACAACGTCAGGTTCCCCAAAACTTCTATATGCATCCTAGTTCATAGGGACTAATTCAACCCTTTCTCAAAAACGAAACTCTTTAAATGGTAGCACACCGAGCTTTTTTCATATTCAGGGGTTCATTGACCATATAAAATAATAAAACCTCTTTAAGATTGTAATTCCTTTTAGACTACTTTTTTGGACATATTTCATGGCCTATATCGAACGATAATAATTACACTGAAGGGGAACTAGGGAAACAAGTGTCAAAGCGGCTTAAGTCTCCAATTGGAATAAGGGGCACAGGTCGTCCACGAAAAAGGTGGAATTGTAATATTTCACGACACATCTATTATTTTGTAATGAATTTCCATATTAGATCAAGTTTGTTAACAGAAACTGACATATGGAATGGGGAAATTGGTGTGTGTTTTAAAATTGTTTCAATATTTTTATATTGATATTTAACTTGCGTTCTATCTGCACATATTATATCGATATATGAGATTCAATGTATCGCCCACATAGGATTAATATACCATATTGGTATTTAAAATATAACTACTTAAAAAAGAAAATAATCTATTGATGTCCCAGTAGTAGCTGTCGATGTCAGTCTCCATTTCAAATTATATTTATAATAAGTATTGAGTTTTCTTTCCTGTGTTTATTCGTTTAGTATTAGATATTTGTCAGAACGCGAATATTGTGTTTTATTTAATAAAACTAAAACGGAAAATGGTACCATCTAAAACCAATATTTGGCTATAATAAACTTAATAAAGAATAATCTCGCTGCAATGTTTGCTTCAAAGTTGTAAAAACCTCAGAAAATACTTTGAATAGTAAAAGGATTTTATATGTAGATGCATCTTTACCTTTAAAATATGAAGAAAACATTATTCCTTTATTTATTATCTTATATACTAAAACGCTAAGCCCTTTTCTTGTCCACCACTTTACTCAAAAACCATATTAGATAATTAAAATATTTTTTCGGAATAATATTAGTATTACGTATGAGATTGTCAAGATATACTTTTGGTACAAAAATTCACTTCCGGTTTTGAGATGACAGGAAGTTAAAATTTACTTTAAGTTTTAGACCCCACAATGTATATATGGATGGAAAGGTCTCGTCGAGACGAATCTAAATATGTACTTCCGGTTGCGATCCGACACCGGAAGTGACCCGAAACGCGCATAAAACGTCAAGATAGAGCAAATCTGACACCACATTCGTGATCAGCATGCAAAATTAACTGCTAAATGATATCCATGTCGACATTTGATGAAAATAAATAAAATAAAAATTTCATTTAAAAAACTCGATGTCGAGTTGGTCCGCTAGTATTTTTTGTTTATATATCGATATATTGCATAAACATATATATATATATATATATATATATATATATATATATATATATATATATATATATATATCGATATACTTTTTCAGATATATATTGTATATAGATATATTGATATATCTATATACAATACGATATATCGATGTAGAATTTTTTTGCCATCCCTAGTTATAAATTTGTTTCTACTCGAGCATCTTCTACTATGGAATTTATAGTATAATTTTGCAGAAACTTTTTAAAACTGTATTATAAATATCGGAATAATTAGTATGGATCTCTTTACTAAGTTTCAATATTTTTAAAGTGTATTTTTTTATACTCTAAAACGCTTAATTTACTAAATATTTTATTATTGTATTCTATCTCTTTTATATTTATTCTTTATATTGTAATTACTGTAACGAGTTCGCCTTTCTCCTGGGTTTAAATGTTGCCCTAAACGTTATAAAATATGAATCTGGACTTGTGGCTTCAAAAAGGGAATGTAAAATTTCCGCAAGCTCGTTATCTCATCGTTTAATTACATTCAAGTATTTCGCATACCGACAGCGCCAAATTTAAATTCTTTTATTATTAACAAGAGCTCCTGTAAAAGTGAAAATAAATCCACCCCTAATCCCTCTTAAGCCCAATTATACAGACGAGTGCGAGAGATAATGAATTGCCTGCTTATTTTACTTTCAAATGGTGAATTGTCGGAGCCGCAAAAACAAGAGAAGCCCATTTTACACCCGAATCAACGACCCTTCGGTCTTTTTGTGACATTACTACATTACAAGATACCGGTGATCCTTTTTGCGACCTTTACGGTGGCTTTAGTTGAGAAACAAAGGTAAAACAAAACATAACGATACATAAGTATCATTAGTTATATACCATAGTTTTGCTTATTTCTAAACTAGATTTTCTATTTCGTATTGCATGATGAATTATTCTAATATACATAACTACCTGGTATTTTCTTTCGTAAAAAGAAAATACCAGGTTTAGTTGGTTTACAGGATAACTTTTCTAGGATTACATACTTCCTTTAATGTTTGCTTTGTATTTATTTTTAGGTTCATTAGAGAAGGTTAAAATTGATAAAAAATTCTAATATAAATAAAAATAGGTATAATGAGTAAAAATACTTTTGCACAAAACCATAAAAATGTCTTAAATACTTTTATTTAATTTTAGACTCGTAATTAAAATCAGAATTTTAAAAATATAACGTAAAATTGATTATCTGACCCCAATAGGTTTATTTATATAGAATATAAATGAACAGCTGGAAGCCAAAGTATGTGTATATTTTTAAACCAATCATAAAATACAATAATATGTAATAATGTATTATTTGCATATTTTGTTCAGTCAGTTTCTATGTAAACAAAGCTCGTAATATTTTAAAATTAGTAAATTTTCCATAATAATTAATTGAGCATTTTTTAATAATATTTTTCTATTCTATTATAATGATCGAGGTCCGATATAAACACATATATATATATATATATATATATATATATATATATATATATATATATATATATATATATATATATATATATATATATAATATATGTATTCCGAAAAATTTCCACGGTTAGTACAATTAAACCTAGAGCTAAGATTACTCAAAGAACTGAATCTCAATCCAAAGGCTCAGACCCTCCTCATACGACAGCTTTTCTTTCTTACATTAAAAGTGTCATTGTTCATAGTTTATGAAATTACTTGTGCACGCTGCCCTTGATCTTATATAGGCCAAACAAATCGTAGAATCCAAAATAGGATTTATGAACATTCCATTTCTGTTCGCAATTCCGATTGAATTTTAGCTCTAAATCCACCTAGAGCTAGAGTCCAACACCATCTTAGGCTGCGAGGTGGAGAAGTACTTTTAGCAATCAAAAATGAATTACCTTATGAACTTGTTAATGTTACCTGTGATAGTGATTGTGTAATACTTAACCCTTAACTAGTGAGGTGCATAATATGTTGCGTACTTGGTGACGTGGTGCCTTAGCGGACCCCATTTTTAAAATAATGTTTATCGGATTATTTTTTTTATAAATTAGATAATTGATTACATATTGTGTATTTACATATTACTTTAAACTACAAATACAAAAATATTACATTTTAAAGAGCTAACTTGATTATTACATGATTATTTAACACATTCTGAATAAAACCCTTTATTTTGACAAACATGTACTTTATTAGTAACTAAAACAAATTTGTTGAAAATTTTAACAGTTTAACTTCAAAAATTAAAAAATAAAAGTATATTCTTATAAACAAAGTTAAAAACAATTCTAAAAAATAATGTTTATTAAGAAATGACACTTGATTTATTGGACCAAATTTATTGTTGACAACAATCCTTGCATATTTTTTCTGTACATTCCGCACATATTGGCGTATTACAAAATTTACAAGAGAATATAGTTTTCTTGTCTTTGGACCTGGGACACTTTCCACAGCGTTTTCTTTTGTTTAAAATGTTTTCATCCATAGCAATGGGCAACGGAAATTGCAAGATTTTTCCTATGGAAATTCGGAGTTCTCGTGACACCCGTGTATTCTCGATTCTTCTAAAAAGTTGAGGTTTTACGAGGGAAAATGCAAGATCTTTGATAAACTGAAATCTAGATTTGTTTTCACTATTTTTTGTGCATGTATATAAAACATATGAATTCACCGAAGAAATGTTCAGGAGCTGCAAAAAAATCGCCATCGGCCACCTTCGAGTTCGTCTGCTTGTCGAAAAAGTAGCACATTTTTGATCCAGACTATCAACCCCACCTTTAGTGAAGTTATAAAAGGAAATTATTTCTTCTTTCCCAGTGTCAGCATCAGTAGCCTTGTTTATATGCATGGAAGAAATCATTATAACTGCCTTATTCTTTTTTGGAACATAAGACAAAAGTGTTTTATTAGATGTAAATCCATATAAGGATGAGTTTTCAGCTCTATTTTTTGACGGCAGGAATTCAATAGGTATCTCCCTCTTATTCTTTTTTAGCGTTCCAACGTAAGTTAACTTTTTCTCTAATAATTTGTCAACAACTTGAATGGAGCTGAACCAGTTATCCGCAGTTATATTTCGATTAGAACCGTAGATCGGTTTACATAACTGCAAAACAGCTTGAGTTGGAACTGATAATTGCTTTTCATCTATTGTTAGTTCTTGACCATCACTACCTCTTCCCGAATAAATATACGCGTTGAATAGATATGATGTACGAGCGTCACACAAAGCCATAATTTTGATACCATATTTATTAGGCTTATTGGGCATATATACTTTAAATCTACATCTGCCTCGAAAGCCAATAAGCATTTCGTCAATACAAGCCAAATCATTTAAGCAGTAGTTTTCTTTAGAGTTTTCAACAATTCTACTGAAAATCCATGATATTGCTGCTGTCTTATCTGTCTTTTCTCTTTCTTTTCGACTATCAGCACAGTCGAATCTCAAACAAGCCAACAAAACTTGAACCCTTTTTTGTGCAATTGTACACCGAAGAATGTCCCTCCCAGTTCCGTCTGTGGCATAAAGACTATCAAGATCTTCGTGGTTCGATTTAAAAATAGATGAAAAAAACAAAATGCCAAAGAACGCTTTTAGTTCTACCATGTCAACATCAACTAATTCAGTTTTTTGTTGGTCCTTGTATTTTATTCTTGCAAGTGCCAGTTTTTCATTTGTCCTTCTCATTATTTCAAAGAGAACATCGTCTGTAAAGATACACTGCCAAAGACTTAGTGGTGTTGGATTTTCTAAAGCCCTCGCACTACCTTTGAGACTAGCAAGTTGCCTGACTAGATTGGCAGCAGAAGTTTTTGTATGAGTTCTCTGAGCAGGTTCCCTTGCCCATTTGTATCTGTTCCTCCCATAAAAGGCTCTTCTTTCATTAGTTGCTTGTTCTTCTTCACTACTCTCAGAAGAAGACTGTTCCATCACCGTTATATCCTCATCATTGATTCCTTCGCTTTGCTCTGTGTCGGAATTAGAGTCGTATAATTCTGCTACATTATTGGTTTCCTCTTCTGTATCGCTATCTAAATCGCTAAACCACTTCATAACAGTCTCCTCAAAGTTGGGATCATTGTAGGATACTTTTTTTGATGGCTCACTAGTCATTTTTCTACAAAAAACAGTAATTACATAATTATCTACAAAATAAAAAAATTACACTTACGGTGATGTGGTGCCTTCACGTACCCCAGCAAATATTTAACACGAAATAAAAGTAAAATAATAATTCACACGACGCTCTTCTCGCAACAGCTCTCATAAAACTACTTGAACGAGGCATTCCTAAACGAGTCTGGCGATGGATAACCGTAACCTTGAGATATCACCAATATTTGGTAGAGGTGGGGTCGTGTATGGCACCACCTCACCAGTTCAGGGTTAAGATAAATTTAAAAAACTTTACCCTTTATGTTTCCGTTGTGTATTTTATGCCTAAAGCTGATTTTGTGATGTATGAAAATTATTTTGTTTGAGAATATTTTATTATCAAAAAATTCAAACGTGATGTTACTAGAAATTTCAGTTTACCCCATTTTAATGATAACAGCTTATGGGATTGTGACAAAAATGTGCTGTTGCAGCAGTTTCTTAATATTAACAATTTGCAACAAATAAATAATATTGCTAATTATTGTATGAATAGATTTTTAGACTTTGCTCTGACTAATATAGATATTTGTACTGTGGCAAGGTCTGACTGTCCATTAGTGGCTGAAGATTCGTATCATCCCGCTCTCATCTTCAGTATCAGAGTATGTGAAATAGCTGATTTACCAAGCAACAAAAAGGTATATACATACAACTATGCTCAAGGTAACTACTGGCATCTCTATCATTTAATTTTTCAGTTTAACTGGTCCTTATTATTCTTATATAAGGATATTAAAAATGCTTTTAATGTTTTTTATAGTCAAATGTACACCTTTTTAAATTGTTCTATTTCTAAAGCCAAAAAAAGGGCCAGCCACTCTACTTCCAGGTTTCCAAACTGGTTCTCCCAGATTTGATCCATAAAATTAAAAAGAAAAATAGTTTGCATCGTTTGTGTAACGTATAAAGCCTCAGAGAGCCCAAAGTGTTGAATTTTAGCTTTTAAGAACTGATATTAAAAACCAAACCAAATATGAACATAACTTATACAAACGTTCACTTGAAAACCATCTACTTTGCTGGCCCAAACAAATTCTGGACTTTCTTTAAGTCAAAATATAAGAATAGTGGAATTTCCATAGAAATGACATTAAACAACACCAAGTTTAATACACCTTTTGATATTGCGAGTGCCTTTGCTAAATATTTTTCATCGGTGTATGATACATCTGACTGCGCACATTGTCATTCTCAAAGTACTGGGTGAAGTTCTGTTACCTTTAAATATACCCAAAAAAATCTACAGGCTCTGATGAAATACCACCCTATATCTATAAGGGAATGGCCGAACCCTCGGATAAACCTCTGGCGTTTTTGTTTAATATGTCGATCGAACAGGAATATTTTCCAGATATTTTAAAAGTGGCACCAATTTCTCCAGTACTAGTACAATCTCCAGTAGATTTTTAAGAAATATCCATATGTGGTCTCATACAGGGTAATGTTAGACTCATTTCAGTTGCAGTCACTTGCCACTGGAAGAAACAGTCAGGCCATTATGTTCATATACTTGATTGTTAACAGTATTAAGTACACAAACTGTGGTTTAATTAAGTTTATTTACTTTAGAGTACCCAAGAGTAGGTTAAGGATAACTAACCTAGATCTATTCTTTACAAATTACTATAGAAACATATCACCAATAAACAATATGTTAAAAATTTGTAATGAAGTATTTAATAGCTGACTCATTGTATTTTTTTGTCTTAAACACTTTACATGTAATTACTATTAGTCTATAGTGTTTGTAAGGTGTCTAACTATATATATATATATATATATATATATATATATATATATATACATATATATATATATATATATATATATATATATATTTATATATATATATATATATATATATATATATACATATATATATATATATATATATATATATATATATATATATATATATATATATATATATGTAGATTATTATTATTATATATTATTTTTCCGAGAATAATACCTTGCAACGGTTAAAAAGTGTACATTTTCATTCTGTTTATCTAACATAATTTCTTAAAACTCCATCCGCCTAAAGTTATCTTCCGGAAACAGTTCTTGTGTTGGTTGTATCTTTAAACAGTGATACCCATTCCTTTTGAGAACTCGCTGGATAGTTCGAGCATTCACGTTAACTTCCCTAGCAATTTGTACACTATTGCAGGGTTCACTAGCTTCCACAAAAGCACAAATATCAATATCCCTGTTTTGACGCTCCTCATCGACAGGTCTAACACGTGGTTCATTACCTTCATGACACTTTTTACAACTGTTTACACATTCCGAAGTTTGAAAATGTTTAATGATATTTTTAACTGTTGTAACACTTGCTGTTGGTCTATTTTCGAAGGCAACAATAAATAAATCAATTACTTCGCGAATCGAATGATCCTGAAAGTACCATGATACAAGTTGCACTTTTTCTTGGACGGTATACAACGTAATAGGCATTTTATTAATTATTTGTTTATTCTTTCAGAACTTCGTTTGAAATTTTGTCAATGTGACAATTACGACAATTCGTACCTACCGTGAAATGAATATAGAGGTGGAAACGTGTAATATGTCACAGCGATTGCCATTGTGTTGTACGGTCAATAAAACAATGTCGTGATCTGTATAGAATACTTTTATATTTAAAAAATATATGTTTCTTGTGGAAATAAGATATACTCGTAAAGATAGTTCAAACACTCCTGACCATGGAGCTGCGCGAAGGCGGAGTCAAATTCACGTAAAGGCAGAAAGGTTCTATTGTAAGTGGAATTATACAGTGCATAGTACAATGCGTTTCGCATGGAAGTGGGGACTAAACCAAATTTCGTCTACTGCGCCGTGGTCAGGTGTGCTTGCACTATCTTCTACCTTCAGTAATTAAAGATTTGGGGAACGAACTCCAAGATTAGGTTCAGTTGACCCCTTTCGACTGCAGAGTGTTAGGGAACCATGCGTCCGTTATAATTATTAAAATAACAATATTCTTGCAATATTCACTGTATTTAAATAAGACAGTATTTTTATAATTGTTTAATAAAAAAACAAGTTTCACTTATTATTACTTTTACAGTAATTTATTCGATTCGTCTACATTAACTTAATTAATTAAAGTCATAATCATCTCGTTTTATGAAAATGACGTACACGAAAGCATGATGAAGACGCTTTATATAAATTAATCAAAATCATTTTGAATTGCTTTTTGACGAGTTTAGAACAGTTTGTTGACGAAGACGTTTCATTAAAAATATAGAGCGTTTACAGGAAAATCCTTAGTCAATTTTAGCAAATTATAAAATACTCTACAATGTTAATAAATTAGTATAATAATATAACCATTAAAAATAAATAAATATGTCTTTATTATGATATTTTGTAAAGCAAAAGGAAATGAAGTTAATTTTTAATTTCATTTTTCATCTCACACAATATCATTTTATATATTCGCAAAACATAACAGTATCAGTGTACAAAAATATGAATCAAGAAAAGTACTTATTATATATTTTAAAAAAGCTTTCAAGCGTTTACGCAATAATAGATTGTAAGCAGTAGAAAGTAAGGAGATCGATAACAAAGATCTGAGAATAATACTGTACCGTTTTTAAATAAAACGAGCGATTCGAATTTATATAAATATATTTATTTATAAGTTTACAGTACGATTATATCTTATCAACGAACTCAACTCATAACATAGTTACATATATATATATATATATATACCAAAAGTATTATTCTAGAATCTTCTGGAGTAGTCCACCCCTAATTCGTTTGTTTGACGGGACAATCTCTTCCGTGCTCGATTTATTTGAAAGCTTCTCGTCGTCTTGCGATGCAACCGTTATATGAGCTACGTCGAATGCGTGTTTGTAACACTACTCCTCTCTTAAATCTGAGCGTCCCGATCAGCAACTTTATATGTAGCCCAGGATAGCGGAATCTACAGGACTCTCCAGCTCTGCATGAACCCCTCAGAAAGAAATAACACACTACTGACTTTAAAGGACATGATCTCATCGGGTTAATGCAACACACAGTAATTCGTAAGCTGGTTTCTCGGAAGATCACTTCAAGCATGCTTCTGACAATCTTCCAATCCAGATCATGTAGTGCATGGCCTATCTTGGGTAAGGCCAAATTCTGGATGTCATAATTGCACACGATCTTCTTCAAATTAGTTAGAGCACGCCATATATCCTCGTAGCTTGCCCTGTCTGTATACGCCTTCCTGGTCACCATATACAGCAAAGATCGGGGACCATCTTCTAATCTCAGTACTCTTCCAACTTTAGGCTGCTAATTTTTTAACTCGTCCAAACGATCGAACTTCTTATAAAATACGGATGAGATTCATTTAGTCACCTCAAGATCTTGGGCAACACTTGGGCAACACTTGGGCTAGAGAGACGTTATGCGGAACACTAAAAAGATTCTGCTGAACTTCTGTTTTTACGCTGAATCTAGCATAACTCTAACTCTTTCTCCCTGCTTGATTTGACATAAATTCATTAAAGCTTGGTCACCCGTCATCTTTGATCTCATGTTGAAGGATTCGTGCTTTTTCTGTTTCATTTGAGCCAGCATATGGTGCAAGTCGATTTATGTGAACTACTTTTGGTTTATTTTTCGGCAACTTCTTAATTCGGTATATTACGTCATTTATTCTCTTTTTAATTTCATACAGACCTTCCCATTGTCTTTGCAGTTTAGGAGACAAGCCTCGACGACGTTGTGGATTATAAAGCCAAACAAGATCACCTACTTCATAGCTTTCGTTCTTGCATCAGGAATCATATTAATCTTTCATTCTGTCACTGAATAACTGGATGTATTCGGATGTCGGGCAAGTTCATGAATGTTGTTCATTCTTAACTTCAGGCGGTCGACATAATCTTCGCTTGCAACATGTTCTTTGGAAGGTCTGCAGCCAAACTCTAGGTCGCAGGGCAAACGAACTTCACGACCTAACATTGGGCAGGTTGGAGTCTGGCCTGTAGTTTCATTTACGGCCGAGCGGTAGGCTCTTAGGAATAAATGAATGTGCTGGTCCCAATCTCTTTGATGTTCTGATACAACTTTAGACAGGTGTTTACCCATCGTTCGGTTCATCCTCTCGACCATTCCATCTGATTGACGATGCAGGGATGTCGTTCTAGTCTTATTGATACCAATCAATTTACAATTGTTTTGGAAAAGAGTTAACTCGAAGTTTCGCCTTTAGTCGGAGTGGATCTCCAAGGTAACACCAAATTGGCTAAAGAATTCTTTTACAAATACCTCTGCAACGGTAGCAGCTTCTTGATTTGGTATCGCATAGTCCTCAGTCCATTTCATTAAATAATCCATGGCTACCAGAATATATTTATTTCCATCATTCGTCTCTGGAAGTGGACCTGCAATGTCGATTGCTACTCGTTCCATATGACCACCAACATTGTACTGTTTCATGGGTGCCCTCTTTTTACCAACTAGACCATTACTGGTTGCACACAGTTCACATTTCCGGCACCATCTTCTTACATCATCGTTCTCAAAGGTTCTATATAGAAGATCATCTTTTAGCACTAGGCAATTCCATTGGCTCCAGTAATACTTGATGCACTAATGTCTTGCCAAGAAAGTCTTTCACTTCGACGCATCCAATCCAATACTCTTTTTATACATGGATCATCTGGTTGAGCGTCTTGTAGCTGTTGAGGCTTCTATTGATCATTAATGACGGTGGTTCGTCTCACGGGGCAAAGTCGTTCTTCTTATTTAAGACAGTGATTATAATTTGCACTGTATGGCCATCTTGACTAAGCATCAACATTTGAACGACTCTTTCCAGCCCTGTGTTCGATCTTTTCTAGCTTTCTGGCTGTTGTATTATTTTTTTGCAATTTACGGCGAATGTGACCTAAGTCGCCACCAACATCTGGTTTCGCATCTCTTCGAAATCGTATTACAAACTACTTTACGTACGATTTTCTCCGGACGTTTATTATTTTGTCCGTTGCTCTCTTCAGAGGTTTTTACTCGATACCTCCGTGAAGCTCGACTAGCTGTCTCGTGTTCCAAGGCAATGGCAAGTGCTTCATCTAAAACTTTCGGTATTGCTAGTCGTAAAGCTTTCTGCAGTTCACTGTCTCTCAACCCATTGACGAAGGTATCTGCAACAATTTTTTTTTAAATGTTGTCTGGTACCTCCGTATAAGCCAACCACGCTATACGAGCAACATCTGCTTCAAATTCTTGCAAATTCTCACCTGCTCGTTGAATTGTACTTCTTATTTGTACTTTGTAGACTTGTTGTAAATGGGCATCTCCGTAACGTTTTTCTAGTCGAGTGAACAAGGTCTGGTAACACTTTTCTTGACCCTTAGGAATCAATCTTAGGATATCCGCAGCATCACCTCGTAAAGTAGCAGTCAAGGAAACAGCTTTTTTTGTCCAATGATTGACAATGTCGCAATAGCTTCAAAGTGTCTAAGATATATGGATCAAGAAGACTTTCCATTAAATGGTGGCAATTTGAATCTCATATGATGTGTCTTTTCTTCTCCAGGTGATTTTTCTTTTACTACCGGATCTAAAACTATTGCATTAACTGGTGGTAGCATTTTCATCTTAGTTATAATGGTCTCTAATTTTTTGATCTTCTCTTCTACCTTATCGAATGTTCTAGAAACTTCTTCAAATTTCTCATTGTTCTGAATACATACTTCTTTAATTATTTGAGAAGTCTCTTCGAATCTTCTAGACACATTTTCGAGTTTCTCGTTATTTTGTCTAGCTGCTTCTTTAATAATTTGAGACGTTTTTAAATTTATTATCATTTTTTCTAGAAGTTTCTTCAATCATTTGCGAGATATTTTCAAATTTCTCATTTATTTTTGTTAAAACTGTTTCTTCTGCTGTTTGAAACTAAAATATCTCTGGGTCATCTCCATTCTTGTTAAAAATATTCTCCAGTCATTTTTAGAGGATCTTCTTGGACCCGCTGCAGTCTTCATCGCGTTCTTCTAGTTGCTCACGCAACTGTTTTGGTCAGGAACGCACGTATTTTTTAAATGTTCTTTCTTTTTACAAAGATCACTACCGGACTACGTGGATATCATTATCATCATCTGGTGAGATGCCTACAAAATGGCTACTATCGACCTTTGTTCCGCTACCAGAAACCAAGAATCACAAATACTGTAATGACTATAGATTAAACAGCTTAATGTCACAACTCGGCATTGTCGGGATGTCTGCGGGAGATAGTCTGGTCAAATCCGTATATGCGCACATATAGTAAAATTATAATCTACAAGACTTGCATACGACCATCATGACATATGGCATAGAAGTGCGCGAAGATACCAACAAAACGAAACAGATGCTAAGGGTTGCTGAGATGAAAACCCTAAGAACAATAGTGGGCAAAACAAGAAAAGACAGGGTAAAAGGATGTGGTACAGTCATGTAAGACGAATGGATGAGAATATACTCCCAAAAATTGCCCTAAAAAACAACCCGCCCGGTTCAAGACCTCCAGGAAGACCACCTAAAAGATGGAGGGATAGTTGGCAATCTACCTCCCAGGAAATTAACTAATCAGAATTAAACAGATCGAAAGATCTCCAAGAAGTAGTAGAAGAAGAAGAAGAAGAAGAAGAATGTCACAACTATTAAAAATATTTTTAAAGGTTATACATGCAAGAATATTCAGAAAGTATGAAGCGGATATGAGTAATACACAGTTTGGCTTTCGTAATGGTTTTTTAACAGTAGAAGCTCTGTATAGTTTCACAACTCTTGCACAAAAATGTCGAGACTAATAAAATGATATTTACGTCGCATTTATAGACTATGAGAAAGCTTTCGATAAAGGTAAACTGATATTGCCATGGAATATCTAAAGCGAAAAGGACACGACAAAAATTATGTATTAACATAGTGAGAAATCTCTCTTCTAATCAACATTCTCTGGAAACATTAGATGGAAACAGCACGAATACGCTACAGATAAGTAGAGATGTGAGACAAGGCTGTGTACTCTCACCAGTACTATTTAATATATACTGCGAAGAGTTTACACAGGTACTTGAAAACTGTACAGAAGGGATCAAGATAAATGGTGAAAATATAAAAAGAGAGAAAATTTAAACGTAATGTGCATACGAACACAATATAACATAGTATAAGCTGCAAAATAAAATATAATTATGAAGACAATTAAGCATAATAAATATCCTACTATTTTTAGGCTGCAGTAAAACAAAAAAGTAAGAAACTAAAACGTATCCAAAATTATGTTGAAGTAACATTAAAATCATCTAAAATTCATCAGTAGTTCACTTAAGCCGCTTATCTAAGACGGAAATGCTATTACAAAAAGTACATCTGCTTTTGTACTCGTAAATTTTTAATACGATCCTTGTTAATAAAATTCCGAATAAATCCCTGCCTTTCTTTGAACCCTAAGTTTCTTAATGCAGTATGAAACATTTTGCATGTATTTTGAAATTACTCAAATATTTACGAGTACAGTACAATTCCCAGTTCCTGCGCTTTACAAATAATTCTAGGCCATTAAGGGTAATGTATGCGTTGTATTTACCTTAAATAAAACTTTTATTTGTTTTTTTTTTCAAGTTTTATAGCTTGCACTTAAATTCTGAATTTAATTTGCAAAGTTTAAGTTAATCGATTTAAGTTTAATAGATTTTTTTTGCATATTTCCAGCTATTTTCGTTTTTCCAGATTATTCACATTTTTTATTCTATTTATACAGTATGTCTCAAAAAATCGTCATAAATTTATTTTTTCAAGGTTAAAAAAAATTCTCATTTTGACAAACTGTACTTCATTATAAGCAAAATACTATAATTTTAAATTAAATAGAAATGTCCACTACTGTAAAAAATAGTAACCGACAGTATTTGGCTTCTGATTTAACTATTAATAAACTGCTCACAATATATAATGACCAAGTATCTGAAAAAATTTGAAAGTAAAAAAACTTGTTTTAGAAATATATTTTGCCTAGAATATAATATCGGCTTTGCTTCGCCAGCCTATGTTATATGCTTGCGGTGCAGTTCTTCAACTGAAAAAATAAAATAAGAAAAGAATACCGAGGTACGTAATCAGCTTCAAATTGAGAAAATAATTCATGTACTTAAATGCAAAGCATCTAGCAGAGAAGCTTCTACAATGGCGTTGTATTACTTTTTTTTATCTACAATAAAATGCTGCCGCAAGCGTAATGGAACTAGCGCCAATAGATGGCGTCGTCACGGGTAGCGTCATAGAATAGCGGTGTTTGACATCGATTCACTACTCTCGATTAATTCGTTTTTAGTCAATATACAGGGTGGTCCTTAAGTAATTGTACAAACAGAAACCGTAGATTCTGCGCTTTAAAATATTACGATTTAAGCCAACATACTTTAATAAAATGTTGATATTAAGAAAGATACAGGGTGTTAAAGTGGAAATCTAAAATTTTATTTTTCGCTGTAACTTTTACGTTTGTAAATATTTGTGGACAAAAATTTATAATTGAATGCTTTTAGGTAGGATAAATTATAATTTTATACATACTTTAATGTAACTGATAGAGGGCGCCACTTATGCCACATGTGTGGCATAGATTTGCGCTTTACTTTTTTGGTCTTTAAGTTATCTTTATTTGTGTTAAAAAATATTAAAGATACATTATTTTTACAAAGAAAAGATATACCTGTTAGTAACCTCAAAATTTAACCGTTTTCGAGAGAATTGCATTTTATAAGTCAGCTGCATAATAATTTTTAGTTGTGATATTTGTGCGGTAAAGCACTGAATACCCGCAGATAAGCATAATTCATAGTTTATTCTTATTAAAACAACTCAAAGATGATGTCACATTACAAAATTTTGGTTATGGCTGCTAAATGTCTTATTGGAGAAAATATTTTTCATCTTCTTCTTTAGGTGCCGTGTCCGTATTCAGACATTGGCCGTCATCATGTTTACAGTTTCTTTTTTCTATCGCTTCTTAAGTTTCTATACCTACTGGCGTTGTATTACTTTTTCCCTATTGTAAAATGCTGAAAACCCAAAATATGTGGTTTATGTAAGATGGTACACCTCCACATTCTAGAGAGAAGGCAGTGAGAACATACTTTAACATAACTTTTCTTAACGTTGGATTGGCCGTGGCAGTCATATTCCTTGGCAATGTGGTGAGATATTGATATATTTATTTAATTTATAAAAAATCTTCAAAAAATACTTATTATTCAGTAAGTAAATTGTTTACCCATTTTTATTAGGATAATTAGAAAATAAAGCACAGGTATTGAATAACACATATGTGTCTTGTTTGATAATACTTTTGCTACAAATCTAACCTAAAAGATTCAGTATTTTTACAAAAACATCATCGTTGGCCTAATAACCGATATTGTTATAAATATAGTAAACACACAGGCAATTTACTTCAGCATAATATTAGATCGTTAATTAATCATAATAGTCCATTTGTTCGAGATGCAATAATTATAGTTACTCGTAAGCTGTAACGTAATAATATAAATAAGCAGTTATCGATAGATTATTCTGTGTGTGTATATAAGTAACCAGTGAATGAGATACATCACAGTTTAATACATTATTTAACCTCTGCGACAAATAAGATGTAGTTCCATAATATATCATAAGATTTGGATATGTATCCAAAAGAATGTATTTATCCATTATACATTATAGCCACCACGTAGCCCAGAATTTAATATGCTTGATTTTGGTGTATGGTGCGTATTAAAACAACGGGTCTATAAGAATCTCACAAACATTCGCAACCAACTATGGGAAGAAATAAATACTGCAGCAGTTTCTTTAGAACCAATGATGCTATTTAATATGAGACGATCTTTTATGGAATATATTGGCAAATGAATAAAAGAAAATGGTGGACATATCGAACACTTACTTTGACTACTAACTATTAACCGTGTCCATGTACCATGTCCTTTCACAACGTTGGTTACTATCATAGCTATTTTAATTTTACTTTGAAATCTTTGAACCAAGAATAAAATTACCAAGCTACACGAACGGATAATGAGAGATTATCACAAATAGCGAGGGATTTAAGACCAACACGCAACAGGTCACCAAGACGACTCTACCCCTCTTATGGTTGGAGGTTGTTTGGTAGTGGGAAGGTCACTTAGTCAATAAACCTCGCCCATTGGAAAGAGATCTTTTTTTTTTCTTTCTCACTGGGGGAACGGCTTTAGACTGTAACAGGGGGTCTAGATATTGTATGTCTATGTTTTCAAAGAAGATTATTTTAAAAATAGTGAAGTGTTTTTACCACCAAAAAAGTTGTTAAGCAGTTATGTTTTTTTTTTAACTGATGTGTCACTTACTTTGGCATCGATCTTGAGCATTAACAGCCAAATCTATTTGCATACAAGAGACTTCGACGCCGAGGAAGACGCCGACGGTAAAAACGAAGATATACTTAGAAAAAACCTTTTGAGGTTATTTGGGGTGTAAGAATCTAAAAATTTGTTTAATAATATAATTTTTAAATCTTACAAAATATATATTAACCATCTAACCATTTTAAGTTATTAGTTAATAAGTAATGGCAATTACTATTACGATCATTCGTTTCTTTACCTGGAGTTCGTGTGTTGTGTTTGCTGTTCGAGTCATTGAATTTATTGAATTATTTACTCCCTAATGAATGGATTGATAGATGCTTTATGACTCGTAATTTATAGACGCAAATAATATATACAAACTGTTAAATATTTGATTAAACTAAAACTTACCGTGTCATGAAGGCTTTCCCCTTTACATTTATACATCTCTCCTAGGCATTTGCTTTCTCACAAAATATATTTACGCAATTTAATTAACTGGAATTGGTTTGCTGGTATTTACATAGCTGCGAAGCTTGAGAATTATTAACATTAGCGCAATTAAAGCGGCTACATGTCTGATTATAGAAATTATATTGCGTGTCTGAAATTACATTTTTCCTCTAATGAAAGAAATGATGTTTCTCGTCTAAAAATCAATTTAAATAGAAAATTTTAATTTTATAAATATAAGGATTGGACAAAATTACCTAATACAGAAATCAAAACTTCCTTCTAATAAATTGGTATAGTTATTTTACGAAGAAAAATTATTAATGTATAATTTATTTGTTTTTTATTAGTTTTTGTTAATTTTTTTAAACAAAAATCATTTTATAATACTCGTACATGTACAGCTAAACAATAGTCAAATCATGACAATACAGGGGCACATGAAAAGTGCCTCCACAAGTTCGTTTATATCACAAGAGTTCAGAAGAAAGTATACAAATGCCGAGCGCCCGCGTCTACTGAAAACGTTTGTATAACCAAGGGTAACTCTTTTATCATCGCAAAATACAAAACTCTAAGCCATCAACAATTCAACCCAACCGAACCCAAAAGGCTAATTTCAGAGCCAATTTTGCCAAGTGTTAGCCTAAATATTGAGGGACTTAAGAAGAACAACCAGAATATTTTTGCTGAATTCAGCAGAACCCTAAATTTGAACATTTTATGTCTCAAGAAAACAGATAAAGATGAAAGCGAATCCAAATCAAAGATAGATGGAATGCCTCTAGTTATTGAGGCGCTACTTCCAAAGCACGGTAGTAGATTTCTATTGGAGGACAGAACAACACAAAATGGCATTAAACTGCCAACTATTGAAAATAGCGAGACTATATACCAACCACCAGAAGATCGCAAACCCATAATTTCGGAAATCAGAGAACATATTTCATCAATAGATATTTCAGTAACCACAGCACCTCTTAGAGGTATAGTGAGACGAAAAATAATAGATAATTGGTGGAGGAGTGGGCAGATAGTAATAATGCATGGCTGAAACTGCCCTGCTCCTTCGTCAGCAAAATCTACTAGTAATGGAGGTGAGATTATAACCCAGACAATTGCTTCAAAAGCTAAAACATCCAGGACTACAGGATCAGAATGGAAAACAAAGAAATAAAAGTACTCTGTTACATAGATGACGCAATATTGATAGCCCAAGATGAAGATAGTTTGCAAAGACTAGTCCACAGATTTGACATAAGAGCAAAAGAATTTAATATGACAATCTTATCTCAGAAAACTAAAACAATAGTAATAAGTAAAGAACCAACCAGATGTAAAATAGAAATTGACGGCATAAGTATTGAACAAGTAATGGAATTAAATACCTTGGAATTACACTGTCCAGGTATGGAGACCTGGACAAAGAAGTGAGAGATCACGTACAAAAACCAAATAGAGTGGCAGGATGCCTTAATGACACTATATTAACACAATTAACAGTGAGATGAAGTCAAGAATTTATAAAGCCAATGTAAGACTAATAATGATATATGTCTCTACTGGAAACGACAGAGATGAAAGTACTGAGAAGAATTACGGGAATACGCTGAGAGATCGAAAGAGAAGTGACGACATTAGAAGAAAAGATAACGTACAGTGTATAGATGAATGGACCTAAAATAGAAAAAAAGAATGGAATAACCGCATAAGCAGAATGGGAGACACAGGTGTCGTCAAAACAGCAAGAGATAAGTCACCAATCGGCAGAAGAAGTAACGGATGACGTGCAAAAGATGGAGTGACAACCTCCACAGAGGTATTAATCCGTCAATGAACAAACAGAATTGTTTATAAAGAGGAATAAGAAGAAGAAGAATATTTTTAATAACCTTACAATCTAGTCAGAATTGATCATTAAGCGATTTTTCTCTACATACTACGGATATTATTTCTTTAAAATTTAAAACTGAGGATATATTGACTGTCCCTTATACTCTAGTCACTCGGGATATTCTCCTCCGAATTTTGTCGGGCTAAACCGATTTACTTAAAATTTGGTGAGTTCATGGGAACGTACTCAAATAACAAAAGTTATATAACGCCGATATGTGCTTCCGCCTTAAGGGTGGTTGTCACCCCTTCTCGGGAGTGGAAATTTTTTGGTCAAAATAATTACGGAAATCAATAGAGAATTGAAGGTTAATCAACTTCTATTTTACAGAGTTTTTTCAGAAAGTCGATACTTTTTGAGCTATTTGTGGTTAAAAACAGCAAATTTTCATTGAAAAAATTCACGTTTTTAAAGGTTTTTCATAAATAAATAAAAAAATATGCGTTTTACCAAAAAAATATGTTAAACCAAAAGAAGCTTATAAAAGAGGAATGAGATTCATTTTCTATAAGTTATTCTAGGTAAAGTACAAAGTAAGATATGGTTGGTGAAAGAAGACATTTTTTGCAAATATCTGGATAAATGTAATCAACGTTAAATTGTAAGAAAAAGGTTGATTTTTCGGGAGCAGTAATATAAAAGTTTTTTATAATCCATGAAAAGACCTTTAAAATGAGTACTACAAAAAGTAATTTGCAGGTAAACTGAGTAAGTTAGAGCCCATTAAAGAAGGACTCTTCGAATGTTTTAAGGAAAAAAGAAAGGGCAGTTTAATTACCCTAATATCCACTGGAATCAAAATTATTCGGTTTTCAAAGTTATATTTTATTTTAGTGTTCTTTGTTAGATCCAGAAGTTTGACTGTTTTAAAATGCATTAGTTTTGAAAACATTTATATTAAGTTGTATCCTCTATTTTGAAAATTTCGAAATCATTTCAAAATAACTTAGTATTATAATATATACATAAAAAATGATACAGTACAAAATGTAGTTATTTTTTCACGTCGATAATCTCGTTGTTTATAAACTTCTGTACCGTAAAAAATAATGGAGATATTACCGATTAAAATGTGTATCTTGGTGTGAAGTTTCGAATACTTCAAATCGTAATTTTTTAAAATTGAAAGTGTTATTTTGTCTTTTTAATGAACCTAGCCTTAGAAAGGCTAGAAACTTAAAACCAATGAAACAACATTGAATGAATGAATCGTTATTGATTTTAATTCATAAGTTAAGCATTTTACATCGTAAAAAATTATTTTTTAACGTTATTTTTAACGATTATTGAATATGTTTATTTAACTTAATTTATACAGATTTTAATGCTTAAAACGCTTAAATACGTGTTTTCCTATTTTTTCTACTTAGGGGTAGTTTTAAGCTCTAAAAACAAAAGGCACACTTCGCTTATATATAAATTTTGTAGAAGGTGGTAAGACAAGCTTAAATCCATGCAGTCGTGTAACTTATTACACGAATATTAACGTCTAGGATCATTGTACTGTACTCTTCTCTTAACTTAACCAAAACCGAAATTATTCTTACTGGCGCAACTATAATAAGACCTATAGAACTTTTCATATAAAAATGATTCATGGAATTCACATTTGGAAATTAACGAAGAATAAAAGTGTGCCCAGAAACTATCCGCATGTCACTGAAAAAGCAAGGCTACATATCAAGGAATCCAAAAAAAATCCCTACAATGACACCTCTGCAAAGACAACGAAGAATAGGTTTTCATATGCAACAATAGGAATATTGTTTCCAGCTTGGTGCAAATCATCTAAAAGTCCTATCAAGAGAAAATTTTACTGTTCAAATTTCCAAATTTCCCACAAAAATAATGGTTTGGGGAGCAATATCTCAGCGTGGTGCTACACCTCTCTGTATAGTTAATGGTACTGTTAATAGTGTGAAATATTGTGGCATCCTAAATGGTTTTCTTCTTGAAACGGTTCATGTTTTATATCTAGAGGAGTGGCGTTTTCAGCAAGATAATGCAAGATGCCATACTTCTGCTTATACTCAAGCTTGGATGCAAGAAAACGAATTAGCAACAATTCCGTGACCATCTCCGATTAAAACCATACGTGGACTGATGAAGATTGAAGTGGAACGAGCAGCGCCACGAGATAAAGAAGATTTGATTCGGTCAGTTTTACAGGCCTGGAACACCATTACCGAAAATTATGGCCTTGGCCTAGTTTCGGGTGTACCTGGACGTTTAAATAAGTGTTTACATTTAAATGGAGGTTGTATTAGTAAATGAGATGAATTATTTGTTGAAATTTTATATTTCAAGTGACAGAAATAAATACCGTAAAATTATAATTCTGCTTTATTTTTTCCGGATACTTTCTAGACGGACTATATATATATATATATATATATATATATATATATATATATATATATATATATATATATATATATACATATATATACATATATATATATATATATATATATATATATATATATATATATATATATATATATCTTATTGTCTGCTTATACTCGTATATTTTGTATTATAGATTGACAATGTGGATTGCCGTCTTAATAGTCAATACATTTTTTATACTGGAGGGTATATTGACTCTTTTATTTTATTTTAATACTTCAATTAATTTGTGAATTGTGATCGTTTTTAATTCCACAATAAAGTGACAAAAAGAGTCTATTCGTCTTTTAACTGTACAAGAAAGACTGTTTATCGAAAACGTTTTGTGCCTTTCAATACTCAAAATTCAGGATTGTTTAAACTCCAAATGGAATAACTGTTGACACTCTCATTTTATTTTGCCGTTGTGTTGACAAGATCCTGAATAAACATGACGTCCATAAAGTTCGGAACGTGATTGAACTGAAGATGTTCACTAGAGCTCCGAAAATTATAAAAAGGTAAATGAGGTTGATGGAACAGGGAAAATATTGGCGTTGGAAAATCTTTTAACATTTTTCGTTCGCAGGTAGGGTATTTGGGGTTCTCGTTTAGAAAAACAGGCTCAGGAAAAAATATACAACGGAGTTTATTTTATAAAAGTACTTTTACCGATTTTAGCAGAATCGTGTATCAGGCCATTAAAGTACGTTAAAATTTACGTAGAGGGAAATAGTAATAACATAAAAAAACTGTTGAAGTAATATTATGGCTATTTTAAATTAATTAAAACGTTTACAAAATCAAGAATTTTTATAGAAACTTTAATTTTAAAACAACTTAATTTGCGAATTTTACCAAATCCTAAAATCTTAATAATATGTTACCTATCAAAAATATTTCAGTGTAGGCTAAATAATTGTTTTTGTTCGTATATTAATAAAGCTCCCATATGCTACCGGAATATAAGCTTGTCTATTCGCCCTCAAGACTGTGAAGATTTAACAAAATTGCAAGATTTATCCCAGGAGCGGCAGTCCTGGTGTTTTTCCATCCGTTCTGGGGGCTTTGAGCCCTTAGAACCAACAATTTTTAAGTTTAGTGCATTATTAGTTGAGTAAAATTTTTTTCTTCGTTTGATTGTCGAAGTATGGTGGAGCATACATTCTTTTTTATTATTTTTTAATGCTAAAAGACCTGCCATTATTTGATTATTATTGGGAGCAACCGTCTTTATTAAAGAAGCAGCAAGTATACAGTAGAAGCAAGTTTAGCAAAACAAAAAAATCACAGTAAGTTTTTTTACCTACTTTTCTATCTATCTTCTTCTTCTTAGAGTGCCATCTCCCTACAGAGGTTGGCAATCATAATGGCTATTATTATTTTTGAACTTGCTGCTCTAAACAAATCAATCGATCTGCATTGATACCAATCACGTAGATTCTTCAACCATGAGTTCTGACTTCAGCCAACAGATCTTCTTCCCTGAATCTTTCCCTGTATTATGAGTCTCAAAATTTCATATTTTGGTCCCCTCATCACGTGGCCTAGGTATTCCAGTTTTCTGGTTTGTATAGTGGTGATTAGTTCTGTTTCTTTACCAACCCTCTCCAGTATTTCTTTATTTGTAATTCTATCAGTCCATGATATTTTGAATTACTCTCCGGTATAACCAGAGTTCAAAAGCCTCGATTTTTTTTAAGTTGCATTTTTTAATGCCCAAGTCTCAGCTTCATATAATAATATTGAAAATATATAACAACGAATGGTATGTAGTCTGATCTCCAAATTTAGATTTTTGCACGTTAGGAGTGGCTTCATTCGTATAAATGCTGATATGGCAATTTCTATTCCTCTGTTTATTTCTGCAGTATGATCATTGGTTTCATTGATCAAAATTCCCAAGTACTAATATTTTTCTATTTGTTCTATTACGTTATCATTGATTGTCAATAGGTGATGTATATTTTGTGGTTATTTGTGGTAATTTTTCGTTAACGGTAACTCCCGCTTTGATAATATTGAGCGTTTTTTGGAAAATTTCTTCAGAATATAAGTTAAACAAAAGTTAAACAATTTTAACTATGGCACTTTGGTTCCAATATAATGTTTGCACTATATTTATGATTTTACTGTCAATGCGCTTGTTTATAAGTATTGAAATTAGTTTTTCATGTCTTACTGTATCGAACGCTTTTTCGTAGTCGACAAAGCGCAAGAGTAGATCAACGTTTACATCCCGACATCGCTAAATCAATATGTTGATGGTAAATAGTCCTTCTTAAGTACCCATTCCATTTCGGAACCCGAATTGGGTCTCCCTAATATCCTCCTCTAGTCTTTCGTATATTCTCTTATGTATTACTTTCAGCAGAACTTTTAAATTATGACTCATCAGGCTCAGTGTTCGATAATCAGAGCAGTCTTTTGCTGCTTGTTTTGTAGGGATGGTTATAAATGATGACATTTTATGTACCCAGTGCCGTGCAGTGTTAGTGCTTCACGATTTGTGTATCGTGTTAATGCTTTATATGCTAAATATCGAAAGAAATAAAACTGAATACTGATGAGTGTTTCTTAAACACATACGTTAATCTCAATTTTAACAATAAACCTCTTTTTAAATTATTGCGGGAGGCTTTAGAGCAAGAAGAGTCACCTCATGCAATATAAAATTAAGTTTTCATTTATTTAATTTTCATTACTTACCCAAATAGAAACATTTTAATCAAGTTTCTTCTTTTTAAAAAACACCCCTCAATCTAACATTTGAAATTTTGTTTTTGTCAACTTGTCACTTGACCTTTTTGACCTTTAGTCAATTTCAACATGTATGCAATACACTCATTCAAGTTGCGATTTATGTAATTTAATTTAGACAGGCTTTGAAACATTTCATTTTACATTGTGAATTTCAATTTTTCAACAATTTTACAATTTTAAATAATGTTAATTTTCTCATTATGACACTTGTCAGTTTTTAAACAATTAATTAAAACCCAGCAAAGGATTCAGTGCTAATCAGTATGTGTGTCTCCAGATGAATGGGTGCTTGCACTCGTACCATAACTTAACTTTTAATGTGTTTTTTGTACTATCTTTTTAATGATTTTTTAAAAACTTTTACTGTTTAGGTTAATGTTAAGGTTAATATGTAATGTCAAGATTAATAGATATATGTGATCAGAATGGACTCAGAATCATGAATGGATATTTCCAACATAGAAACATTCATAAATATACGTGGACTTAGGAAACTCGAAACTTAAAATCAGTTATAGACTATGTCATCCTCAAGCAAAAAAGTCGACTGAAAACAACATGTAGAGGACCCACTTGCGGCAGTGACCACTACCTCCTACGTTTAGATATTTCATTTACACATAAAAGAGAACAGAAAACGCCGCAAGATAACCATACAAAGGAGCAAGTACAAGAAGTACGATACAATTTGAATAGTTTACACCAAGAAAGTGTTAGAAACCTATATAAACGTAGACGCTACCCTAGAAGCACTAGGGCGATATGAAAAGATCGGACAACAAAAACCATATTGGTGGAATCAAGATATTTGGCAGGAAATAACACAGAAAAGAAAATTGTATCAAAAATATCTGAACATAAGAAATGTGGAAGACAGAATCGAATACAAAAGAATGCAAGCGATGGTCAGAAGAAAAATATGCCAAAAGAAAAATGAATCCTGGGAAAAAAATACACCATGCTAAATACATAAATTGGTGGAAGCCAACGTTTAGAAAGCTAGAAACTGATAAAAAATTTAAGAAACAACAGAAAAAGAGATATTATTCAGTACATATCATCGCAAACTTGGGAAGAATACTTTAAATATTTACTAACTGAGACAAGAGAGCCCTTCAAACAGATAGAGAACTATGGTCTACAAGGCGTCAGGCTGATAGGATCACCAATCAGAATAAATGAGAGAGAAGTCGAAACCGTATGCAGACATCTAAAGAATGGCAAATCACCTGGCCCAGGAAATGTAGCTCCGGAACTCATCAAACATGGACCCAAAATACTAATTTAACGGCTACGACAACTTTTCCAGGAATGCATAAATAAACATGAAATACTTGAGGAATGGAAAGAATCGCATATGAGCACCATCCATAAAAAGAGAGATAAATCGAAACCTGAAAACTATAGACGAATTGCAGTTACTAGTAGTATTAGCAGAATATATGGGAAAGTAATAAAATCGAATAGAAGAAGAAGACCAAGATATGGAAACCGAAGAACAGGCTGGTTTTCGTGCAGGTCGATTTATAATAGACCATGTCTTCTCTATTACTCAGATAATTGAAAAGAAAGTTGCTCGTGGCCAAGAAGTCCACCTGACGTTCGTAGACCTTAGGAAAGCATATGATAGTGTCCCGCTTGATAAATTATGGGAGACACTGGGGAAAACAAAGTGACTAAAGAACTAAGACAAGGATGCTGTATATCCCCAACATTATTCAAAATATACCTCGAAGCAGCACTCAACAAATGGAAGAAAAAATGTACGAATATGGGCATACTACTAATGGACTTAACTTTGTACACTCTGTGCTTTGCAGATGACCAGGTAATTATCGCACAGGACTATGAAGACTTTGGTTATATGATGCGAAAACTATTAGAAGAGTTTACAGAGTGGGGTTTGAAAGTGAATATGGAAAAAACTGAGTACATGAGTATCGGAGGAGATCAACATAACCTTCTCGTAGAGAAAAATCAAGAGATCAAGCTATGTGAAAACTACAAATACCTAGGAGTAAAGATCACTCAGGACGGAAAATTAGATTCAGCCATTAAGGAACGAAATACATAGGAAAGGAAAGGCATAGCCTTACTGAACAGCGTAGTGTGGGATAAAACCATCTCTAAGGAAAATAGGAGAAGCATATACAACACCATAATAAAAAGTATCACGACATACGGATGTGAAGTGTGGCCCCTAAAAGAGAGAATAGAGAAAATGCTTAGAGCAACAGAAATAAACTTCTGGCGCCGCTCGGCGAGAATCTCCAGACACGACAGAACAACAAACGAGAGAGTCCGAGAAATCATGGGGGTTACACATAATATTGTTGATGACATCAAAACGACACAACTCAGATGGTATGGACACGTAAGAAGAATGCCGGAGAATAGAATACCAAGACAAATTCTTGAATATTGTTCTGAAGCTATTTTCTTGTGGCATTTTAAATTAATTACTATTTAAATGGGAATAAGCCACAATTAAAGGTTAAAGTACGTTTATTGACGTTTCAATTTCCACTTCGGAAATCGTTCTTAAAATACAAACTAATGTTTGTATTTTGAGAACGATTTCCGAAGTGGAAATTGAAACGTCAATAAACGTACTTTAACCTTTAATTGTGGCTTATTCCCATTTAAATAGTAATTAAATTCTTGAATGGCAATCAAGAGGTAGGCGGAGACCAGGAAGGCCTAGAAGAAGTTGGAGAGAAGGAGTTGATAAAGAAATCAGGGAAAGAGAACTGGAGGATGATCTATGGAACGATAGAATGAGATGAAGATTGGAAATCGGAAGATGTCGAAGAACGTTGTAAACCGACATTGTATATATATATATATATATATATATATATATATATATATATATATATATATATATATATATATATATATAATATTTTTAAATATTAATTGAAAATTCACTTTTTTGAACAATGGGATCCCTCTTTTATCGCTATTTTTTTAATATAATGTAATTTTAACATTGTTACATTTAAATAGTTACTTACATTAAGTTACTACATTGTAGCACAGCTCCGAAGATGGCTTTGTAAGACGAAAGCGCTCAGCTAGAAATTTAAATACTTTACAAACTTTTAAAGTACTTTTCCTTTCAATTCTTTAAAAAAAACTAAAATTTACACGACAATAATACCCATTATGACGCACACTGCAGAAAGAGGACCTGACATAAGTAGAACAAAAAGAATAATGGAAACAACATCCAAGCAAATTATTCTTCTGTTTCAATCAGTATTTTTCATATTTTTTGCGAGATTTATATCACATTATTTCAGTTGTCTTAAGCACACACAGTAAATTCCCTGTAACTTTTTTAGCAGATCTTTGCTGCTTTTATAAACACGCCACCAGCAGTAATTCGATTTTAAAGTAGAGTGAGTAAAAAGCTGATCAAGTAACCATCTTCTGATTAAACTGCCGCCAGCAGGTTTCATATCGATTTTACTGCAAGGAAAGGTGTCCAATGCGTTCAACTGAAAAGCGAAAACATTTTTTGTGCAATTATGAAGCCAATATTGCCTCTAACAATAACTCCAGAATTGAAAAGATCGGGCGGAAACTGGAAATTTTTATTCTGAACTTTGAAATAGGCGAAATGTCCTACTGAACATCTCTAATTAAGTTTTACGTGAGATAGATAGAACTTGTGTTTAAACAATTAAATTTGAATTTTGAAATGAAAGTTGAATAGTATCGTAAAGCATTTTTTTGTTTAAGTTGCACAGGGTGATACAAATTTTTAATCTACGAAAACTTTATTGTATAAATATATAAAATAAATAAAAAGGTTTTGAAGCAAACAGAAAAACAACTTGCACTTGCAAGTTGCACTTTTTTATTATTTTCCTTTTACTCTACATTATTTAACAATAGTTTGAAGCTATTTTCTTATGGAATTTTAGTATAATTCACGATCCAGAATTATTGTCATTAGAATGGGCTCTGACGGACAATGATAGCTATACAGCGCATGTCTATCATTAATAATTCAGATATACTTGTCAGTTTACGTTAACTTTGACTATGTTCAGATAAAGTACGTCCACTCTATCTTTTCTCTTGCGTCATGATTCATTTTCAAACAAGTTAAATCAAAATATTAAATGATAGGTAAGTCGATGTGTACAGTCCATCTAATTTACAAACCGTTGCACGTCATCGGCGTCATAGCCCGTGAGGTCACATGATACCAACACGAAATATTTAGGCGGTAGGTGTGTTCTTTTTTAGAATCACTTTGCCGAGTACACTGGCATTACAGCCACTAGACATATTTTATTATATACTCGTAGAAATATTATTTAAAGATTTCTATTAATGTTAACTTAAAGAAATCGACAACAATATGTTTCATTTAATTTGTATAAATGCATTATAAAGCGTTTTTATGAAGAACATTTGTTCGGAACACACTGTAACTGTAATAGAACGAAGGTGAAATTTTGGCATAAATTGGTAACACTTATTTGACAGTTGCGGTGTTGACACTTTTTGTACTTTATTATTTTAAATTTTAAAGTGAATACCTCTTGTTTTATATTTTTACCTATTTAATAAAATCTGTTCTTTTTAGAACAAAATTAGTGTGTTTTATTTAAAAAATGTCACGTAAGAATTTAAATAGTCGTTGTACAGAGTATAATAATAATTATGTGACCTATTTGATTTAAAATGGATTCAGGATTTTTTATACTTTGGCAACTATGTCAACTTCGATCTCTGACGTAGATAATGACGTGCAACGGTATGTAAATTAGATGGACTGTACTACTGTCAATGTAATAATTACGAAATGGCTACTATCCCGGTGGACGTATTTTATAAAGTTAAATTTAGTAAATATATTATTAAACTATAATTTTTGTGTATTTGGATTAGTATTCGTCGGGAAGAGAATTATTAAAAATATGATGAAAAGAAGATTAAAAAGTAATCCTAATATTATTTGTACAATCTGCCAAAATTATTAATTTTGTATCAATTTTATTATATTGTCACATAACAGCAGTGTCGAACGCTGCTATGTGACAGCGTTCGGTCACATGGATGTGACCGATGATTTGGAGGGGTGACCGCTACGGAACCACATAGGATAGCTGTGGAACACCTCGTGTTGTTGCCTTACTTTTTTTTAATTCTTGGTATTATTTTAAGGACTTTTTTGGAAAATAGTAAGTATTTAAATTAGTTTAATAGTTAAACAAAATACAAATAAACTGTTTAAAATATATTTATTTCGTTGAAATCATATAATAGAAGTATAACTTCTTACGTGCTTACTAAGTACACACTATTTTTTTTTTATTGAATTGTTTATTCTTTTTCACTAGTGGGGAGATTGATGGACTCAACATTAAACAGCTTGAACTTGTATGATTGTATGAATCTGATCCATTTTTGATTTTCTTAGAGTAGTCCGCTTAATATTATCCAAAGATGCCCACTGTGTTAACTTGTAGCCTTTTGTAAAGAATAGTTAATACTATTTTGTAAACAGTTGTGAACAGGGTTATACCTCTTTGGTTTTCACACTGGATCTCGTCACATTTTTCTGTAACCAGCATATCACAAAATGAGACTATTCACAATAAGACATGGTATCGCTCTCCACCCTTGAAGTCCCTATTTTTGACTTAAACTCTTTTCCGCTTTTGTTCAGATTTCTGTAAAACTTTCCAGTTTCGTTTAGAGCGTCTTGGTCCTTCTAACCGTTCTTACTGCTTTCTTTAAATTGCCTCTTCTTTCTTCTATGTAATATTTTTTCTTCTCTTCGTTGGATCCAGTATTCATCCTTTGCTATATTTGTGTATCCTGCTTGATATACAAAGGTATGCTCTATTTTTTTAACTATTGCTTCTTGGTACGTCTTGTCAAACCATTCGTTTTTTTAACTGCTTAGTTTTTTTCCAATATTCCTGTGTTTCTTCTTCTTTTATATCTTAGAGATCTTTCGATCTGTTTAATTCTGAAGCTGCCTCTGGTTAATTTCCTGGGAGGTAGATTGTCAACTATCCCTCCATCTTTTAGGTGGCCTTCAGGGAGGTCTTGAACCGGGCGGGTTGTTTTCTAGGGCAATTTTTGGGAGTTTATTCTCATCCATTCGTCTTACATGATTGTACCACATCCTCTTAGGCTGCCTTCCCCATCTTAGAATATCTTGAATTTTGCACTGCTCTCTAACGTTTGTATTTCTTACCCTGTCTCTTCTTGTTTTGCCACTATTGTTCTTAGGGTTTTCATTTCGGCAACCCTTAGCATCTGTTTAGCCATATGTCATGATTGGTCGTATGCAAGTCTTGAAGATTCTAATTTTACTATCTGTGCGCATATACGGATTTAACCAGACTATCTCCCGCAGACATCCTGACAATGCGGATGCTTTGTTGATCTGACTCCTTAGGCCCTTTACTGGGTTGTGTATGCTTGATATATCTATGCCCAGATATCTGAATTGCATCACCTGTTCTATGGGGTTGTTCTCAACCACTAACTTACATCTGAGCGGATCTTTTGCTATTGTCTTGCATTTAGTTTTGTTCACATTTAGTTGGCGACTTATTTGAAATAACTGAAAGAGCTGCCTCTGAAGATCATCTTCTGATTTGGCAATAATTGCTGCATCATCTGCGTAACACCACCCTACCCTACCAATTCTTTTGTTGCCCATTCTGTATCCGAGATTGAGAGATGTTACTTTGTTTATAATTTTGTCCATGGGTAGGTTAAACAAGAAGGGGCTTAAACTGTCGCCTTGTCTAATTCCTCTCGGTGTTGGAATATTTTCAGTGAATTGGTCTCCTGCTCTAACTTTGGTTACATTGTTGTTATTTAGGTTATGGACTATCTTTGTTATGTTGGTCGGTGTTTTATCTTCTATTAATATATTCAGAATGTCTTCCAGGCGAAACCTGTCAAACGCCTTCGTCAGATCAATGAAGCAAATATACGCTGGCATGCCGAACTCTATAGCTTTTTCTTTTATTTGTTTTATTATGAATACTGCATCTGTTATAGACCGCCCTCTTGTAAAACCTTGTTGTTCTTCAGCATTAGTGATTTGCCTTTTCAATTTGTCCTTAAGAATACTCGTGAAAAATTTCATCGTTGTATTTAAGAGGGTTATTTCTCTGTAGTTTTGTGGGCAAGTTTTTTGTCCTTTTTTAAATATGGGGATTGTGATGCTCTTATGCCATTCCTCTGGTGTTTCTATGTCGTTTAAAATTTTATTAAATAGTTGTGACAGTTTACTTGCCAGTTCAGGGCCTCCATATTTTAATAGTTCATTGGGTATACCATCTGTTCCAGGTGATTTTCAGGTGATGTTTTTTAGCTTCTTGATCTTTGCTTCTACCTCTTCGTCATTGATTTTAGCACTTATATCTGCTTCGTATTCGTTTATATTTAGCGGTTTTTCAGCAACATAGAGCTCCTTAAAATGCTGTTGCCATGCCTCTATAGGTACTGCCTTGGTCTGCACGAACTCGTTAACTGGTTTTTTCCTGTTCCGAAGCATTTTCCATACTTTCTTTTGGGCTTCTTCTCAATTATTAGGAGGGCATACCTTCTCAATTATTATGTGTTTACATTTTGTCCATAATTCCTCCAATTCGGTTCACATCCTCTTGCAACGGTATCAATGCGCAGATTATCCACAGTATTTCTTGTTTCACATGTTGATTCTTCTTAAGGATTTATATTCTTCCTTTGATTTTTGCCATTACAAGAAAGTGGTCACTTTTTATGTTTGGACCTCGGTAGATTTTGATGTCTATGTTATTTGTCTATGTCTATTTCCATGTTATTAAGGTTAAACAATTTTAATTCTCCTAATGTAAAAATAAAAAATCTCACAATCACCGATATTTTACTAAAATTGTTAAAATATATTTTTTATTTTTTCATACAAACATCAAATTATATGCTTTTTAATATACTCTCTAAAACTCAATTCAATTTAACTCAATAAGCACCTTTTTAGACTCACTCCATCGGATTATTCGACAAAAAGTCACTTTTGTTGCCAGAAGCAGGTGAATGATTAGCTTGTGTCACACCATTATTAAAATTTTCGGAAGTAGTAAAATGTAACGGATAAAAATAAAATACCAGGTAATTTGACTGGAGACAATCCAACATTTTTATGAGTTTGAGAAATTGTTTACCGTCTGGCAGAAGCAACTTTCTATTAAATGATATTTCGTGTATAGAAACTATGGAAAAACACAATGAGACATTATTTGAATAGCATGCTACGCACAGGAGTAAGATTTGCCAATTTACATGAATTCAGAGGCGTAGCTACCACCACCGTATCAATTATACGGGGCACCCGATAAGTCGAAACAAAAATTTAAAAAAAGTGGGCTTTGGTATTTCTTTTCTTCTTTTACTATTTGAGGTTTAGGAACAATATTATTTTCTTTAGTAGTCACTCCTTCATTTAGCATCTTTTCGAAATATTCTTTCCACCTATCACATATTTGGTCTTCGTCCACTATCAGGTTTCCTTGCTTACATATCTTTTACATTCAGCGTTCTTCCCTGATACCCACTTTTAATGTATTTTACCTCTTTGTAAAAATGTTTTATTTCATTGTTCTTGTAATTTTCTTCAATATGCTTTACTTTATTATCCATATACTTTTTTTTTCGCACCCTTAGGATTTTATTTACTTTTTTTTATCGTTTGGCATATCTTTCTAGGTCGTCTTGTTTTTGTGATCGCAAAATTTTTAATCTCAAATCTGATCTTTTTTAAATTCTGTCCTACATTCGTCATCGAACCAGTGGTTTCTTCTAAATATTTTTGTTCTTAGTATGTTCTTCGACATCGCTTCCTTTATAGTGTTTGTCATTTTAAAGAACTTTTGTTGTATGTTGTTGTATGTTGTGATAATCATGCACTACCTCAAATTTTTTCAAAATTAAATTTACGTTGCCCTTTTTTCCGTTTATGCTATTTAATTATTCAATTTCTTATATTAATTATAACCAAAAAATGATTACAGTCTACGTCTACAGCAACATATTAACGCAGCTTTATCTTACAATTATTGATTACAAATACCGTTGATACTTTACTACAAAGTGAAATCAGCAATAAAAATAATTTCTGATGAAATGTACTGAATCGTATAATAAATGTTATAATTACTTTTCCACCATGCAATTTATCTTATTAGGTTACTTGGTACTGCAGTTAGAGAAATAATTGTCTCAGAAATAGCTCCGTATTCTATATGGCGATTATTTTGGAAAACAACTTAAGACTTATCAAAAACTGACCATTTTTTTGTAATTTTTCTATACGTGTCAAAAGTAGAAAACAATGAGTGTGTACCCAAAGAAATCAAAATTTAAGAGTCTTTTTTGAGGTTCATATCAGTAGCTAATTGCAATGCAGAAGGGCTTAAAACTCTTATTTTGAATACTGTGACAGAATATAAAATTGATTTATCTAAATGTAGAGGATAGGGTTACGATGAAACAAACGTTATATCGGGTGCATATGAAGGATTACAAGTACTTACAAAAAACAAGCACCCAACGCAGATTAAATTCATTGTGCGGCACAGACATTAAATTTAATTTTAAATGATGTCGTGAATCGCATTTCTAAAGTGTTAATTTTTTTATTTGATAATTTGGAAAAAGTATATACTTTTTTCAATGTTAAGTAACGATAAATCAGAAAAATATCTATAAAAAGTAAAAAAAATCTAAATTAAAACAGTGGCGGATCCAGAAATTTTTGTCAGGTCGGGTCATGGGTCTTGAGAGTGATTTTGATACAGGATTTAGATTTTTGCACATTTCAGTGGCTGATCCCCAGAAATTTTTTGTCGGGTGGGAGGGTCATGGGTCTTGAGGGTGATTTTAATGTAGGATTTAGATTTTTGCACCTTTACGATTGATATGATTTGTGCCTTATGTAAGGGAACCATTTTCTTAATAATTATTTTAGGTGATATATTAAACGAATGAGAAATTATTAAAACCCAAATACCCTACGGGTGCAAAGAAGGATACAACATTAAGGGCTCTTAAACGTAAACCAGAAAAAAAAATTTAATCTCACATACTCTATGGCAGTAAAATCAAGTGTACAAAACTATTAAACCATAGGAAAGTTATTGAAATATAAATACTGAAAAATTAAGGACTGTCAATTTAAACTAGATATTTTAAAGACAATTAATTTAAACCCACCTATCCTATGGCTACAAAATCAAGAACAAACCAAGGATAAATAAGTATAAACCCATGTTAACTAATTTAAACGCAATAACTCAATGTAAGTAATGAATGTATTAAACATTCCTAATAAACTCATATCTTATCGCTGGATATCCGATATCAATTTGTAAAAACATTCGTTTATTCCTTATTACTATACGGAGTGAAAATATGGACTCTCGGAATTACAACTATGAGGCATATAGAAGCCTTTGAAATGTGTTTTATTCGAAGGATGCTGAAGACTTCGTGGACAGAGCACGTGGCCAACAACGAGGTGCTAAGAGTAATGAAGAGAACTCCTAAATATTGTAAACAACAGAAAAACGAGTGGTCTAGGACATATTTACAGAGGAGAAAATATAACTTTTTACGACTCATAATGGAAGGAAAAGTAGAAGAAAAAAGAGGTCCAGGAAAAAGAAAATGCTCCTGGCTGAAGAATGTAATAGACTGGGACAGGCATGGACACACATTCGATACTAAGAACAACTTAAGATAGAGAGCAATTTGCTGTAGTTAAAGCCACCCTTCCGTAATGAAGAAGGAACCTTAAGAAGAAGTGTAAACAGCATTTTATTTAAATTAATTTATTTAACAAAAAACATAATTATAATTTAAGAATAGTTATTTCTATAATTAGGTATACTAGGCTACAAGTGAGTGAAATATGTTTTTACTCGGTATTGAAATTTTTCTTAGGAATTGTCAGTAACAGATGGTAACGAGTGGTAAATAAAAGTTCAGTGGTTAAAAATACTGTAAGAGTAAGATAAGTAAATATTATGTAATTTTATAAAATGTATTCTTTTCGCCTATCTGATTTAGCAAATCGCTCTTTGATTACATCAACATCTAGAGAAATTTCAAGTTGCACATTGATGAGTGCTAAACCAGTTAACCTTTCCTCCGAAGTTCTATTTGTAATCCAAGTCTTAACACGCTTAAGCATAGAACGCTCTACTGTTGCTGCTCTGACTGGCAGTGTAATTAATATTTGCAGAAATATTCTGATATTTGGATACATGTTAATATCGCAGTTTTCTAATACTTCTAAAATACAATCAGAATGTTTTCCATTATTTTGCACGACTCTTTTCCACTTTTGAATCCACAGCGAAAACTCTTGTTCTACTGTGGAGTATGCAGTAATTAGTAGGTTCAATAGTATCCTGGAAGGCGTCAACAATTTTTTTATTGCAACTTTATCTTCTGGTGTGTTATGAGTTTTAGGTAAAATAACTCAAAGATTGAATAGGTTCATAACTTTCGGTGAAAGTCGTTCTTCTAAATCAGTTAAGATATTGTCTAAAAGGGGTAAATAAATAGATCTTCGGAAATTTTCTTAGCAACAGTTAGCAGATTGGTTTTGACGACAGGTTTGACGAGAAACTATATGAAGCATCTTCAATTTAATGTCTAGTTGTTCAGCTATTTTGTTTACTTTATAGTAAAGTTTGCTAAAACAGATTCAGCATTTGATTTTTTATTTTGAAGGTTGCATTTAGTGTCCTCTATGGCCTCAGTAGCCTACTTCAAATCTAATTTTGGTGACTGAAGAAGACGACTAAGTGATATAGTTGTACCTAAAACATCACTAATACAAACTACTAAAATGAGAAATTGTGGGCTCCTAATATTTTCCATTAATGAAAATGCATCAGCTGACATTTTACTGTCCTTCCACGTAGAAATACCTTGGACAGCAGCCTCGAGTTTCTTTATTTGTATTCACTTACTTATCAGACAGAGCTAATGCAACAACAATATTCACTTTGATATTTATTATAGATAAATTATAAAATGTAGCACACAGTCTCAACAATTATAATACATATTCAAATTACAAACACCAATTCGTAGACAAAACTGAAGATAAGAAATACCTAATACAAAATAAAAATGTGCTGATTTCGTGCGAAAAGTCATGTCATGTATATTGAATGAGCAATAATGTGTGGGCGGAAATTCTATCTCATCGATAATCGAACGATTCTCTGCCACTCAAATGACGAATTGACAAAATTTGAAAATCGCGTAACTCTGAATTCGTGGATGTCTTCTACACTTACCCGTAGATTAATGAGTTTGAATCATTTCAACTCTTGACTTCCTGCTTATAAGGTTGATGGGTTTTAAATTATTTTTTTAGGATTATTTGATTTATATTTAATTTTGTTTTGGGGGTGGTCATGACCCCCGTGACGCCCCCCCCCCCCCCTTGGATACGCCACTGAATTAAAATATAATCAGATTTTAAATAATATTGTTAGTAAGTTTTACTATTTCTAAAACGTTTCTCAATATTTAATATTTTCGTAAAATGTTGTTATGTCAGTTGTAAAGTACATCAAATAATAAATATACAGATAGTTTTTATATATAGTTTTTAATATTTACTCGACCTGTCAAAGGACGATGAAAAACTGTAAAAGCCGCCTGATGCCACAAAACACGGAAAATGAAAAATTGCATCAACAGATCAAACCGCTTTGATGTTTTTCTGTTTTAACAAATTGATTTATAGTTTTGAAAACAAGCTAATAGTTTAAAAATATATTGAAATATTAAATAAAACACCAATGTTTTGTTTCTTTGAAATTAGAATAATAGTTTTTATACAATAATTTATTGTTTATCAATTTTTTAAATCTATATTTTAACCAACGTTTGTCCCTACTTGAACATGTTGCTGGAATGTTTAAGGAAATAGTAGTAAAATAACAAAACTATTTATCTGGGTGGTCCCAGAAGTTTCCGGCCTTGCCTAGACATGGTTGTTGTTTGAAAAATAACTGTCTTTGACAGTTCACAATCTACAAAACATATTATTAAAGTTTGAAGATGCCACGTTGTTTAGAATTTTTAAAAATGAAGAAAATTGGTCCAAAGATCCTCAAGACAGAGAAATATACGCTAAATGGAATAGAGAAGTTAAAAAAGACGTGGATAAGGCGAAAAATATAAACTGGGAGGCTAAGTGTGATGAACTGGACAGATTTATGGGTGGAACAAAAGTGGCACAAGCTTGGAAAACATTAAAGCAGTTTAGGAAAAATGAGAAAAATGAAGACAACATTTTTGTCATAAAGTTAAATGAATGGGAAGAATATTATACGAAACTGCTGAAAGAGGATAGAGTAGAGTACAGATGGGAAAAGATAAGGGAATTAATAGACAACAGAGATGAAAGACAGGAAATTCCTATAATAACATTATCTGAATTGACGGAAACCTTAAAAGAGGTTAAAAACGGAAAAGCCCCAGGGCCTGGAGACATTCCCATAGAGCTGGTTAAATATGGGCCGACTGCACTTTTAGAATTAATAGTAGACCTTTTCAATAAATGTATGTGTGGACCAGGAAATTCCTAAAGATTGGAATAAATCTTATATAAGCTCCATATAAAGGGTGTTTTTTTTAGAGGTATAGAACTTTAAAGTGGAATAAAACAAAGATTATTTTTTATATGAACAGGAAATTAACTTTATTTGAAAGATAATTTTTTGACATTATATTTTAAATATGATTTCTGGCATAAGACCACCGAGGCTGGCTCTGATGTAGTCTAATCTGGAGATCAAATTTTCGACGACTTTTTCCACTATTTGTGGCCGTATATCGGCAATAACGCGGCGAATGTTGTCCTCCAGTTCGTCAATTGTTTCAGGCTTATTGGCATAGACTAGCGACTTCACATAACCCCACAGAAAATAGTCTAACGGTGTTAAATCGCACGACCTTTGAGGCCAATTCACGGGTCCTAAACGCGAGATTATGCGGTTACCAAACGTTTCCCTCAATAAATCCATTGTGGCACGAGCTGTGTGACATGTTGCGCCGTCTTGCTGAAACCACAGCTCCTGCACATTATGGTTGTTCAATTCAGGAATAAAAAGTCAGTAATCATGGCTCTATAGCGGTCACCAGTGACTGTAACGTTCTGGCCAGCATTGTTTTTGAAGAAGTACGGACCAATGATTCCACCAGCCCACAAAGCACACCAAACAGTCAATTTTTCTGGATATAGTGATTTCTCAACATACACTTGAGGATTATCTTCACTCCAAATGAGGCAGTTTTGTTTGTTGACGTAGCCATTTAACCAAAAGTGAGCTTCCTCGCTAAACAAAATTCGCTTATGAAAGTCGGGATCAACGGCAATTTCGTTTTGGGCCCATTCACCGAATCTACGCCTTGCTAGGTGATCGTGTGGCTTCAATTCCTGCACAAGTTGAATTTTGTAAGCACGCAAACCAAGATCTTTTCGCAAAATCTTCCATAAAGTGGATGGACACATATCCAACTGCTGTGCACGATGGCGTATAGACTGATTCGGGTCTTCCTCTATACTACGCTCAACAGCAGCAACAACATCTTCTGTACGCACTGTACGACGTCTCTGTGGATACGTATTATCATAAAGAGTGAACGTGGTGCGAAAACGTTCCACAGTTGATCGAATTAATTGCTCTGATGGGCGATTATGTATACCATAAAATGGACGTAGTGCGCGATACGTATTCCGAACAGAACTATGATTTTCAAAATAAATTTGCACAATTTGAAAGCGTTGTTCAGGTGTCAGTCTATTCATATTGAAATGTCAAACTAAAGTAAATAATAATCACCTGACAGCTGTCAAAATGGCCGCCCCTTAAAAACGTGTTGCCAACTTCTATTTCTATACCTCTAAAAAAAACACCCTTTATAAGAGAGGGAATAAAAGAGACTGTTCCAATTATAGAGGTATTAGTGTGACGAGCTCTGTGGGCCGGTTGTACGGCAGAATATTAAAGACGAGGGTTGAAAGATAGATACAAGATATTGAAGAACAAAGCGGCTTTCGTACCGGGAGATCCTGCCTTGATAATATATTTATCCTACGACAAATAATTGAAAAGCGTGTCGAAAGAAGTAGAGAGACCCATTTGGTATTTATAGACCTTGAGAAAGCATATGATAGTGTCCAGTTAAAGGAAATATTTGAGGTCCTGTAAAGATCCGGATTGGATTCGACGTATATCCGAGCGATATATAAATTGTACGAAAATGCAGTTAGTTATGTAAAAATTGGAACCAGAACCTCAAATGAATTTAAAGTCACTAAAGGCCTAAAGCAAGGATGCTGTTTGTCACCGACACTCTTTAAAATATACGTCCAAGAAGCATTGAGGAATTGGAGAAATAAATATAGATTTATGGGCATCGAAGTGGGACAAGAAACTCTGTATACATTATTGTTTGCAGATGATCAGGTGGTGGTTGCAACCGATGAGGAAGATATAAATTATATGAATCGAAAATTATTTGAGGAATATGCCAAATGGGCAACTGTAAATATAAGCAAAACAGACTATTTAAAAATTGGAGGAAATACCACAGATCTGAGGCTTGAAAATGCAGTCATAAAAGGTTGCAACCAGTATAAATATCTAGGAAGCATCATATCAGCAGATGGCAGAGTTAAGATAGATGTATAAAACCGAATAACCCAAGGGAAAAAATGCACACGAATACTGAATTCATTACTGTGGTCTAATAAAATAAAGATGCATACCAAACTTCGCGTATACAGAGCAATTGTAGAACCAATTACCACATATGGTGCCGAATGTTGGACGATGACAAAGAATGAACGAGATAAAGTAGACGTTGTGGAAATGGATTATCTTAGAAGGTCATGTCGAGTATCGAGAATGGAAAGAATCAGGAATGAGGAAATACGAAACCGTACAGGAATTAGAGATACTCTTTCAGATAGAATACAAGGAAGGCAATTACAATGGTATGGTCACGTGATGAGAATGGAGGAGGAGCGGTGGCCAAAGAAAGCCTTAATGTATGTTCCGCCAGAAAGAAGGAAAAGGGGAAGACCACCAGATTCCTGGAGAAGAGAAATTACAAAAACAATGCAATCTAGAGGCTTAGAAAAAGGAGATTGGAGAGGTAGGAAAAGATGGAGGCTGAAATGCGGGAAGCGGCAATCGCCGTAGGACCCCCGTTATATAATGATGAGAAAATTGGTGATAGTTAAGTGAAACAATCCTAAACCGAACCTATATAACAGCTGAACTGGATTTTACTCTGGGTCAGTCTGCTGCTTCGCGTACAAAAGTAAAATAATGGGGGAGCAAAGTTTAAACGAGACAGTACGAGCCGCTAAAACCAGACCACAGTGATCGATTATATGAGATGAAATGGTAAAAAATTCACGAAGTGGTACTTTTGTCAAAAATAGCGTGAAACTTGGTGATTTTACCTATCTGCGGAGAAAACTATGTGAGAACGCATCCGGAGGAAAGAAGATACATACTGTGCTATATTTCCTCCATACGTTAGTACACTCTATACAACATGAGGGTGATCTTAATTTGGAAAGGACGACTCACTAGATGACGTGGATTTTCCCAATGCAGAAGAGGAAGATAAAGATTTTCTTGAGTTTGACAATAAGCCCTGCGTGGGAGATTTTAGTTTAGCACAAATTGCAACAAAAAAGACAAAACGACATTTTGTTGCTAATGTCGTTGGAGTGAATGATGATGGGTTTAAAGTTAGATACCTAAAAAGAAGTAACTTTGCCGCCAAATCTCTTTTCGAAAATGACACTGTCTATGACTGGCCTGACGAAGATATGGTGATGAAACTAGGAGCCCCTTCAGTAGTGGGGAGCACTGCCAGAAGAAATGCTGAGATGACATTTTCTATCGATTTATCTGCATTAACGTCCAATAAATAAGCCTTTCAAAGTACACCTACTTATGTTTCAAAGTACCAACCTCGGTGTGTACTTTGAGACCTCTAGGATATGCTTAATTTTTCTGTATTCATAAGCCTGTTTGCCATTAGAATTAATATTTTATTTTTTATTTGTTTACTTAAAGATACTCTATTTCAAAAAACATCTCAGTTCGAAATAAAATTTAAAAACTACTGAAACCTGCTTTTATTTAAAAACCGTTCCAAAGTACAAGGATCTCCCCTACTTATAGTATGAAAAACCAAATATAATTTCTCATATTAGACACATCAATAATAATAACAAAAAAGAACTAGTAAAAAATGTAGTTTTTAAAAATCGAGTTGGCTTTGGTCAAATTTACGTCATTACTTTGTATATTGCTATTATGACTAGTTTATTGCATAAAATAAAAAATTAATAATAAATAAATAAATAAATAAATAAATAAATAAATAAATAAATAAATAAATAAATAAATAAATAAATAAATAAATAAATAAATAAATAAATAAATAAATAAATAAATATATAAATATATAAATAAATAAATAAATAAATAAATAAATAAATAAATAAATAAATAAATAAATAAATAAATAAATAAATAAATGAATAAATAAATAAATAAATAAATAAATAAATAAATAAATAAATAAATAAATACATAAATAAATAAATAAATAAATAAATAAATAAATAAATAAATAAATAAATAAATAAATAAATAAATAAATAAATAATGGCTTCATTATATGGAAACACAAATAATAGAAGTATTAACTATAGTTGGATATAGAGATAAAACCAGAACAAAACAAGAAGTATGTCATTTATTTACTATACAATGAAACATGTTGCAAGTGCTGGTCGTCCACCAATAAATGATAATGTAAACCTTGATGTATTATTAAGTGTGGCAGAGAATATTCAAAGTTTTTTAAGACAAATTGTAGCTGATACTAACATGTCAAAAAGATTTTTTACGTGTATTAAAAAAAGAGAAATAGCATCAGTATGTAATTAAAATGACCAGGTTATCAATAAGGATGATCGAGGTCGCCTAATGTTGTTTTGCGAATTAATGCAAGGTTTATATAGTCAAAATTCACGCTTTATTCGTCAAATACTTTTTTTTGGTGAAGCAACCATCTGTTTACATTAAACAATGAATCGATAACACTGCAACTATTGAAATAAAGAGTCATCATTTAATGCATTGGATCACTAAAGCAAAGACACTCATATATCCGCGACTTTCCCTATATATTCACCAAAGCGTCGTCAAAGACAGTTTTTAATAATTTATTGAGTAGATTGAATTTGTCAATTAAAACTATGTATTTGGTAATTTGTATCAAGTGTTTGTTTTTATATTTTTTCTCCAATCTTGAACAAGTTGGACTGTTAGCGGACTAATTTAGTATTGAAGATTTCACCTTCACGCGACAGCGTAGAAAAGAAGAAGAATTATTTATTTTTTAGGTTATGTTACTTCGTGTCAAACTGTTTTCGAGGCAAAAGTTTGTTAATATTCTTCGGCTTATTGTTTAATAAACTGTTTACTGATCGACCGTCAGGTTGTTTTATTTAACAATGCTTATAATTCGGACTTGCTTAATGAGCTATAAATGTGGCAAAAAGATAACTCTCCAAAAAAATATTTTTGTGGCCTCTTACATTTTAAATATAAATTTGTCAAGAAATCAATTCTGTTAGGAAAATCCCTGCAACAATAGAGATTACGTATCATTAGTTTACAAAGTATTTATATTAGTTCATATTTAAATTTCATTTTCCCGTAACTTTAAAAATTCTAAGATGCAGTTATTGTTACATTGTACGTTATACCTTGATAAATAAAATCCCGAGCAAGAGAGTTTTAAAATAGTATAGAAGTAAAATTTTATGTGCAATAAAATCTTGCACTCAGGTAGCATCACCATTGGCACATATATGAAAGTAATAGGAAAATGGTTATAGGTTATACAATGTCTTTACGATTATAGAATGTATAAAACTTAATAAAAACTATATTAAATTAATACAACCAAATTTCTTGCTTCATCGTACCATGATGTTTAGTTGTATATTAATCCATTTATTTATCGCAAGTTTAATAATCATAAGCTGTCATAAAACTTTTTAAAAATCTGCCCGCTTCTATTTTTTTTTTCGGTAGATAAAAAACGATATATATATATATATATATATATATATATATATATATATATATATATATATATATATATATATATATAATAGATGTATATATACATTATATATATATATATATACTCTCACCATCCAAATAAGATGAAAATGAACCTTATAACAGGATTAAAAGAACTTGTTTTAAAACTTTCTCATCCAGATTATCTACAAGAAGATCTTCAATTATTAAAAAATATTCTAATTGAAAACTCTTATCCTCCAGATATGCTACATAGGATGCTTTTTTCTAATATTGGTAATATAAATAATTTAACACCATTTTTTGCTCAATCTCAAAACATTGTATCTAACAATCAGAACATCTATTATCATTCACTACCTTTTATACCATCATTAACACCTAAATTAATACAAACACTAAAGGATATTGACAATATAAAAATAGCAACAAAGAACATCAAAACTATTTCATCTTTATATTCTAAAACTAAATATCCTATAGACAAATTTGAAAAAACGAATTTAGTATACAGCATTAGTAGTTGTACTCAGTGTGAGGCTGAATATGTTGGTGAGACCGGAAGAAATCTTTTAAATCGCATTATTTCACACAAAAGTGATTGCAGAATTAAAAAACCATCTTGTGCTTTGGCAGAGCATGTAATCGATAAAGACCATATTATGGATTTTGATAACATTAAAATTTTATGTAGTGAAAGTAATAAATTTAAAAGGACTTTTTTGGAAATGGTTTGTATTAGCAAAAGTGATAATAGTTTAAACAAAAGATCAGAAATTCAAAATTTAAGCAAAATTTATAATTATATTCTTTCTTTATGATTTATATATAAAACTTGTAAAATGTCATATTTAATTCTCCATATATCTGTTACATTCTTTCAGACATCTGTCAACGGTGAATAACTCTTCTTCTTTTTGTTACTAAACAAAAAATAATGTTTAAACGAAATTTTACTTTTGGCAATATAATTGTCAAAAATAAAAATTTTATGTTGGCATTTATGACATTGAGGCTATTTGTAATTGGTTGCTATTTGAACTTATTTATAAATTCAATTATTTTTGTATTAAAAAAATGTTTTCAAAATTATAAAATTTTCGGAGAAACATTTATTGGATTAAAACATTTTTATATTAAATATTTTGAAGATGTATTAGCAGTAATTTTTTACTTACTAAACTAATTTTTATTTGGTAAGTTAACAAAAATTGTTTTTTCTTTTTAGTTCAACCTTGTATGTATTTTGTCTTTTTTAGCTCTTGATAATAATTGTAAACACAATTGAAAGCTCGAGAATAAAAAAATAGTTAACTAATAGCCCTTTTATTGACTCCAACCCATCCAAAACAGTTATATATTTGTTTCAAACGAGTCACAAGTACTTATTTTTTCTTTTTTCTATACATATATATATATATATATATATATATATATATATATATATATATATATATATATATATATGTGTGTGTGTGTGTGTGTGTATGTGTTCAGTCATCAACTTTTGACGTATATTGTTTATCGTTTATTTGTTTCCATTAATAATTGAGCTCTTCTCAAAAAATAAAAGGTTAAATCAATATAGGATAATGTCAACAGAATACACTTGTCCTGTGTATCCTACTGATACGCGACTTAAGGCCCCCATATACCCGTCGGTCTTCCGTAGGACATAGGACATCAGTCACCTATCATTACAAAGCACTATCCTATAATAGTCTTATGTAATGATACTTCCAGCTTTTTTGGTTTACCTCTGTCTTTCTAATTTAGTTTTATTTGACTACCATGTGGCTATCTCATACTATATTAGTCTTGGTCTTCATCCGTCTATCATGTGTCTATATACTGTCCTTACGTTTTCTTCGTAATCTGTCAACTCTTTTCTGTTTTCTGTTGGAATGATTTCTGAGGCCGTTAAAAAATTTCGTACGCTCTTACGTCTATCGATCTTAAGATCCTTTTATGTCCTGAGCTTCTACATACGTACCTTAGCGGTACATAATATTTAGGTATCCCTAATGCCTGTCTTATCACGTGATTCTGGGCAGTTTGTATTTTTTCCCTATTTATTTTACAGGTATGTACCCACGTGGCAGAGGGCATATTTTTACTGTTGGTCACTCCGATTTTCGTCTTGAATCTTAGTTTGCTTCTCCTTCCTATTAATGAATAAAATTGACTTCTTAGCGCCTTGGCTTTGAGAACCAATTGTTTCACATGTTTAGTGAACGTTCGGGTCCGTTATATCTGTTGTTATAATGGGTACCAAAAAAAAGTTATTTACAAAAATAGGAGGTAGCTGTAAGCTTCACGTTTTAAAATTATAGTTACAAATATACAGGGTCTGTAGCGTTATGCTGCATCAAAGATGTGTTTGTCTATATACAGGGTGTTTCAAAAAAAGTATCTAATAAATTAAATAACGCATTCCGGGGACAAAAATAAATTGATTGAATCTAACTTACCTTAGTACACAAGTGTACACAAAAAAAGTTACAGCCCTTTAAAGTTACAAAATAAAAGTTGTTTTTTTGCATTATTTTCTAAACTACTTGACATTTTGTAATAAAAATGGACGCGTTACTTTCTTGTTATGAAAGCATTTTAAATAAAAAAAAAACAACGAAATCTAAAACAGAAAAATTTTAAGGGGATTGTGCATGTGCAGCCCTAAATCCCACCAAACTTTTGAGTGCGTTCAAATCAAATGAATTTTGTGGCATTATTAGTTTAACACATTATTTTTAAAAAATTTTTGCCTCTTTTCACTTTTTTCATAAAACATAACATTGAGTTACGGCCCTTTTCATTAATCTTAAAAAAATTACGTGCAACTAAATAAATGGCTTAAATGAATTTAAGTATTGAAGTATTTAAGTATTTAAGAATTGAAGTACAAAAAATGTCTATAACCTCTATAAATATAATATTATAATTAATGTTCAAAATGACCCCCATTTTCTTTAATACACATTCGGTATCGTTTTAATAAAGAAAACCGAATGCGCTGAAAAATCATATTTTTCTGACGAAATTGATTTGCAGCTTCAATTATTCTAACCCTCAATTGTTGTTCGTCCTTTATTGTTACAGAAGAATACACTTTCTATTTCATAAACCCCCAAATGCAAAAGTTCATGGGGTTAAGACCTGGACTTCTGGTTAGCCAAGAAATAGGTGCGTCACGACCCCTTCCAATCCACCGACCAGGATACTGCCTGCAAAGGTATTCCCGGACTTCATTACTGTAATGCGGTGGAGCGCCATCTTGTAGAAACCACATATTTTGCCTTATTGCAATATTCACTTCTTCCAAATACTCTTGTAAATCGTTTGCCAAAAACTGCAAATAATTATCACCATTTAAATTGTTGGGAAGAAATACTGGGCCTATTAGATTGTTATCCACATTCTTGCCCAAACATTAACTTTGAAAGTCCTTTGGTGATGAGTATGAGTCGTTTTTTAGCCTGAGGATTTTCTTCGGACCAAATGTGCTCGTTATGATGGTTTGTTATTCCATTTCTACTGAAGGTAGTCTCGTCGGTAAACAATATATTTCCAATAAAATTAACATTTCGATTTTTTATCCATTAACAACCAATCGCAAAATCCAATCCTTTTAGGATATTCTTCAACCAATAACTCTTGAACCGTTGTTAAGTGATAGGGTTTAAGCAGCTGATCCTTCAAACGCCTCCAAACCCTTATGTGAGGAACATTTAGTTGAGCAGCTATTACCCTTGTACTTGTTCCAGGGAATTCTTCAATGATTTCTAAAATGTCTTCATCAGTTGCATCCATTATTGGGCGACCACTATTGCCAGCAACTTGGGGTTGGAATGTACCCGTTTCCCGTAAACGACGATCAATGGTCAGAAATAATCGTCTATCGGGTCTATTTCGATTGGGGTATTTTATTGCATAACGCCTTGCGGCTGCTGCACTATTTCCTTGAAATTCACCTACGATATTCCCGATAGTTTATTGAAATTATAATTTAATCTGATCCAACTTACCCAAAGTTAAATGCATATCTGCCATTTCCTGAAATATGTAGGCCATTGTAATATCAAAATTTTTAATATTAATCTTATTCACACAATAAATGATAGCTTCAAATTATTGTCTATTATTGATGGAACTGTTTGTAATTATTGTATCCGTAGAAACTAATTATAATTTTATGGCCTAGAAAAAAACTAGATTTTCAAAAAAGTGATAAGGGGGCAAAAAAGTTTTTAAAATAATGTGTTAAACTAATGATGCCACAAAATACATTTGATTTGAACGCACTCAAAAGTTTGGGGGGATTTAGGGCTGCACACCCTCCATAAAATTTTTCTGTGCGCTTAGATTTTGTTATTGCTTTTAGATACAGAGTCTATTATGAGCGATATCCAGATTATCGGCAACCGAATAAGAGAATATTTCAAAATAGAATAGATATATTCAATCGCAATGGTTTAGTATTTATTAAGACCAAAAAAAAAACAAAAAAAGTTCTAACAGAAAAAACCGAATTAAATATTTATGGGCCTTTACTGAGTATTACCATACAATTAGAAATATTTCAAGGAAGGTACTGACTTTAGTTACCGGTCTAATTAGAAAATTCCCTGGAGATACCAGTTGCATCCATACCATATCTAGCGATACTAAGAATTGACTGCGAATGATTTTAAAAGAAGGGTACTTTAAGATAAATGGCTACAACAAAAAATAATTGTAAAAAGAAATTTGTTTGATTTAATTTTATTCTGAGATGAAGCAACGTTACACAAAGACGGTTGTGTCAATCTGCATAATTTTCACTATTATTGCATAAAAAATCCAAACCACACAATTACGAAGAGTCAAACTAGGTAGTTTGGGGTAGGAGATAAGGTAATTATGTAACAGGCTCTTTCTTTTTCTAGGAAACAGTAAAGTTATAGTATTTATATAATGGAACTAAATTATGGGTCAGATTTATATAAAGTGAACTGGTTATTCTGGGGCTATATTGAAGATCTAGTGTATTGTGAAACTTCATAATTAAGGCCATGAAGATCATGAAACCACAAATGTCACGCCATTTAGGACGGTGACTATGCTACTACCAGCTGTAGAAATAAGCGATTATATGACCTCAATATAAATGAGCATATAAAACATATCAAATTAAATGAAATTACTTGTTAATCGATAGCTACTTATAATTTTAAATGAAAACAATCAGGCCGTACAAAATAACAGTCAATTATAAAATTAAAAGTAGATACATGCTGTTATTAATTACGGCTTTATTTTAAATTACAAGCTCTTTTAATCGAAAGAGATATTTAAAATTGATTCAATATATAATTTAATTAGCCCATGGTGCAATGTTGTATTGTCAGATTTAAAATACATCGCTCTAATGGAATATATTAGTAAAAAATAACCTTTTGTGTAGTTATTTATTGCATATTTTTTTGAATATGCTACATTTTTGTAAAAGTAATTAATAAAATAGTTAATATATATTAAAATAGCAGAAAACTAAGAGAGTTGACAGATTACGATGAAAACGTAAGGATGGTACATAGACGGCCAAAACATAAAATTAAGGGACATAGGGAAGACCATGTCTTAAATGAACACTAGTTACTCAATTACATGCAATCTCAATCACGTAATTTCACACTAATTAGTATAAAATGCCCGTCTATACAAGCCACTTAGGCTTAGGCTCTTCAGGCAAATCGAATGGAGACTGCTTTCGCGAAGTCTGAACATCAAGGCCAAATCGGCGGCTGAGTGACACAGTACGCATGTATTAGTCATCAACTTAAATACTTAAATTTGTGACTCTCTGTACGAAACACACACCTTTTTAGGGACTATAGTTTCGTAGTCATGTAGAATAACTTCAACAGAGTCAGTAATGTAAATAGCGAGAGAAGCCGATATGTGTGCTACCCCTAGAGTTAGGTGGCTTAACCAGTCAAGAGGGTGTTCCATTACCCAGGACATCTAAAGTAACGTTTAGATCATAAGCCTCCCCACGTAAGTCACACCTTGGAAGGGTAACACTTCTAAAGAAGTGAGACCGGTTTGATCTTCGTATCGATCTAAAAATGTCCTAAAATACAGGGTGTTACATTTAAAAAAGAGCCGATGACGTCATCACTGTAATGTGTATCACCTTGTATAATGAATTTTTATTGTAAAATGTAGAACATTAAATTTAAAAATCGACGTGTTTTTTAGATTTTTTTAAAAAGGCTTTTCATTTAGGAAATATCGAATTTATTCCATACTTTACGGACACACTGTATATATATATATATATATATATATATACAGTGTGTCCTAATATATATATAAATATATATATATATATATATATATATATATATATATATATATATATATATATATATTCGACCGAAACGTAAATAACAATTTATTGTAATGGTATATCCGGTATGCGGTCTGTTATTTGAAAAAAAACTCTTTTTTCTTTTATTTCTCTATATTTCGCTAATTTTTTGTCATCTTCATCAGGAGACAACTAAAATATGGTTAAAATTTGTATAAATAAATGGTGAGAATAAAGAATGCATTACTTACAGATTTAGAGTTTAAAATATTTGAAAATATTCTTCTACATAATATGTTCAAAACAGTACTGCCAATATTTGTTAAAAGCACCTAGGTCACTAGTAATTAAATATAAAAAGCAACAAAAACAACCAAGAAACAATTAAAACACAATAAAATTACACATTAAAAATATACAGGGTGATTTAAAATATAATTGTAAACAGAAAAATTATTTTAACAAACTGCGAATATTACAGTAGATATTGCTCAACTGTCCCGTGTCTGCTTTGTAATTTACTGCATATTTTTATCTATTAATATGACACATTTGTAAAAACAATCTTTTTCTGTAATTATTCTCTTCAGGGCATCAATTTGACTACTCAAATGTCAGGGTTCTATAATGAGTTCAGCAAATAAACAATTTTTATATATCATGATGAAACGTTACGAAAAGAAATATAATAATTAATACTATATAATAATTAATCATATATACTCACAATAACAACATTAATTTGAAAAATTGTGAACTAAAAATCCAACTCTAATTTTGCAATTATTAAATAGGATATACAACATGAATATTGTTTAGGGTTATACTATATCACTGTAAAAATGTTCAAATGTTCACTGATAAATCATTACGAAGCTTGTTTTCAACGCGATCGTGCATATTTGTCAGTTATAAAAAATATCATTAAAGGTAATGTTCATTTTTGGTATTGGTTATTTTCGCGAATATTATATAACAAGTTATAAATAGGTAATCATTTATTACTGCTGTTCTATTTCTAAAACCTCATTTTAGTTTTAGAGCACAAAATGTTGAAATATTTTACGCATGATTAAATTTAATATAATAAAATAATAAAATAATCAAATCCGTTATACACAAACAATTTTAATAAACTCTCATATACCGTCTATTTACCATAATTTAAAATACCGCCACCACCACCGTCGATGCGTATATAATTTTAATAAAACCAATAATATCTGCCCTTCATGCAAATAAAGCGGCGTTTATGAAAATTTCTATCCGCAGTCGACAATTTATTATCCGATCTAAATCCCACGAAAAATCTCTGTAATAACCCTTGTCGTTCGGATAAAACTAGAAGTGGGGAAAAGTATTTTTCGTCGATTCGAAGGCTAAGAGTTTGGAAGTTTAATTAACCCTTTATTAATCAGACTTGGTCTCACAGGTAAAACAATAAAACAGTGTCCAAAAAAGTTGTTTTATTTTGATTTGAAATAAATTACATTTTCAAAATCGATTTCTTTAAAATCTATAGAATTTTAAAACAGTTTTCGTTTTAGTTTTAATGGTTTTTAATTTGTTTAAATAGAATAGATACTGCGCGGCATAAGTTAGGGATATCAATATAATGGTAATGGTACTTCATTCTGCATCAAATATTTGTAAGTAAACAATTAAAAATTATTATTAAAAAATATGAAAATATGATCCACAAGGAAACTAAATTCCTGTAGCTGGCTGTATTCACTGCATCATTCACTAAAAATGAAAATATGAGACCTTATAAACAGAATCAGACCAAAAAAGACATTTTAAGTATTGACGAAGCACCTATACAGCCATTTAAAAATAATCTAACGCACTCGCGAGCGAAGCGAGTGCGTTAATGTTCGAGATTGTTAATCGCCATTTTAATTCACGAGTTCGTTACAAAACTTTTCCGTCGATCATACTTTTCAGAAATAAAAATATCTTAGTTTAAATTTTTATTTACTTAACGATAAATAATGACATACAATGACAGACAGTACTTACAGCGGCTACTTCATTTTAAATAATTTGTTAGTGGGAATCATCGAGCAAAAAGACAAAAGAGGAAATCTAATCGTTATGAAAAGGAGACCAAAAAAGTGGCCTCTGATGGCGGACATATCCGGAAATGCGAATGCGCCAAATTTAAATTCCATGACACTTCACAATAATCATACAGTGGTGTAGGGGTTCTAATTTATCTATTTATTTGTTATATTACATAATATTAATATTACATAATGTTAATACATAATACACTTTTTTTAACACTAGAACATAATAAAGTTTTAATGAAATAATAACAATAATAGTGTAAAATGTGAAACAATTGTTAAAAAACTTCAATAGAAAATACAAATAATCTTTCGTGTGACAGTTGGGACAAACAATAACATCAGCAATAACATAACCCAACTAAATTTGATTTCTTAAACAAGGAAAGAGTCTCTCTTTCCTTGTTTAATGTGGCCTCTCAAGATGGCATTTCCTGCCTAACAATATTTTTGCCACCACTACCTTTACATACCCTCTTTTGTCTTTTTGCTCGATGGTGGGAATATAAATAGGTATGTTTGGTTGCCTACACCACAGGTAACTGCCAATCACAGAGCGTTAAATGTGGTTAAATTAATTTATGCAAGCAATGTATGTTGTGTTTTCTATAATAAAATCGTTCATTAATAAAAAATCATTCATTAATAGGGGTCATTAATCAATGATTTTGAGGGTGTTAAAATTGATCATGAATGGATGGTCGACGGAAAAATATTTTTATTGTTTATTTTTGTAATTATAAACAATTAAAAATTTGCTTACTTTTGGGTTTAATTTGCAATAACGTTTTTGTTTATAAACATTTTTTAATTTAGAAAATATTATTTTACAGAACAAGTATTTTCAAGAAAGTCGTCTGTTGAACGTTTTTATCTAGAATGCGTAGTTCTTTCACGATATTGAAATACATGAAAAAAGTCGCTTTTTTTTGCTTAAATGTCATGATGCAGAAAAAGTTTCGATAACCACGAGATATACTTCCAATTAAAAAATAGAGCTCTGTAATTTTTGATTTTTCAAAAGATTTTTCGGCTTCGTTTCATGGGGTTAAAAACTAGAAACAACTTATAAATTTAATCATTTATTTCTTTGACTAAAAAAAACTAATGTTATTTGTTGATGTAGATAAGTGACTTAATTGATTTATACAGCTGTATAATTGATATATTATTGCTTATTTAATATTAAGCTATATCCATAAGTTATGCCTCACAGTTTATTATCATATAATATTAATACTCTCGGCTGTTGGTTTTCGTTTCTAGTTAGGAGGGAAGTTGTATATTTTTAATTATTAATAATTGTAGATTACTTAAAAAATCTACATATCTAAGAAAACCTAATCGTATGTTTGTTACCTAATCAAGTTAGAAAAGACCTGTTCCTAATATTTATGCTTTGGAGAACAATTACCCTCTATTACCCTTTATTTTCACAGAATCTGACTACTGTTGTATCCACTTTGTTCAGTGAAGTGAAGTGAGTATCCAGTGAAAACTCCTCTTCTTCTTTTTTTGCTGACGTTTCGACCGGTAGCCCAGTATCTTCAGTTTTTATTAATTAAATTTGTTGAAGGTGTGTGTTTATAGTTGTAAAACTTAAAAGTTATTTGAGTGTTATATACTTCATCTAATTTACTTACCGTTGCACGTCATCCGCGTCATCCGCGTCAACACGAAATATTTAGGCAGTAGGTGTGTTCTTTTTTAAAATCACTTCTTCAGAGTATGCATTTAATAGTAGTGGTGACAATACCCACCACTGTCGCACTCTTTTTTTATTTTAGAACTCTTCTAATGTGTGTTTATGAACGCGTATGTGTGCCTGATGTTTATATTATAGATTTGTTATAATTCGAAGGTCACTGTATTGTAATTGTTTTACTTTGAGGACGTCCATTAGCTCTTTGTGGCGGACTTTATCGAAAACCTTGTTGTAATTTATGAAACAGACGTACATATCTTGGTTCACATCCAAGCATCTCGGGATTAGTACGTTGAACGCAAAGAGACCTTCACGGGTACCTATGTCTCTACGGAATCCAAATTGGATTTCTTTAATGTCCATATCAAGTATTTGGTAAATGCGTTTATGGATGATCTTTAAAAACATTTTAAGTGTGTCAGACATCAGGCTTGTGGTGCGGTGGTCGGTGCATTTTCTAGCATTTTTCTTTTTTGGGAGACAAATAAATATTGAGGTCAACCATTCATTGGGTATGTCACCTGACTAATAAATTTCATTAAAGAGCTTTAAAAGGACATCCATGTACTTATCTTCTATTATTTTAAGGATATCAATAGGTAGTTGATCTGGTCCCGGGCTTTTTCCGTTTCTGGTGTTCTTAAGTGCATACAATATTTCCTTTTCTGTAATTTCTACACTTTTTTCTCTGTCCTCGAAAGATAAGTCTTATAGGTTTCCTATTTTTTCGTCGAAGAGCTCTTCCATATATGCTTTCCATCGTTTTAGCTTTTCGTCAGTCTGTATGTAAGTACATAGTAAGTTTGTTTTGCCACTTATCATTTTTCTGATTTCATTGTTAATGATTTTGTAAATGTGACTTTTTTCTCTGTCCTCGAAGGATATGTCTTAAAGGTTTCCTGTTTCATTGTCGAAGAGCTCTTCCATATATGCTTTCCATCGTTTTAGCTTTTCGTCAGTCTGTAAGTAAGTAAGTAGTAAGTTTGTTTTGCCTCTCTTATCATTTTTCTGATTTCATTGTTAATGATTTTGTAATTGTGACTGTCTTTGTTCTTGGCTTGTGTTCTCTGGTCCATCCTGCTGAGTATTTCGTCGGTCATCCAGTTGTCTCTCTTTCTCATCGGTTCTTTTAATATCTCTTTGCATGGAATGAGCAGGCAGATTAGTTGGTTTATCTCGTTAGTATCTAATTTATCAAATTTTTTGTATATTTTCGGTTAAAATTTGTTTTTTATATCAGCTTCTTTCAGTTTTCTAACATCTAATTTTGGAGTTCTTTGGCGTTTTCTAATACGCTTAAGCTTAAGCGTGACATGAGCGATTAGTAGGTTATAGTCTGATGGGACATCTGCTCCTGGATGTTTTAACTGATTTGGTGATAATCGATTTGGTTTCTTACTACTTTCTTTGGTTTATCTGCTGGTGAGCGCCATGTATATAAACGTCTCATAGGTAATTTAAAGAACTTGTTTGTGATTATTAGACTTTGTTCTTGGAAGAATTGTATCAGACAATCTCCTCTATTGTTACGTATAACTACCGTGATCTTCCTGTTCTTTGTCATTTTCAGTGCATCTTCAATTTGTTGGTAGAATATTTCTACTTCATCTTCTGAATTTATACTATGAATACTTCTATTCATACTATTTATACTTCTTTGAATGTATACTATGTATAATCAAGCTATTAATAACGGCAACTGAGAAACGGCAATTAAAACAATAAATATATGTGAACGAAAACTAAAAACGAAATGTATCTGAAATTACGTTGATCTATCATAAAATAAAATTTCAGTACGATCCTGTCGAGTTAATAAGCTAACCAAAAATGATCGATAGAGGACATAAATCTTATTTTATTTCTTTGTTCTTTTTATGAATTATTTTTCAATTCGTTAGGTCGCCAGTTAGGAGAGTAATTTATTTAATTTTTCAGGGTAGCTGCCGAAAAATTTAAGTTCATTATAACTTCCAAAAGCGTCTAATACAATTACTGCCGTTAAGCAATTCGAAGTGTACCTCAAAAAGACACAAAGCGTAAAAAGTTAGTTTGACAGACAAAGTAGCCGAAGCAGAAACTTATACTAATTGAGTTATTATCTTAAAAGTTTTGAAATCATAAAAATATTTTTAATTATATCTACTTTGTCATTAGAAAAAAGAAATTGAACTAGCATTGCTGTGGTTTTAAGATCTCTATCGAATAGAAAACACTAGACGAAGTTAAAATAATACAGTTATTTGATACCTAATTGATTATGTTCTCGAACAAGACTTAGTTTTTGCTGCTTTTTTTCTAATATAGAGAGAAGGTTAGGTTCAATATGAGCATAATATGAGTCTGTACTTAACGATCCTCCCACTTGAACTAGAGGTTTTTACTGCAACAATAAAAAGCAGAATTGAGAAAAGACAAGATAAGAATAAATTTTCCACATTCAAAATTAAAAAGAATTAAATAAACAATTAGATACTAACAAGAATCAAACCTCAGCATAACTTTGTTTTTTTTTTTTGTTTAGAATTGCCGCATTAACCATTAAAGGTTATTAGAGAGTTTTACAAATTCCACAAAAATATATAACTATTAAATTTTATGTATACTAAAACAATTTTTAATTGTAGGTGATTAATTGGCAATATCAGATATGTAGATGACACCATAGTATTTGCGGAAAACTTAGAAGACCTACAAGTTCTTATGAACAAAATCACGTATTACAGTCAAAAATATGGACTCAATATAAACGTTAAGAAGACAAAACTTATGATAATTAGCAAGAAAAGAATAACAGAAGGTCAACTCTACGTCAACCAGTCCCCTGTAGAAAGAGTGACGTACTACAACTACCTCGGCACCATAATAAATGAAGAATGGACCAACAACCAGGAGATTAGAGCACGCATCGGAAAAGCTAGATCCACCTTCAATCGGATGGGGCCTTGTTCAAGAGTCACAACCTCTCTCTTGATACAAAAGTAAGAATGATGCGATGCTACGTCTTCTCTGTCCTTTTTTATGGTGTTGAATCGTGGACCTTGAACGAAGATATGTGCAGAAAACTGGAAGCATTTGAGATGTGGCTATATCGGAGAATGCTTAAGATCCCGCGGACTGACCGAGTCACAAATGAGGAAGTCCTCAGAAGAATGAATAAGAACCAAGAGGTACTGACCACCATCAAATCTCGAAAGTTACAGTTCTTCGGACATATTATGCGAAATGAATCCAGATATGCTCTCCTTGAAGCCATCCTGCAAGGAAAAATATTTGGAAAACGAAGTCCAGGAAGAAGAAGATTATCTTGGTTAAATAACCTCAGAATCTGGTTCAATACAACATATGTGCAGCTTTTCCGCGCTGCTGCAGTTTAGATAAAGATTGCCATGATGATCGCCAACATTCGTAACGGATAGGCACATCAAGAAGAAGAAGACTTGGCAATATCGCATTTAAAGCGACCAAACGATATTCTTCTTATCAACTTTGCAGAGGCATATCAAAATAATATTTATAATAATTTATTTAAAATTTCAAAAAATTACTAACAGAACAAAGACCAGAATTTGCTAACATGGAAGACAACACGATAGGTATACGTATAAATTCATCACCATTACAAATAAGTAAATCAGAGATGGAAGAAATAACCAAATCCCTGAAAAATGGAAAATCCTCTGGTCCTGGTGACATCCCTGCAGAATTAGTGAAAGCCGGTACAGACAAACTCCAGGAACAGTTAAGAAAACTCTTTCAAGACTGCTTGAATGGAGCCGAATTACCAAAAGAGTGGAAATTATCTATCATGTCAACTATCCACAAAAAGGGCAGCAAGGATCAGTGTGAAAATTACAGAGGAATTGCGGTAAACAGCACAATAAGTAGGATGTATGAGAAACTTATTAAGAACAAAATAGAAAATGACTATAGAGATTACGAAGCAGAGGAACAAGCTGGTTTTAGAGCTGGGCGATCCACAGTAGACCACCTGTACTCTATTACGCAAGTTATTGAAAAAAAACAGCCGTCAATAAAGAAGTTCACCTGATGTACGTAGACTTACAAAAAGCATATGACAGTGTACCCCTAAGTAAACTATGGCCAACCCTACAGTAAACCAACATTAAGCATGGTCTTATCAAAGCAGTCCAAAGTCTGTATAATGGAACGACTGCAAAAATTAAAACTGGATCAAGGATATCTGAAGGATTTAAGGTCACGAAAGGACTAAAGCAGGGTTGCTGTATTTCGCCTACCCTTTTCAAAATTTATCTGGAACAAGCACTCAAGCTGTGGAAAAGAAAATGTAATGGCATGGGAATTCCTCTCAATGACGAGACTACACTATACACCTTATGTTTCGCTGATGACCAAATACTGATTGCTCAGGATCATGACGACTTGAGTTACATGACTCGGAAGCTAATAGAAGAATATAACAAATGGGGTCTCGAAGTCAACATTAAGAAAACTGAAGCCATGTGTATTGGAGGGACAAAACAGTCCATTATATTAGACGATGGGGTAGAAATTAGAAACTGTGATGAATACAAGTACCTGGGTATGAAGATAACTCAAGATGGAACACTCGATGCTGCTATAAAAGACAGAAACATACAGGGTAGAAAAGCCATATCCATGATGAACGGAATTCTGTGGGACCAAACAATATCTAAAGCGAACAAACAACTCATATACAACACCATACTTAAAAGTGTAATCACATATGGAAGCGAAGTTTGGCAAATGAAACAAAGAACAGAGAAACTGTTACTAGCAACAGAAATGGACTTCTGGAGAAGAGCAGCAGGAAAATCAAGAAGAGATTGGATACCAAATGAGAGAATACGTGAAATGATGGGAGTCAAGCATACAATAGTTGATGACATAAAAACAAAACAGTTAATATGGTACGGAGAATGCCAGATGACAGGATTCCAAAACAGATTTTGACGTGGACACCACAAGGGAGAAGGAAAAGAGGAAGGCCGAGAAAAAGCTGGAGAGAGGGAATTGAAAAAGAACCAGAGGAAAGAGAAATCCCTCCAGGCCTATGGCTGAATAGAGAAGAATGGCGGTTAGGAGTCGGAAGGCGTCGGAGAACGCTGAAAACCGATAGTAGTAGTAGTAGTATAATTTATTTAAACACATAAATAATTACGTAAAAATTAAATCTAAGACCGATATAATTATTAAATTATCATATGTATTTTTATAGGTATCTTATAGTTGTCTAACAAATTAAAGTAAAATTTTATTCTTATTATAGAGTCCCTAATACAGCACTTCAAAAAACAGAAAACTTTGCAAAATAATGTTTATATTTCATTTATATAGAAGGAAAACTGCAAAGCAAAGAAATAATTACCCAAGTTATGCTTATGAAGTTTCGGAATCCAGCGACTCCTCCGAACAGGAATCCCCAGTAACACTTTAGTCTATTATTATTTTGTCGAAAACGGTGTCTACCATCCCGTCTAATCTCCACCTTTTTTCTTCTTCCTTGGTCACATGAGCTACGGCATTAGACCAATCTTCTTTCTGTATCCGTTCTATTGCAAGTTCTAGGAAACGTTGGACTTCACAGCAAGTTTTCTGTAAGATGTAAGCAGATGCTCCCAGTGGATGAGTATCTATTCCGCAATATATGTTGGCCAAAGGTGTATCCTCCTTTCAAATATAGTTTTTACAACTTGAATCCATATTTATGTCGTTTATTTTGGACAAACTGCGAAAAGGTAATTGTCCCCAAAATGGCACATTTGTCTCATTAATACATACTTAGTTCTTTTTCTGGTACAATTACATTTGGATATTTCTTTTTCAGCATAGAGCGAAAGCGTTAATTTTCTTATTTTATCATTGGGGTCCAGATTTATAGATTCGTATTATTAATTCAAAAAGATTTCTACTCATGTGTTGCATAAAGATATTTATGTACAAAGGACTTTTGGGCCAATAATTTGTGATTTTTGGGTAGGAACATAATCCCATCCACATGACAAGATCTAAAAATTTTTCAATTTCTTCAGTTGTTGTATCGCGCCACCATTTCAAACGGGAACTTTTATATTTTGTTTGTTTTGACAATTAATATTGTCGTTCTCACTTGAACAAAAACTTCACACTAAATTAAACAAAATTTGTTTAATTTACTAATGTGTGTATTTTGAGAACGATTTCCGAAGTGAAAATTAAAACGTCAATAAACTTACTTTAACCTTTAATTGTTGCTTATTCCCATTTAAATCGTATGTTGATATTTGCAACCAATAGACTATGATCTGAAAAGACATCTGCGCCTGGATATGTTTTTGTTGGGGTGATAGAATTTCTAAACCTTTTGTTTATGTTGATAAAATCAATTTGGTTTCTTATGATTTTTCCTGACCGGGTGCTTTCCATGTATAAAGTCTTCTTGAACGTAACGTAATTTAAAAAGTGTATTTGCTACAACCATATCCGTCTCTTGGCAGAATTGGATTAGTCTTTCTCCTCTTTCGTTACTTATGCCAAGATCATATATGACCCCACGACATTCTCGACTGTACCTTATCCTATTTTGGCATTGAAATCGCCCATGATAATTAATAGTAAGTTCATGTTTTTTGGTCAGTTTTAGAGAGTCTTCTAGAAAGAAATTTTCTATTTCTTCTTCAGTGGATTCTGATATCGTTGCATATACCTGAATGATGTTTATAGTAGAGAGAAGTTAATTTTCACTAGTACAACTCTGTCTGATATGGGCGTAAATCATATTACTGCTTTAGCTATTTCCCTTTTTACTATTATCGCTACACCATTTCTGTTTCTTGTTGTCATCTCCAGAATAATAGACATGGTGTTCATCTATAATTTTTATTTCAGAATTTGGCCATCGAACTTCACCGCATTCTAAAATATCTATGTTCAGGCGAGTCATTTCTTGAATGGTATTTGCTGCTTTGCCTGCTTGGTACATGCTTCGAATATTCCACGTACCGATTATTTTAAGTTTTGGGACATTATTAGTTGATCGGGTGGTTCTTAGCACCCTCTCCCCACTTAAGGGGTACCCGGTACTGAGGGCCGTTTCTTTTCGATTTTCAGCCATTGTGGTGTCTAGGGCTTCATCCCGTGGCTTTCCGCATCTAAATGCCGTTGGCTAATTTAGCACTTCTGCCTTTGGAGTCAATTTCTCAGCTCCAGGGCAATGAAGTGCCCTACCACATGTCAGTTCTTTCACCCTGTGATGGGTAGCTCTTTCGGGGCGACAGACTCAGTAAAACATAGGTTGAAATTAAAAATAAATCTATTAATTTAGCATATATACAATAAAGAAAATAAAATGCATATACAATAAATAAAAATTAAGTGAATTCTACGTCTCCATCTTGGTCCCGCGATGAATTAACTCCCCGGCGAACGTCTATAAAAGAAAAGAAATTAATTATTACTAATAAAGAAATGAAATAGGTGAAGTCGATCATACGCAGACTTATGCTCGCTTCTGCTTCAATTCAGCGGAAGCTCCGAACGCACTCGCAAATAAAATATTCGGCTGTGCAGATCCACGGGAATGTTCAATACACAATACCGATGGGTTCCGCTTGGTTAAGGACAGAGTACGATCCTCAATACGGAAATCTCTCTGTCCGGGTTGGCTCTGTTCAGACACACGGTAATGTTCAATACACAATACCGATGGGTTCCCGCTTGGTTAAGAACAGAGTATGATCCTCAATACGGAAATCTCTCTGTCCGGGTTGGCTCGCAGGTTCCCTACACCGGCGAGTCAGGGAGCCTAGAGCGCTAGCTACAAGACTATCTAATTCCGCTACTCACACGCCTTACACAGCCGTTCCGAATCCCACTTCGGCGTCTCGTTGTAGAAGTGGATGCGCAAATATTGACACTCCCACGTTTCGAACTGTTAAACGATCAGAATATCGTTACAACCCGTAGCTGTTGACCAACAAATGGAAGATTACTTTTACTGGTAATCGTTCGGTTATTTCGCAGTATCACAACCGGTTGAATTATAATTACCGCCTGTAATTATTCAGTATCAGACCGGTAAAGAGATTTTTCCCTACCGCTCCGATCCAGTAATGACATAGCTGCTGCCCTATGCCATGCTCCGCGGTTGTTTATTTGGCAAAGCTTTATTCACACCTGTCTCACAAATCTGTAGGGTGTTCCCTATCAGCCTTTGTGACGCGCCGTGTTGAGGTTGAGAACTCCCCCCCCCTCCGAGTATGTTTTCCAAGAAATACTGAAGAGCTCCTACACAATTCAGAACCCCTCCTTCTTGGAAACTATACCGGCACAGGTAATCGAGCATTGTGTAACCACAAATTTAAAAATATTAAAATATAATAAAATATTATCTATATATTATAATAATAATGATAAAAAATATTATAATTTAAAATAACCACAAAACACAAAGGTTTACACGTGAAAATTCAATTTAAAACGCCAATAAAATGGTTACTGGCGAATGAAAAGTTGGAAGATTCTAACTTTACTGGTACAATGCATGCACTTTTTGGACTTGCTCACCACTACTCGCTAGTAACTGTTTATACATGCCATTTTATTTCACTGGCGTGCCAATAACTACTGACGCCAGCAAATCCATGCGTTGATAAACTCCCCTTTATTTTAACGAAAAAATAAACCTGTGTGTTAGTTGTGAAGTAATGATCTAACAGTAAGATAGTTCCTGATACAGCGCTCCTAAAAAACAGGGATAACCTAAACCTGTCTGCTTATCTTAAACTGTTTAATAAATTCTAACTTTACATATTAAATATTGTAGTGCAGAAAAAATGGTTAAGTCGCTAGAAAATAAAAAACTTTATCGTTAGTATTAAAAGTTATTAATGCAATAAAGAACAGTTCTTTGTTCTACTTGTCCTACTTCGAAAACTGCTATGTATTATACAGAGTTTGAATACTATCAGTATTATTCCGTCTCTGCATACCATTATTGATAAGTTTTCAATCGGTATTGTGTGAAATAAACATTTATCTTGAAATAGATCAAATCGACATCATAAAATTTCCGATGAAATGCCGACGAATGAAACCCGCAGCAACCTTCTCAAATCAGACGGTTTGTCTTTCCACATTGTTTATTTTCCATTATTCCACTCTTCACATGGAATGCATACGATACGAATGATCAATGCTTTATTTATTTCATGTATTATTTTAGAATGACATAAATACTTTACAGTGTCGTCAGAGTTGATTATACGCGTTAAACAGCAATATTTTTGTAGGTCAGAATATTGAATTGATATCAGCTTTCCTGTTAACCCAGTAATGCTTTGATATTATTTTACTGCCATTGTAGTACTGATTTTAAATTTGCTGTTTAAGATCACTTGGTTTTTAACATCCTGAATAACGAAGGGAAAAATATGTTAGTTTCTATACGACAATGAATTTTTAGTTATATAACTAGAAACTGTTTGAAATGAAAGCTTGTGTAGGCAGACTTAAAAGATATATACAGTAAGGCCTCTTTTAATGCGGATTATTGTTATGCGATTTTAAAGTTGTGCGGTTTGTATTTCATCCAATCCAATCCATCCATCCAATTTATATTATTAACTATTATAATTTATATATTAACTATTCACATCCAGAGGTCAGTAAAGTGAGCATTTGCAATTCGGGGATTCCCTTGTTACATGATGTTCCTATTACATCATTGCGAGTTTCGCATTGATAGGATTGAAAGATTTCAAGTGAGTGTCGTAAAATTTTATTTTTCATTAGAAGAGGTTTTTGCCATCTCATTATCGTAAGTCTAATTTTATTTATTTCTTTTTTTAAAATTTTATTTATTAGTGAAAAATCCTTCTAATAATTTAATTTGACTAATAATCTGACTCATTTATATTGGCTGAAAGATTTGTAAATTATGTTGATAAGTATCTAATAGATTATGTACAAAAGTATTTTCCCTCTATAACTGTTACATTCTAGCTGATCGCATTTCTTGTCTAATGGACACATCGAACCAATATTTCAGTCTTTAGCATTTGTGCTTCATCCCGTACTCTTGCTTTAATGGGGACTGGATTTCTAGTGGTGCACCTTCATATTTGTAGAGTTCCTTAAGGATTTCATCAGATATTTGATAGTTTTAAATAGTGCTTTATTATTTTCTAGCTTTTGAGTTTAAAAAACTATACTAGTTATAAAACAGCGCGACTGACTGATAAATGATTTTATTTCCCTTAAGGCAATTGTAAACGTGCGAAAACTGTATGTGTGTAAGTGGCAGCAAAATAGCCAAAAAGCGACAGAATAAAAAGACACTTTCGAGTCACATCAGTTGTTATCTGTAAATATGATATTACGTTCAGCGACCGATTGGATTCTACAGAATAATAGTGATGAAAATACACTGAAAGACCAAAAGTTTGTAGAGACAGAGCATGTTTTCGGATATGTTAAAGGTACAGTTGGTTCTGAAGAATGGACAACGATAACTGACAAAATCGTTGTTCAAACAAAGGCTTCTAATGTTTATGAGACTAAAATCATAGTAAAATAAGGTCTTTAAAAAGTCACGGTCATTGTAATTACCTTTAAACCGTTGGAAATAAAATACTTGGTCACATTAAGGTACATTTATTTTAGATATTTGACATACAACAGAGCAAAAATTTCTAAATATGTAAAATTATCTGTTAGGAAATTTTCATATTTAATTTAATATAATAATCCAATTTCTAATATCAGTAATTTCCTGGTTACGCATGACGTACACTCTCAAAATTGAGTAATAGTTGTTATGCACATCTGGACGACATTCACACAACCTACACTCTCAACAGATACGAATAACAGCCAAAAGATTAGTCGAAAGTGCATATTATATATATATAAAAAAACTTGTTTACACCAGACGAAATACTTATTTCCTCCATTCGGCGTGAAACATATTGAAACTATTTTGAATGTTATGAAACTACGTTCTTATATCAAAGCAATGCTTATTTTCGTTGGTTGTATTTTGGTTTTAAATGCTACAAATCACATATTGAATTTAAAACTTATTCTTATTTGTAAAAGATATTGTTATTTAAAAAATAACTTGAGTTTACAAAAGAAGCTGATCCAACAAAGGTGCTACTATTTTTTCTCGTTTAATAGCGTCGGCGTCCCGACCTTCCCGTCGGGATTAATAAATGCACTCATCTCTACCTACTGCAATTAGCTCAGCTCGATACAGTCCAATACAGTCCCGTTTCATAACTGTTCTACACGAGATATAGCACACATTTTTCAAGACTATTGACCACAGCTTAACCCGTTGAACGACTTCATTTTCAGACACTGGCCAGTACATGTCCTGATCTGGAGGGACGACTGGAGAGAAATTTCTTGAGGAGGCTAGTTGTAAAGCCAGAATGATGATGATGAGGATTCTTCTTAGAAACCAAACCGTATATTGTCGAGGCTTTCTTTGCATTTCTTTCTAATTGGGCCATAATGAATTCGAAAAAAGATTGTAATTACTTGGTACGCTTATGAGTTTGTAACTGCTTAAGGCTATGGCTCCACGAGCGACAGATTGTCGCTAGCAGTAGCAGTAAAATTACGGCGGCAGTAAAGCAGTAAAATCAAGGCTCCACGAGCGACAGTTTACAGCGCGCATACCGCCGCGTTTTGGTCTTGTAGTGGCTCCATGAGCGTTAATATGACGCAGCTACAATCAGTGGCATCTTGTCCGTTTATATAGTGTCCGTGTATATAGCAGATAAAATAAATAAATAAAATAAGTTCAGAGCGATAATACAATAATATAGTATGGTAAGGTAGGACGTAGGGTTAAAAAAAAAGGAAATGGTGGATTCACCCTGTTCTAGTGCCTAGACAGACAGAGGGAAAATTTTTTCTTTTACACAACAAATTAAAAGAATATGTTGACAAGTTTTTTGAATATCACAGGACGTCAGTGTCTTCTTTTAATTTTTTATTATGTGAAATAGAAGAAGTCATACGAAAACAGGATACATCAATGCGTGATAGCCTAAGCCCAGAAGAAAAATTAGCAATTACTTTAAAGTAAAATTTCAAATTACATATTTTATAATTCTATACATGTATCTACCTAAAAATAAAAAATAAATATTTAACTTTCATTAGAATAAAAAGGGGCCGCCACCACTTCTTACCTCTGCGTATTCTGTAATTCGCTACTGAATTATCAAGTAGATCGACGGCTCCCATATGTCAATTATATTAATTTATCATATTGGGTTGATGTAATGAACCTTCCTTTTCCAATATCTAACTTGCTTTTTTATGTTACAATAATGAAAAAAATTCTGATGCGACATACAATCTGCTTTATTGCATTCCTTTATTTATGAATCACGCCAAGCTATCGAAAACGAAACATTAGTACTGAAGGAAATTTTAATATAAACAATAATTATTAAAATTTTATTTATATGATATGATTAGACAACCACTTATATAGAAATGAATCACCAGTTCGAAAAAGGAAATCCAAAAAAATAGATTTTCGGGAAATCAATAAAAACTGTTTATTCTCTCTATTCAACTTTTTCTTGTTAAATAATGGCATCTATTATCAAGTACAGTTTGATACGGTTAATTGGGGAAAAAAACCATCCATTGATTTTAGTTATCTAGAATACCGATAAAGAAAATATTGGATTTATTTCTTTCTTAGAACTTATAATTTTTTGTTATGATTTGAGACAAAAAATTGTATGAAAAAACTGTAAAGTAATTTATAAAAACAAAGAAACAACTTAACAAACACAGAGAAATAAAAAAAAACAAGAACAAAAATATCCGATTAAATGACTATTACCGCTGCAAGCGACAAATTACTGCTAGTGGAGCCACAAACGCGCTGCAAATTACTGCTAAAAAATAGGTCCGGATTTATTCGAACGCGACACGACCTTGACGACGCGTCTCGGTCTCGAAACGAAGCGACAATCTACAGCGCGTGGAGCCACTCAGTATCACTGCTGTTGTTTTCATTTATCAAGCTACATTTTACTGCTACTGCTAGCGACAATCTGTCGCTCGTGGAGCCATAGCCTAAGTGAGCAGTAATGACCAGTGAGGTGTCCGTTTTTTCGGCTACGCACAGCGGTGTCAAAGTAGAGTTATCCAATCGCTAGATATTAATAATATTAATTGTATAAACTTCATTGAACAGTTTAACTCTAATCTGATTTTTTTCTTCGTTTAGTAATAAAAATATTTTACACAGAAGCGTTTATTTTGTCAGTGTTCAGGTTTTTTACTTTTTAGTTTTTACTTTATAACTAAGTTTAAACGGATAATGATTATGGTTACTTAATTTTAATAAGTGATAATATTTTGATTCCTCTTTTTCTTTGTGTGCTATACATCGTATAAATTAGACTTATTATTATACAGAAAATTATAATTAAATCTATATTTCGGTTAATCGTGGCTCATTCAAATTTATAGATTTCCTGATAAACCTATTTAAACAGCTGATTATACAAAAATTGTATAAATATTATTTAAAACATGTAGTATTTAGCAAAAGAAATAAAAGACCTGACCTCGTGATTGATGTATTTTTAAACTAAATTATCTATCACATGTAATACCTAGAAAAATATATTTTTGTGTTATAAATATTTACTCTAATAACTTAATTTTTATAGGAGTTTTTACGTCAAAAACAGGTGAGTTTGGTTTGAAGTTTTAGTGAGTTTTGTAGAATATTTTGATAACATTCGAGTGTGTTTTAGTTTGATACAAGGTGCAGATATAGCTACACCCAGATTTACATGCATTTTCATTAATTTGGTTTTAGTGTTAACCTTTTAGTATACAGTATATATCTTTGTCGTGCATGACTTTCCCGTTTAATAAATATCTACAAGCCAACCATTAGCTTAATTGGAAAAATTAAAAGCTGGAATTTACAGACCCGATTCTGTTAAATATATAAATATCTTGTTTAGGTTCAATTTATTTATTATATTCTTAAGTTATAATTTTAAACAAAGTTGATTTTTGAGCCAATCAATTAGCGTCATGGAGTGGCATGAAAACTCTTGCTGAAATCCAAAAAAAGAAAAACCGAATATAAATACAAGAAAAATGATGGCGACTATTTTTTGGGACCGTAAGCCTTTATCGCACGTAAAGTTTATGCCTAGGAGTAAACTGTAAGAGTAATAGTGACATATGCCTCAGAAACAAGACCCGACACAGCCACAACACAAAGAATACTGGAAACGGCAGAGAAGAGAGTACTGAAACGAATTACAGGAAAGAATGGAATAACCACATAATCAAAATGGGGGAGACCCGTGTCATCAAAACAGCAAGAGATAAGTCACCAATCGGCAGAAGTATCGGACTACCGCGCAAAAGTGATAACCTTTCAAAGAGGTATTAATCCGCAAATGAACAAGCAGAATTCCTATATTCAGCTGTCAGCTGAATATAGGAAGAGGTAATCTCCTAACAAATAAATCAATACAGATTGCCGCCTATTCCGATGACATTAGCATCATGTCTCGTAGAACAGACGCGGCAAAAATATATTCACAATTAAAAACAGTTGCAGAAGAGACCATACTAGAAATACATATTCAAAAGACAAAAAAACTAAGACGGGCAAGAGTTAGGGGAAACAGTCGCACAGTTAAATTAGAGGACGATAATAAAACTGTAGAAAGTTTCACATATCTGGAAGTTACGTTAAACACGGATGGAACAGAAGAACCAGAAATTCAAGGAAGAATAATAAAGTGAAACAAAGCCTTATTTTCACTGGCCCATGTGCTCCGCTCCAAAATCATCCACCTGGGATCGAAAATCAGGGTCCACAAAACTATTATCAGACCAATAGTATGTTATGGATGCGAGACATGGATGATAACAGAAGACACAAAACGAAAGCTGAAATTCTTTGAAGGAAAAGTCCTAAGAAAGATTCAGGTACAACCATGAACTTTAGCAACTGTTCAAAAAGGCACCGATTTCAGAATTCGTTAAACTTCAGGGACTTCGATGAGCTGAGTATATAGTGAGAATTGAGACCATAAGATTGTCAGAAAGAGAGGTGCTTTTTACCTAAAAGGTAAAATGCAGGGCACAAGACCAAAAGGAAGGCCAAGGAAAAGGTGGGAGGATGAAGTACAGGGGACGCGCAAAATTTGGTAGACGTGAGAACCTGGAGAAGATCGGCGCGGGAGCGGCAAGGTTGAAGGCATAGTTTGGAGAAGGCCAAGGCTTGATTTGGGCTGTAGCGCCATTGGAGAGAGAGAGAGCAAGCAGAATTGCTTATAAAGAGCAAGAAGAAGAAAAAGAGTAAAACAATAAAAACAAAAGCCTATTGCAAAACCCTTCAAAGAGCAAAACGTGAAATACAGAATAAACGATGTAGCATGTTGTCGACGAAAATGTTTCTGATACAGGACAATGCTCAGCCCCATGTATCGGCATGAACTCAGCAAGAACTTCAACGTCTACAATGGGAAGTTTTCGAGTACTTCCCCCATAGCCCAGACCTCGCGTCTTCTTATTATCATTTGTTGCAGAAACTGAAGAAATTCTTGAATAGAAAGGAGTTTGGAATCGACGAAGAGCGCAGTACAAGGATGAAGTAGCGCCCTAGCTAGAACGTTTGGCGGTGAACAACTACAACACTGACATTAAAAAACTGATTCAACGGTACAATAAATGCCTTGACAACCAAGACAACCACATTTAAAATTAGCCTACGGTACTGTGACTTTGTAAATCAAGTTTTCTGTTGATATCTTATTTTTTTAATTTTGCGTTATTTACTTTCTGGACGACTAATGCACTGTTTTATTGAGAGTTACATTGTTTTCACATCAGGACTTTTTTCCAGTTGCAGTCGGTACTTTTTGGCAGGCCGGTTATGAACCAAAGTACAGTATTGCCCAAAATAAACAGTACTGAAACTGAAACATAGATGTCTCTTTGGGCTCGCTATCGTATTCAAATTAACTAGTATAGACCTGTCAAGTAATCCTTTAACAATTAACTACTCAGGCCTAATTGTTAAAAATGGTGTTAAGTACAGAGGAGAAAATGTGTCTTGTGGAGCATTATTTTCGCTCATACGTAATAGTGCAAGTCTGCAATACGTGTGTGATCAATTCACACAACGGTTTAATATACGTTCTCCAAGTAATGCTGTAATTTTGAAGGTTGTTGAAAAGTTTAGAAATACGGGTAATGTATTGTGCCAATGAAAAGAAAACTTAGGGCGTCCCAGGACAGTTAACAACAACGACTACCACGAACGTCCAACCAGACAAGATCAGCGCTGCATCTTGGCTTAAAACGAACTTCCTTGCAAAGAATCCTGAAGGAGCTGGGTGCATTTTCGTATGTAATTCAGGTACATCAACAATTACATCTAAGGGGGAATATCACAGTAGAGTGGAATATTGTGCCAGAATTCTTGCATTACAGTATGAAACACCTGAATTTTTGAAAAATGTATGGTTTTCAGACGAAGCACATTTTCATTTGTCAGGAAATGTAAATCGTCGCACAAATCGATTTCTGGGCTTTGCCAGACCAGATAAAGTTTAAGATGTTCCTTTAAAAAGCGCAAAAGTGAGTGTCTGGTGTGCAGTTTCGGGACACGGAATTATTGGTCCATACTTTATCGAAGAAAATGGTAGACAAAAATGGTGACAAAGTCACACTTAATCAACAGAGGTACATACAAATTTTAACACGCTTTATCCCTGATCTACGTTAATTTTGTCGTGCACGTAATTTGGCATTTCGAGACCAATTTTTTCAGCAGGATATTGCAACTTGCCATACTGCTGTCGCAGTTCGTCAATTTCTTCAGGGACATTTTCCAAAAAAATTTATTTCACGATTTACTGACTTCCTCTATCCTGCACATTCTCCAGACTTAGCATCTCTAGACGCATACATTTGGGGCATCGCTAAAACTGCCGTTTTTAAACAAGCACCACAAACCGTCAATGAGTTAAAGGATGCCATTAGAGCCTTCTTCGCAGACTTGAGACAACCTTTATTCCATAACATTACGAGAAATCTGGAATATCGGTATGAAGTCTGTCTTGGAAGAGGAGGAGCTCATTTAGAACATGTTATAAAGTGTCCATAATATGTATTTTTTAAAGCAATAAAATAATTACAAGTTCAGTACTGTTTGGTTCAGTACTATTTTGGGCTATAGTAGTATTTTATAAAAATAATCCTCTTCTGGTAATTTCATCAGCTTTTTTATTGCATGTATTTCCCGATGATTTTCTCTCTTTTGGCGCTACAGCCCAAATTGAGCCTTTTCCTCCTCCAAACTATGCCTCCAACCTTGCCGGTCCCGCGCCGATCTTCTCCAATTTCTTACATCTAGCAAATCTTGCGCGTCCGCTGCCACTTTACCCTCCTACCTTCTCCGTGGTCTTTCTTTTGGTCTTGCGCCCTGCATTTTACTATCTAGGATTCTTTTTGGCAATATTCCAGTCTCCATTCTCACTACATAACCAGCCCATTAAAGTCTTTGAAGTTTTACGAATTCTGAGAGCAATGCCTCTTTGAACAATTGATAAAGTTCATGGTCTCCGTTTTCGTTAATAGGTCCAAATATCTTGCTTAATACTTTTCTTTTAAAGACTTCTAGTTTTCGTTTTATGTCTTCTGTAATTACCCGTGTCTCGCATCCATAACATACTACTGGTTTGACAATAGTTTTGTAGACCCTGATTTTCGATCTCCAGCGTGTGTTTTTGAAGCGGAACACATGGGCCAGTGAAAATAAGGCTTTGTTTCCCTTTACTATTCTTCTTTAAATTTCTGGTTCTTCTGTTCCATCCGTGTTTAGTGTAACTCCCAGATATGTGAAACTTTCTACAGTTTCAATATTGTCCTCTAATTCAATTGTGCATCTGTTTCCCCTAGCTCTTGCCTGTGTTAATTTTTTTGTCTTAATATAATAATAATGTCGGTGCCAGCCCGTCTCCTTGTTTTATTCAGTTGACTATTGAAAAGTTCTCAGTGAGCTCATTTTGTACTCTGACAGTTGCTGTTGACGAGTCCATTATTGCTTTTACTAGTCGGATGTACTTTTGGGAGATGTTCTCTCTTTCTTGTCGAAAACCTTCCTTGTAGAACTTCCTTGTCGGTTTGATATTCACCGACAATATTTTCAATTAGTTGTTGGAGTCGTTTATTTAGTATATAAGTAAAAACTTCAGTAATAATTTCAGTATATCCTCTTTTTTATAGATTTGGCATATAGTCCCGGTTTTCCAGTCGCTAGGGATCTTTTCCTCATTCCAAATCTTGTTCATAAGCATATGCATTTGTCTTACTAGGTGTTCGCCACCTAATTTATATAGCTCAGAGGGGACGTTGTCAATACCTGAATCCTGGTTATTCTTCTGTGCTCGTAGTGCTTGTTTCTCCCTCAATGTGATGTATATCAATATTCTTCATTTTCTTGCGTCCCTAGGAGAGTTTGGAAATAAGTTTTCCAGACTAATTTTATTTATTTTGGATCAATAGTTATTTGTCCTTCTTAATTTCTGCATAGATTTGTTCGGGGTTTGTATTCTTCTCTTTCTTCCATTTTCGGCATATTTTATCGGCCCTCCGTCTTGCATCTTCGTAATTTGCTCTTCTTTCTCTGGTTTCTGTTTCCATATATTTCTTGTGTTCTTCATTTCTTTTCTGTATAGTCTTTACACTCATCATTTAACCATTCTCTTTTTGTTTGTTTCTTTTTTTGCCGATGATCTTTCTTGCTGCGTCAAAAATTTTTGTTCTTAATTTCTTTTTAATGCTCATTGTTGCTTCTGTTTGATATCTTGTTATCTCAATTTTTGTATATATAGTTGTTCTGTTGTTTGTTCCTGTTTGTCTCTCCCGTTTCTTTGAATTCTACATCTGTATTTTATCTGTACTAGAAGATGGTCAGATCCACTGCATGCTATTCTTCGGTTCTTTACATCTTGTATGTTTGTTGCGGTCCTTTTGTCCATCAAGACATAATCAATTTGGTTGGCGATTATTCCTCGCAGTTCTACGTTACATGCATTTTCATTAATTTGGTTTTAGTGTTAACCTTTTAGTATACAGTATATTTTGTATGTCATGCATGACTTTCTCGTTTAATAAATATCCACAAGCCAACCATTAGCTTAATTGGAAGAATTAAAAGCTGGCATTTACAGATCTAATTCTGATAAATATATAAACATTTTCTTTAGGTTCTTCTTTTTCTTTCAGTACCCTGTCGGATTATCGAACGTTTGCGATTATATTGGCAATAATAACTTTGTTTACAGCGCGGCAGCTCTAAATAAATTAGTGGTGTTCTCTTGATACCCTTCTTGGAGATTTCGAAGCCAGGATGTTCTTCTTCAGCCTGAGACTCTCCTTCTGGCAATCTTACCCTGTATTATGAGGAGTAGAAGGTTATACCTCTTTGGATGTCTCATTACATGACTGAAATATTGTAACTTTCGAATTTTTAACGTTTTTGTTATTTCTGTGGTCTTTTTCATTTGATATAAAACTATTTCATTTCTTATTCGATCAACCCAACTTATCCGCAATACTTGTCGATAAATCCACGTCTCAAAGGCCTCTAATTTTTTCATTAATGTCTCTGTAAGGGTCCAGCTCTCCATACCATACAGCAATGTGGAGAATATGTAGCAGCGTATTAATCTGATTTTAAGGTTTAACGTAATATCTCTATTAATTATAATTTTCTTTAATTTATAGAAGGTGGCTCTGGATTTTTGAATGCGTATTCTTATTTCTTTATTTATATCCCAGTTATCGTTAAAGTTTGCGCCCAAATAGGTAATATTGTGGACTCTTTCTAATTCTATTCGACACGCTCTGATGTTCGTTGGTTTTAACTCCGTTTTGCTGACAACCATAAGTTTTGTCTTAGAAGTATTAAGTTTTAGCCCATATTTATCACTTGCTTTGGTTACCCTGTTTATAAGTCGTTGCAGGTCTTCTTCATTGGAGCAAGCTTCTTTTTCTAAAGTGATAATTTTTAGTCGCAGTCGGTGCTTTTTGGCAGTCCTACAGCCGGTTATGGACCAAAGGATTTTATAAAAATAATCCGCTTCTGGCAATTTCTTCAGCTTTTTTATTGCATGTATTTCCCGATGATACAGCTAGTATATCTAGTTCTTCTATGAATTCCCATACCAGCCAAGATTTTTCGTTAGAGCTCCTCAGCACTTCTGTAGCCGCTTAATATGAAACATCAGAATGTGACCAAAATGTAATATGTTAAAGACAAACGGTATAACACTTAAGGTTTCGAGATACGTATTACATCAGTAACTTATCCAAATTTATTAATTGACTTTATTAATTAGTCTGCTAGTATTGAGTGGGTATAATAAGCTTCTGTATTCAGTATTGCGTGTGTCTAACAACACATTTTCAAAGAACTAATTTTAGTCTAAATTGAACTGCCTTGTTTAGTTTCTCAATGAATTAAAACAGTAAACTGTATTTAAAGTTCAAAATGATAACGCAATTAAGTGTGTAGAAAGCTCCCTCGAAATTTTCTACATATCTCTTGTTAAAGTTGAGTATTGATTAAACCGTACAAGTTTATTTCTTGAAAGATCCTTTAGAAAGAGCTTTTAGTTATCCTTAAGGATATTGTTAACAAATGCGAGTAATTTTGTAGCAAAAGCTTGAAGGACGGGCCTTCTTTGGTGTAATGTGTAATTAATTAGTATTAGAACGTCTACTCTATTTTAGCTAACTTATTTGTCTTCTATTTCAATATTTATACTTAGCTAATTTTGTGTTTCCTTAAGTCAATATTATTTTATCTATTTTTATCTGATTAATTTTCTTTCCCTTTTTTAAGATTGGTTTCTAGACTCTGGAGTCTGGACGCCTAGATTACACCTGTAATTAATTTCTCCCTGCACAGTCACATTATTTTGATTAGTTTCTTCTGTTATTATTCTTTAGGAAGCAGCAAATTTAAAATTAAGTTATGTAAATATACATAAAAAATATAATAAAAAAATTCTAGGATATTCGAATGATATGTTGCCAAAATTTATTTTGAAAGAAATGATGGGAGCAAGATGTGGCTGGTGGAAAGATTGGATGAGCATGGGAGACAAATTTGGTATCGAGCTAAGGTTTGAATGGGAATGGACAGATAGCTGGCCTAGTATGATTAAGAGTATGATAGAGAAAAGAAAGGAGGAGATACAGTGTCAAGCTGAGAATAGGGCGCTCGAATCAAATTTTTGTGGACACTACAAAAGAACTGCGGAAAGAAGGAGTAAACATGCATTAAAATGAAAAATTTTGGGGACATTCGAGGACATTCCACATCTTAATTTAAACAAGGCTGTTTAAATTAAGATGTGGAGTTTTATATTTGAATGATCGACCTGGCAAAACTGATGACAGAAGGTTTTGCTCAATGTGTAACATGAAAGAAAGGAAAGACGTGGTACATTTTTTGGGAAAATGTTCGGTGTTGAGACAGATTAGGTTAAAGTGGTAGATTAGAAATGAACTTAGTAGAGTAGAAGTAGTTACTATGATGAGAGAGGTACCGACTGAGTCAGCAAGTTATTGTAGGGAGGCATGGCCGTATAGGTATGAGTTAGTGAGCCTGTTTAATTACTAAATCGATTAGCATGGTTTTAGTTTAATAGGATGAAAGTATTAAAATTAGCATTAACAATTTTTTTGCGTATAGCTATTCTATATCTTTTTATCTGTCTTGTTCAGATTTAGCCATACGGCTAACACTCCCTCTAAGGGAAAAATTCACTCATCCCAGATACCTACGGTATCAAAAGGATTGAGCTCTGGTGGGACTCTTTCCGTGTTATAGAGCCCTAGGTGACTTGGTATGTTTTTAGTATCCTCCAAAAATTTTCGTACACATCTGGACATCGCGAGTAGTACAGCTTTCTACCTAACCTTTCTACATGACCTTATAAAGATGTTGATTTAGACCCAGCTGTTTTATGTTCAGTAGGAGATTTCTTGGAATAACACCAGTAGTAGATAGAATAATAGGTTATGTCTGGGTACTTTCCATTCTCCATTGTCTCCTTATTTGTATTTCTAGATCTCTATACTTAGCGATCTTTTCGTTGTATTTAATACGCGAATTATTTGTGTTAGGTATCGCCACACCAAAAAGTGTTGTTTACCTAGTAAGTTTATTAACTAGTATGAGATCCGGTCTATTATGTGCCACTGGTTGGTCTGTGAGCACAGTGCGGTCCCAGTATAGCTTGTGGGACTGTCATTTTCAAGTATTCTGTCAGGGACATATTGATAGTAAGGTAGATGGTCGATTTGCAGATGTCCCAGTTTGTCAGCAAGTTCTTGGTGGATAATCTTTCTTACTGAGTTATGGCGTTCTTTATAATCAGTGCCAATCAGCACTTGAGGATCTTTAACAATTATTTCACGTAATTTTTAGTTGGAATAACCTGATCCTGAATGACAATTAGGAAACCCTCAGTCTCGGTAAACATTTTTCCTGATGTCAACCAATAGTTCGACGTTGTATTGTCGACATTTTCTTTCCTCCTTGATATCTCGGTAATGTTGTTCTCCCTACTGCACTGCGTGGATGGTGTTTTTGCGCCTTTGTGAGAAGTATTCTCACTTTTCTCTGGAGACTTTCTATATCCGTTTTTGACTACTTGATAATACCAAATGAGTAGCTAAGCTCGGAACAGGCGTACGTATTTAATGTCTTAAACAAATTGTTGCTATTAAGATATGACCGATTTCGCTGTCTTGCCCTTCGCATAAACTAAGAAGTTAGTTTGGTTTTCATTAGTTTATGGTCAATTTTGTGCGCTTTCTATACGAGATATTTGTACATATCATTTTCACTCATTGCCTCGATGTTTTGGCCATCTTGCATATCGAAACCTTCAGGCTGAACCTTTCCTCTGACTATCTTGTTATTATTATTGTTATTATTATTATACAAACAGCTTTCACTTCCTCTAAGAGACAAATTCACTTATTTCAAATGCACGCTATGCCTTACTGTTATACATTGTTATTATTGTTTAGTCTAGTGCGGAGTCTTACTCAGTAGGATATACAAATTTAGTTTATTACTATAACATTTATATGAATATTTATTTATCACCGTGATAGATTGAATTAGCCTCAGTGTAATTTTTTGTATATAGAATAATATTTGGTTGCTAACCCTCCTGATGGCATGTGCCAAGGAGAACAAATGTCGCTAAAAGAGAATATTGTATTGTATTTTTTTTTAATGAGAAATAAAGAGGCAATATTGATTGATTGATTGATTAACTAATTATATATATATATATATATATATATATATATATATATATATATATATATACATATATATATATATATATATATATATATATATATAATATATATATATACTGTTATGCTATTTAAATTGTATTATATTGCTTACTTAGGAAAAATCCTGTCTATATTTATTAAATGATCTAATTTCCAATTAATCACAATAAATCAGCATTAATTAATTACAATCTCAGGCTATTTAAAGTGTACTATTTACCTTTGATCGTGGATTCAAAATATTTTCCAATTGGCTTCCTAATCGGGATAGGTAATATGACCTGAATAAAATACATAGAATTTCAACTGAACTATATGTGAGATGTCCTTTATTTTAATGAAATTTTATATAACAATCAATCCTGTAATATTTGCAATATACTAACTTTAAATATATGAGAAGTTGTTTTCTATCATGGACCCAAATGTTATTTTACATTGATTTTTAATATGTGTTATAACTAAGCTCTTTTTATAATTCTTTTTTTTTAAGTGGTCGCAAAATTAACTGTCTCTATTATTTATTCAATTTATTTAATTAATAAATGAAAATCACACTCCGGCTCTAATGAAAATTGACTGACCTTTCCTTCTCTGCCGTTGCAATTCTATGGCCACGCCACAACAAAAAAATCCTTTCTCTGCTTCTGCTCCTATTGTGGTCCAGATGACGTACACCTTTCTCCTATCTGTCACTGTATCTGCAACCCAACAACTCGTGTTAGTCTATGCAGCCTGTTTGAGCCAATCTCCGCGCCTGTTTACAACTCCAAATGTTTCCGGCTTCATCTGCTTTTAATATTCTTATACCCTTTGGTTTTCTATCTCTCTGTACCCCGTTCCTCACACTGGTCAGCTTTTACACAGCAAATAAACACACCCGGTAAATTACGTCTTCGGGACTTCAAACAAACACAAATCACAAAGCTCCTTCCTTCTTGGACGACTAAAACTGACTACCTCTCCTTTTTTTCTCTCTCCTATCTCATAGCCAAAACCAACCTCCTTGCATTCAAAAATTGACCAATAAAAATCATCTACCTCTTGTGACGTATATCGTTACCAACCAACTCTCTCTATAAAACGTCATTCGGGTAATTCCAGAAAACAACCTTCTTTAATTATTCTAACTAAATCTATCTGCTTTACAAATATTTCTTACTAATAGCTACAAACGATACCTGTTTCTCAATTCAATGTCTTTTGTTAATAAACTTTTACCGATATAATCTTTCGGGGAGACAAACCACCGCAAATCCCGGTCTATTGTTTTTACACTTTCTATCTACACTTTTATTCCGGGTAAATCCATTCCACAATAACCGACTTATTTAAATTTCTTATCGATAATATTTGAAAGTCTTGTCTCTGAGGCCTAATGAACAATTCTTCGAACAACTTAAAATACATATTTTGTCTTATACAGGATGTTTGAAAATTTATATGCCCGTGTCTTTATGAAATATCAATAATTTTAATTTTTATTTAAGTAATAAAATTTGTATATCGGTTTTTTATTGCTTATGGACATTCAAAAGTACAACAATACATATATATATATATATATATATATATATATATATATATATATATATATATATATATATAAACGTAATATAAGAATAAAAGTTATAGTTTCTAGTTCTTCAAATTAATAGAACCATAAGTATAGTTGTTTAAATGATTGTTGTTAAACATTATCTTTTGTCGCTTATGCAACGTAAATTCATGATTATGTTATTTATGATAGGCTCAACAAACTCTGTTTAGGAATATTCGATGACATTGTCAACATGGCGTAAATTATTCAATGTTTTCATCAGATTTTCCGTGTTCATGCTAATTCTCTTGTTTTCGCACCGTGGTGGTGATGTTTAAATAGACATTTTGGCGTAGTAGTAAATACCATGCCTGAGAGACTACAGTTTTAATTTGAAAACCCTCGAAAATAATACGCGGCCGACCCCGTTTAGTTAAAGCTCGGAATCACGAAATTAGTGAATTAAAAATACAAAAGACATGATAGAGCCTTAAATATTTATGCTATTTGCATAAATTAACGAGGATAGTAATAGAATATTATTTATCTGCCATTAAAATTTAGTGAAGGCAAGATGTTTTATAAAAAACTGCAAACTTACGTAATTTTTAGTGATTCATATTAGAATCATCATCATTAATTAGCTCTGATTTATTTCTTGTTGAACATATGACTCCTGTGAATATTTATATATATTCTGTAAATAGACGAAAGTCATATATGGGCAAACAAGCTACATCTGCGAAATTGGTAACTGGGAACCCAAAAATAAAACTACGTACAAAACACCGTATAGCCACATGGAACATTAGAGGTTTGTTAGAACCAGGAAAACTACATATCTTAGAACGAGAGCTTATGAAAAAAAAAATAGACATATGTGGAGTTTCAGAAACCCACTGGGAAGGTCAGGGTCACTGGGAATCCAACTACTATAAAATATTCATGTCGGGAGCCAATAAAACCGGTCAAAAAGGCATAGCAATACTGGTACAGAAGAACCTGGCAAAATGTGTATACGAATACCTTTCAATAAATGACCGCCTAATTAAAATTACTCTCTATAACAGTTAACAAAGATCCATGTACGATGGAACAGATGAAGAGTGGAAGTGATGTACCAGTTATTAAACAGTAACATCGCTAATATATCCAAAAAAGAACCAGTCATAATATTGGGTGATTGAAACGCAAAAATAGGTAAAACAACAGAAGATCTGCTGAAAGAAACAGTTATCATAGGAGACTTCACCACAACAAAAAGGCTTCTGCAGGGTTGTTCCATATCTCCAACCTTATTCAAAATATACTTAGAGAAAGCCTTGGCTACATGGAAAAGAAAATGCGAAGGCATGGTAGTACCTGTACGAAACGAATACCTATATACGTTAAGCTTTGCAGAAGATCAAGTAGTGATTGCATAAGACCAAGAAGACCGCAGTTATATGATGAAGAAACTACAAGAAGAATATACCAAGGCTGGCCTAGATATTAACTTCTCGAAAACAGAGTACCTATCTACATGTAAAGAAGACATAGAAGATCTACAGATTACAATCATAGAATATAGAACAGCAATCCAACAGCTTAACTCAGTATGGTGGGATAGACACCTAAATAGGAAGACAAAAACACAGATTTATAAAACATGAGTGCGAAGTATTATGACATATGGGGCTGAAAATTGGATTATTAACAAGAAAAACAGAGGTAAGATAGTAGTAAGATGCTGCAGAGTAACAAGAGTGGATAGGAGAAGTAATGACGAAATAAAGCAAAGAACATCAATAGAAGCAGACACACTAACATATATAGAATAAAAAAGACTAAAGTGGTATGGACATGTAAGAAGAACTAGCGACAGTAGATGGATAAAGAAAATAAACAAATGGGGCGCCATAGGAAGGAGGAAAAAAAGACGACACCGAAGATCCTGGAGGAACGAAGTAGACGACGCCATGAGTAAGAGAGGCATAAACGATAGAAAATGGGACAACAGAGAGAGATACAAACGGTTAAGCGAGGGAAGGTAGTGAATACTGAAGAATCCCTGATTATATATATATATATATATATATATATATATATATATATATATATATATATATATATATATATATATATATATATATATTTATATATATATATATATATAATATATATATATAGATATATATATATATATATATATATATATATATATATATACCAATAACAATTGGGTTAGAAAACAATACTCCAAACAATATAATCGAGCATATATCGTTATTAAAGTTGTTTGATAAAATAGAAAATCAGTATTATCGTAAATCAATTTATAGTTCTGCAATGTTGAGTAAAATTTTCCTCTTTCGACTAGGAAAACAGACTCGAATATAAATATATCTGAGCGGAACACATCCACGTCCTGAATAAAAATGTGAAAATTTTGCATACATCCCGACCATTCCCTAACATCACACCTAAAGCCCTTTTCGGTGTATATAAGGGGATAGATTACCTCCAATATAATATATCAGCAATCTCGCGCCAAAACCCTGTGTCTGAATTGAATAAAAATCCCGACTTTGAATCAGCCGGAGCTTACTCACGTGACAACATTTTTATTCTGCCGAATTCCATTTTAGTTAATAGCTTCTTTATCTTGCAGTCCATCTGTATCGCGGTAATATTGGGAGACACTATTAGAGCGTTCCGCGCTGGTAAAATTTAGACTAGCGAGCGTGGGAAAAGGTGGTGTTAGGATAATCTTATCAATTTTCTCAAGGAAGAGTCTGTATCAAAAGGGACCAAATTTCTAAATAAAAGAAATATAAAAAATAAAGAGATGAAGATGCGTCAGAATATTTGAAATAAACCAAGCAAATTGTTGTAGAAAAAACCTACATATATCAGCGCAGCATAAACAAAATAGAAAAGTTCAGTAATTAAATAAATACAAATACATTAATATATGCTATAGCATTCGTCTGTGGTAAAGAATTTTCGTGCTCTCATTTTCTAGGTATTCCACATTAAATTTTATTATATAGCTCGGTTCCCTTTTTCTCCTGGATTTCTTCTTCTTCTTCCTTCTTGTATGTAGGCTTTAAAACCTGTTTTTTCTTCAATATTAGCCTCCTAAATTGTTTAAATTGTCGCACCATCTTTTTCTTAGTCTGCCAATACTTCTTCGTTCATTTGGTAACTTATCTCGTGCTATTCGTACTATTCTATTCTCTTCCATTCTACTAATGTGTTCGTTCCACTCCTATTTTCGTTTTGTCACCCATCCATTTATGACTTCTACATTGCATGCTCTTCTTGTGTTTTCGCTTCTCTCCCTATCCAACAGACTTTTCCCTGATATTCGTCAGGAGTATTTTTGTCTCTGTTGTTTCAAGTAGTTGTCTCGTTTTAGATATGTCAGGTCTTTTCTCCGCCGTGTATGTTAATATAGGTCTGATTGCTGCTGTATAAATTCTTGTTTTTGTGTCTTGTCTTAGGTGTTTGTTCTTCCAGATTGTGTCATTAAAAGATCCCGCCGCTTTACTTGCTTTTAAGCTTTGTTGTCGTACTTCTTCTTCAACATCTCCGTAACTAGTTGTATCTATTCCCAGATATCTAAACCTTGCTTCCTGCTTTATTATTTTCCCATCAATTTCGATTTTACACCGTAGTGGGTATTTAGATGTTGTCATACATTTGGTTTTTTCTGCTGATATTATCATATTGTATTTCTTAGCTGTTGTATTGAAGATATGTGTTAATCTTTGGAGATCGTCATCTGTCTAGGCGATTAATGCGGCGTCGTTTGTATAACATAATATTTAGATTTCTTTGTTCCCCATTCTGTAGCCATGACCTTTACGTACTGCTTGTATTATTTCGTTCATTATTATATTAAAGAGAAGTGGGCTTAACGAGTCACCCTGTCTGACTCCGGTTTGCACTGGTATACACTGTGTTAGTTTTCCATTTATCTTTGCCCGTATTCGATTATGGAGGTAGATGTTTTCGATGGTTTGTATAATATTAATTGGTATGTTTCTTTTATACAGTAGGTGTAAGACGTCTTCGACTTGGATGCGATCGAAAGCTTTTGTCAGGTCTATAAAACATAGATATGCTGGTTTATTGTACTCGATGGCCTTTTCTGTGATTTGTCTTAGTACAAATACGGCGTCTACGCAAGATCTTCCGGATCTGAATCCTTGTTGTTCATCTGGTAAAGTTGTTACTTTATTGATTTTGTTGGTTAGAACTTATGTGGTAAGCTTAAGTGCGGTGTTCAGTAGATTTATACCTCTATAATTGTTGGGGTCTTCTTTATCTTCTTTCTTGAACATTGGTATCATTATGCTGTTTCTTCATGCGTTTGGTATCTTGCAGAACAATATTAGTTTTTGCATAAGTTTTGTCATCTCTAGGGTCATACTTTCTCCTCCGTGTTTTAGAAGCTCGTTGGTTATTCCGTCTGGTCCTGGTGACTTTCTATTTTTGAGTGAATTTATGGCTATTTCTACTTCCTAAAAACTGATTTCTATTTCGTGTCTTAATTCAGGTACGTTATTGTGTTGATTATTATTTTCCTTTGATTTAAATAGTTCCGTCAGGTATCTTTCCCATTCGTTTGCTGGTATGTTATTGTATTCCTTCAATTCTGCCATTTCTTTCCGTTGGTTTCTTATGAATGTCCATATTTGTTTTTGTGTACCGTAGAAGTCGCTTTCCATTCTTTTTGTAAACTGTTCCCAGTGTTCATTATTTGTCCTTCTTACCAACTGCTTTATTTCATTTCTCTTTTATTTCTTTTCTGAACCATGGTGTATTGTTGTTGTTTCTTTTGTTCAGTATGACTTTGCGTTTTCCTAGAGCTTCTGTTGCTGCTTCTTTAATGTTGTTTTTAATTTTCTTCAAGCTCGCGTTTATATCTTCGATATCGTCTATTTGTTTCAGCTGTATCTTCTGTGCTAGCATCCTTTGGTACATTTCTCTTGTAGAGTCGTTCCATAGTGATTCTACATTGAATTTTTCCTCGGTGATTTCCTATGGAAAATTTTGTTTTGGTGTTATTTTATTTATTGATTTATATGCAATAATTCAAGCTTCGCATAAGACTAAACTATGTTGTGTGATAGCATTTGCTGACGTTAGCATTCTTACGTCAAGTATGTGGCTAGGATGTAGTTTTCTGTTAATGATTACAAAGTTGATCTTTGTCTATTGACCTCTGGTGTTGTTAAATGTATATTTATGTTGTGGCTTGTGGTCGAATTGTGTATTGTTTATTATACGTAATTCATTACGCGTGCCCAGATTGAATAGTTTTTCTTTGTTTCAATTTTTTTATTCGTTGAATCCCTGCATAATTCCTGGTATGGTGGTAATCCCAATTCTTGAATTAGGATCGCCCATTACGAATACACTGTCCCGATTATTAACGTTGTCTAGTTTCTAAAACCTTTGTCCCGTAGCTTATCAAAGAATCTTTTACCTGTTGATTTTACCTTTCACCTGTTGATATAAAGTCAAGACTTTTGTTTTCTGTTGCTTTTAAAAGTTGTCTACCCTTTGGTGTTATTAATATTAAGGCAGTGAACTATGCCAGTCCTGTATGCTTGTATTGGTTAAGACACTATTAAAAAAAATTGATCGTTTATCCAACTAGAGAAAAACAAGTTAGCTGCATTATACAATTAAATCAATAAAAACAAATTAAAAATATTAAAATATTTCTTTGAACAAATATCCATATCCTAATAGAACAGGAAAACCCTCAATGAAGGAAGAAAGACAATTTAAAAACAAATTCTAAATCGAACAGTAATATCACGCCATAACTGCACTAAGAATAAGAAAAATAAATTGAAAAAATAAAATCTACCACCATATTTAACACCTTAAAGCTACTATTCCACCTAATTTAATTAAAACCTGTATTTTATCATTGTACTTGTAGCCAGTACTGCGACCTCAGAGGAAAATACAACAAAGTAATAGTTAACACATCTCTGATGTGTACTCCAGAAAATGCTAAGAGCTAGGTAATTGCATTACAATGCCTCAATTGAAGATTAAAATACGAAACCATTTTACTGTTTGTGAAATTTTTTCTGCGACATTGTTCGCTTCGTAACCCAATAAAAAGTATCATTTCTCTTTGCTACTTTGATTTTAATTAATTCGTTTGTGAATAGAGAATTATTTGTTTATATTATAATTCAACAAAGAACATGTTATTTGTATTATTTTTAATAAATACGTACTTATTTCAGGTCTTTTATGATGGTATTTTGTTAGGAAATATTTTATGCAACGCAAATGGGACTAATCTCTTTGGTATTTAATATGAAAAGAAGGAAAACGTGCTTTAAAAGGTTTTTTGGAAATATATACATGTATGTATATAGGGATCAGAGCATGAATTAAATTTAAAATTTAATTAAAAATAAAAAAACAAGAAATATATACATATAATCTAATTCAATTCTTTTTGTCAAATTTTTAAAATCGAGAATTATTTGTGAAGTCATCGAAATTGAAAACCGCCCAACAACTTAAAAACACGCGATGGCGCTAAAAGACTGCCGGCAACATAGCGACCGCTGCTTCAGCGACCCCCCGCGCCATCCGATACCGGATATATATATAGGTATAATACACAATATACAATAGATATCCTTGCCCTGCAAGAAACGAAACAACTGGGAAATGAAATAATAAAAAAAGGAAAGAGCACACTGTTCAAGAGTGGGGGGACCAAGAGATATTTTGGAGTGGGATTCATGGTATCAGAGAAAGTAAACAGAGCAGTTGTAAATTTTCAACCAATATCAGATAGAATATGTTACTTGAGAATAAAAGGAAAGTATAGGAATATCATTAATGTACATGGGCTGAAGATAAAGACTAAAAAAAGCTAAACACTCTAATAGGGAAATACAGAAATACAATATAAAGATAATCACTGGTGACATGCATGCGAAAGTCGGAAAATAGAAAATATATAGAAGAATAACAGGGACGAAGATTACATAAGGAATGAAATGAAAACGGGAAAAAGTTAATAGAATTTGCTACAGAGAACAAAATGAAGAAAACTAGTACAAGGTTTGAGCACAAAGATATTCATAAGGTAACATGGACATCTCCCGATGGAAAAATAAAAAATCAGGTAGATCATTCTAATTGAAAGGCAATGATAAGGCAATAATCGATTGCCGGAGTTACAGAGGGGCAGATACCAACAGTGACCAAACACTAATAATAGCAAAACTAAAACAAGAACTACCAATAATACTAAAACCTGTTAGAGATAGATTGAATTACCAATTAGAGCGCCTTCAAGAGAAGCTAGTGGTAAACAGACCAGAGGAAGAAATAAATAAAAATCTACAGAGTCCAGTCAAACAGGATATAGATTGAAGAATGGCAGACCATACAGGGGGCCATGTCGGAAGCAGCGGGAAAGTATATAGGAAGAGAGCATATAAAAGGACGGCAAGACTGGTTCGATGAAGAATGTTGGAATGTTTTGGCAAGAAGAAACAGGGCAAAACTACAAAGAGATAAAGAAAATACCCAAAATGCGATCAAAAACTATGTGACAAGAAGAAGGCAGAAAAAAAGAAGTGAAAAGAATTTGCAGAAAAAAGAAAAGAGAACAGCTGGAAAAGCAATTTAAAAACATAGAAGAAATCTACATAAACAAAGAGGTGAAGAATTTCTACCAAAAAGAAATCCAGAGAAACTACAAAGAATAATCCACAGTGTTGCAAAAATAAAGAAGGCTTACTTCTAGGTGAAACAACAACAAAATTAAACAGATAAGCGGAATATTTCAAAGATCTATTAAATGCAGACCAACAAGAGGAACTTGAGGAAAATGAGAATTGGCAAAAAGATTAAGATGGGACGTGCGAGGAACCAACTCTGAATGAAGTCAAAAAAATAATAAGAGACCTAAAAAATAACAAAAGTGCAGGAGAAAGTGGTATCCCAGCTAAGATTTTTAAGGAAGGTGGCGAAAGATTAAAGAAAAGGATATGTCACTTAACACTAATAATTTGGCAAAAGGAAGAAATGCCGAAACAATGGAACAGTGCTCTTATTTGTCCTATCTATAAAAAAGGAGACAAAACGGAGTGCGAAAACTATATAGGTATAGCAATATTAGAAGTAGTCTATAAAATACTTACAAAAATTATTAGGAAAAGACTAATAAAATATGATAACAAAGTGATTGGAGAATACCAGGGAGGTTTTAGATCAGGAAGAACAACTACTGATCAAATAAGTATGTTAAAATTAATACAACATAATAGCTAGAACAAAACTTAGGATTACATATGCTGTTTATCGATTTTAAACAAGCATATGGGTCTCTAAATTGAACGATGCTATATAAGGCCATGAGAACATTAAAAATACCAGAAAAGCTTATAAGGCTAGTGCGAATAACGCTTAGAAACACGAATAAGGTTAATAGGGTAACAATGGTAGGACAGTTCACAGTAAATAGAGGTTTAAAACAAGGGGATCCGCTATCAACGAATTTATTTAACCTAGTATTAGAACAAATCGTAAGAAGATAAAATATATGCACAAACAGGACTATTTTCAATAGCAGGGAACAGTGCATAACGTAGGCGGATGATGTGGTGATACTAGCGAGAACAAAAAAACATTTACAAAAAGTTTTCCAAAAATTTATCAAAATGAAGGGAGCAGAGACTGTCTATGGTTTTGAAAAAGTTTCATAATTTGAATACTTAGGAGTAACATTGTTCTGAAGCTATTTTCTTGTGGCATTTTAAATTAATTATTATTTAAATGGGAATAAGCCACAATTAAAGGTTAAAATACGTTTATTGACGTTTCAATTTCCACTTCGGAAATCGTTCTCAAAATGCAAACATTAATAAAATAATGTTTGTATTTTGAGAACGATTTCCGAAGTGGAAATTGAAACGTCAATAAACGTATTTTAACCTTTAATTGTGGCTTATTCCCATTTAAATAGTAATTAATTTCGGAGTAACCATAACGAACACGGGAAAAGAAAAAAAGAAATAGACAAAAGGTTAATAAAGAAAGCAGAACGATAGAGTCACTAAATACATTACTGAAAGCAAAAACTGTGTCAAGAACAGCTAAACTGCGAGTCTACGAGACAGTAATCAGACCCACAGTCATATATGCCAGTGAATCGTGGAGTACGAACCAGCAGAAACAAAAGAAATTAGAGATCTTGGAAAGAAAGGTACTCAGAAAAATCTTCGGAGAAATAAAGACGGCAGAGAATATTTGGAGAAGACGAACGAATAAAAAAATAATGAGGATATATGGAAAACCAACAATTACGGCAAAAATACGAGCGCAAAGAGCTAGGTGGCTTGGTCACATTATATGAATGCTACAGAATTAAAACAGTACTGAAGGAGGGAGAAATGGGAAAAAAAGAAGAGAACGTCCAAAGAAGAAATAGTTGGAAGCAGTAAAGCAAGACAAGACATAGGCCTGAGAAATTGGAGAGAGAAGGCAAGGGACCGAAAAAAATGGAGGGAAATATCCAATATATATATATATATATATATATATATATATATATATATATATATATATATATACATATATATATATATATATATTGTTATGATGTGTTTTTTTTTGTTTGAATGATGAGCAATGAGTATTTTTAATAATATAGGGTTTTTATCGCGGTTCTCAAAGAATTAGTTTGTAAGTACTTTTTTAAATTATCTTTATTGTAACTATTATGAAACACACATATATATATCTAACCTAGCCAATGTAAATTTAAAATAAACTATCTTTAAATTGATATTCTTACAAAACTAATTAAATTCTATAGACAATCTAAAATTTAAACAAACTATCTTCAAAATTGAAATTGTTATGACACTAACTAAATTATATTAACAAAATTTTGTACCTTTCTTTCACTGAATGCCTAAATGAACTATTTTCCACTATATATATTCTAGTCACCACTGAAAGTCTTCCTACTTCGGTTATCCTTGTTTTTGTGAAATTTCTTTTTCCAATTATCAGCTTCTACCAATTTAAGATATAGTTTTCTTCACCAGCATGTATACACCACCAACCAAACCAGCAAACAGCATTTATATTTATTCTTCTTTTCAATATACCAATATCCAATTATTATAAGTTGATTTATACTAATCTCCAACCATAATATAATTTAATTTCTTCCAATATACCTTTTTTTATCTTCAATAATTATTTGTGTATAATTATAAATGTGCATTAAATTATATGCATAATTTTTAATCTTCATTTAACTCACTATATTAAACATTTTGACTATTTGTACTTGATTCACTGACTCCAACTAACTTTCATAATAAACTGCTTGACTTCTGACTAAAAACTTCCAAAACTGCCCTCTTGAATCCAAATCACGGGTATTTATATCTTTTGGACATTCTAGAACCATCTCGTAAGAGATCATGTTCCAATTTGTTCTATTTCATACTTGTATGAATTTTCTGGAACAAACCATTTCGCAAACATGGCCATCTCCGGAGATCCAGAGAATTCCATTCTTTTCTATTAATAATTTTGTTTACATTTAGGCTTTTCAGATCAGAATATATAATTAAATTAGTAACTTAACATTCTAATTTAATAAAATACACATTTCAAACAATATATTATTATAACCCACTTATATTCGTAAATATTCTTAAACGTCACTTCAGAGTATAAATATCTGTCAATCTCCGAGAGTATTTTTGGTTGCCTAAGCACATGGCTCACTTATATATATTTACAATATTAAAATACAACTTTTTACGATTATTATATGCTAATTTATTAAAAATGCCCTCACATAAATATATTTTTATTAAATTCTCTAGTATATAACTTATTTAAAACAACCAAATATCTAATATTATGTAGTATATAACTTATAAATTATTTTCTATAAACCCTAATCGTCACAATACCCCAAAAATAATATTTAAAATAAATAATTTACTTATTATTTTTTTAAATATTAATTTTCTCATACCTTATTAAATTTAATAAATCAAAATTTTTTTTTTATTTAAAATGTGTTAAATACATCCCTATTCGCTGTCTATGTCAAAACAGAGAACAACGGATCACAGTTCGGCTATTCTATGGTCAAACTGTCATGTCAAATGGAGAATGGATTTTATCAGAGAACAAAATATAACCTTAATTAAAAATATAATGGATATTGTGTTCTGTTTATTTATAGACAAAATCTAGGAATTGTTTCCATTCAAAAGGCTTTCATCCATATAAATTGGTAAGTTTTACACTTTTTATACAGACATTTACACAATCAATTCTGTATCTAACCCCAAATTATGATTTTTAGGGTACCAAACAATTTCCATATGTACAAAATTCAACAAGTATGATGTCAAATTGATTTCAAAATAATGAAATCTACCATCTACCATTTAACAAATCAAGTCTATTGAATAAAATGGATATATCAGTAAGTTATTAGTGTTATTATATTTGTGTTAAAGGTATAGAAAATATTATTCAATCTCTTCATGATATTGAAAAATGTCGTTGATATGAAATATGCCTCTTAGTCTGTTCTCTGCATCTATTAACACATAACTATTTAGTCCATTCTGATTTTCAATTGTATATGGACCTTCAAACATTGGTTGTAATTTCTTACAATGGTTTTCTTTAACATTACTTTTTCTAAGTGAACGAATTAACACTAGGTCTCCTTTTTGTAATGTGATTGGTTTTTTTTATATTTCGATTTTGTCTTCTGATATATTTTTCAGCTTTCCTCCTAATTCGGTTATTCACTTTCTGCATTACTTGTTCTAACATATCCTGATTATATTCACTAATCCACTTTCTGTTTCCTATATGGCCAAACATTAAATATTCTGGTACTTCTTCTGTATTCAAATTATGTGTATTATTTAAAAAATACTCTACTTGTGGTATATGTTGCTGCCAAGTTTCATGTTGGTTTTGGCACAGTATCCTTAAATATTTTATAACTTCTTTAATATATCTTTCTGCAGGATTTGCCTGAGGATGTCTGATACTTGTAAAATGAATGTTGATTCCCTTTTTCTCACAAATTGTCCGAAATTTTTGGTTGTTAAAATATGTAGCATTATCTATTATGCAATTTCTAAATGGTCCTATTTCTTCGAAAAATTGATTAATATATAATTTTAATGTTTTAACATTTGTTCTAGAGCAGGGATATAGTTTAATAAATTTTGTATATAAATCAACTATCACTAGTATATGCTTTTTTCCTGTTGGACTGAGAACTAAATTTGAAATAAAATCCATGGAAACTGTATTTAGTTTTTCATATACAACATTAGATTTATATGTGTTCTGGTTTTTGAAATTCTTTTCTTTGTTTAGTTGACATATTGGGCATTGGGTAGTAATTTCTTTTGCTATACTTATGTCATTCTTTGCAAAATAATTGTCCCTAAATAGCATCCATAGCTTTCTTGAACCAATATGCATATAATTGTTATGTAAATTTTTCAATATTTTCTTTGCTAAAGTTCTAGTTATTACATATACTTCTATGCCATTTATTATTTTATAATAAACTCCATCTTTCTTAAGGACTTTTTGTTTTTCACTCAAATTGATCTGATCTCTTATAATTTCTTCTCTAGAATATAATCCAGTACTGTCTACTAATTGATTTAATCCAATTTTTATTGTTCGCTGCCCTTTTTGTGATGTATTTTCTAACCTTGATAAAGCATCTGCCACTATATTGGATTTTCCAGAAATGTATTTGATTTCAAAGCAGTATTCACTAAGTATTAGACTCCACCGATGTATTCTACTGTTTCCATATTTGTTATTTAATATAGACGTTAAAGCTTGGTGATCTGTTTCTATTGTAAATTCATTACCCAACAAATAAAATCTTAATTTTGTGACACAGTGTATTATACTTGCTAGTTCTAATTCTGAAACTGAGTAACCCTTTTCATGTGGCTTTGTAATTCTTGAAATGAATTGTATTGGGTATTCGACCCCATCATGTATTTGTAATAATACCCCTGATAATCTCTCTATTGATGCATCTGTTCTTAGTATGAATGGCTGTGTATAGTCAGGATAGTATATTTTCAAATTTGACAGAAAAATGTTTTTAATTTCTTGGAATGCTAGTTCTCTTCTCTGATCCCATCTCCATTTTACACCTTTTCTCAGTGGTTCAAGTAATGGAATTTCTTTTATACTTAGATCTGGTATCATCCTTTTATAATAATTAATTATTCCAATAAATCCTCTTAAAGTTCTTAAATTGTGTGGTGTTTTATATTCCTGAATGACTTGTGTCCGTTCTGGATCCATTTCGATTCCCTTAGTGTTAAGTTTATAACCTAGATATATGACTTCTTTTTGAAAAAATGTACATTTTTCTTGATTTATTTTTAGTCCAACTTTGTCTAATCTATTTATTATAATTTTTAGGTGTTTCTCATGATCTTCAGCCGTTTTAGAAAAAATTAATATATCATCAATGTAGTGAATTACAAAATGTTCATATTGATCCAAAATATCATGAAGACATCTACATAGAGCACTGCAAGATGATTGAAGTCCAAATGGTACTACTTTGAATTGATATACTACTCCATCTATCTGAAATCCTGTATACTGTCTACTTTTTCTTTCTAGAGGTATTAACCAGAAACTATGCTGTAAATCGATTTTAGTGAAAAATGACATTCCTGTAATTCTTCCTAGTATTCCATCTATACTCATTGGTGCTTCAAATTGCTTTTCAGTAATCTTGTTAATATTCCTTGCATCCAAACATAACCTGATTTCACCTGATCTTTTTCGTACTACTACTATGGGGTTAATAAAATGTGTGTCTGCTTTCTCAATGATTCCATCTTCTAATATATTATTAATTGTTTTGTTTACTTCTTCTCTGTATTTATATGGTATTGGGTATGATTTTGTTTTAAAATCTTTTTCTTCTTTAACTTTTATACTATGGATATAATTTTGTGCAATTCTATTTTCTTTATTGACAAGTCCCTTGTGTTGCTGCAATATGGAAATGACTATTGATTTATATTCTTCAGGGCAATTTAAAACTTTTATCATATCTTCTTCTTTACAAATAAAATTATTCTTCATTATGTACTCATTATTCCTTGCTTCCAATTTTACGCACTCCGCCTCGTAGGCATCCATCTGCTTAAAATTTCCATTCCTTAAATATTCACTACAATAATTATTCTTTACATTCTTTTGGGACATTTCCCTATCATCAAAATACATTTCTTCTTCATAAACATCATTATTTTCTTTTAATAATATCCTATCAACTCTTATTCCTTCTTCCACCTCATCTTTCTGCATAAATTTAATTATTTGCCCTTCCAAAGTTACCATTTTTTTTTCAAAATCTATCTTTACTTTCTTCTTTTCCAATTCATCATTTCCCATTAATATATCAACACATAAATCCTTGACAATAAATCCTTGCATATTAATTTCTTTATTAAGAATATTAATTTTAAAATTGGCTAGTTTATCAATTTCACCCAACTTCTTATTATTTACACCAACAATTTTAATTTTTGGAATTTTTATTATATCTGATAGTTTTAATGTATTAAAAATAAAATTCTCCGAGACTAAAGTACTTTCTGAACTAGTATCTATCATAATTTTAATCATTTTATTTTTTGGCCAAAGCATTTATATAAATTAAATTAATAGAGTCAATAATTTTATCCTCATCTAAAGAAATAAATTCAGAAGGTTTTTCATAATAGCAATGGCCTAACTTGTAATTCAGAAAGTTTACTGCACAAAATTTTGATTATTAGAATTGTCAGATTGTATCTGACCACTTGGATCTGATGTCCTATGTCTTTCCCTACTATGACTTCTACTCACATTTTCTTGCCTTGTACTATTTCGTTCCCTGTCTTCGCAGCTTCTATTCCTTCGAACACAATTTACCTGTCTGTTATAGTTAGGTCGCTCTGTATTTCTTCTATTGTTAAAATCTTGTCTATTATTATTAGTACTGTTATTAAAATGTTGTCTATTATAACTAGTATTGTTATTACAATTTTGTCTAATTTGATTACTGTTATTATTATTAAAATTTTGTAAATTATTACCATACCTAGTATTATTGTTATATGATTGTCTATATTGTTGATTATCATTTTTTTTATATTGAAAGTTATTATTGTTTTTTCTGTTGTTAGTATTACTTGTCATATTGCCTCTTTGTATTCTTTGAATAAAATTAATAAAATTATCTATTGTTTGAATATTTTGTACAGTTACGGTTTGCACAACATCAGCATCAAAATATCTAGATACATTTAAGACTGTTTCATCCTCTCTAAGTGGTGGTTCTAAATATTTTGCAACTGTTATCAATTTCAATGCATAATCTACCATATTTGATTTTAAATTTTGATTATACTTTCCAAAATATAGAATTTCTCTAAACTTGGCTTGCTCTAATTCACCCCAATAATAATTTAAAAATTTATTTTCAAATGTTTGAAAATTATCTAAATCATTCTCAATACTAGCAAACCAAGTTGCTGCATTGTCATTTAATGTCACTCTAATATAATCTTTAATATCATTAATATTATTCACAAATCTTAATTTATGTTTTAAACTATTTATGTATACTCTAGGATGCAAATTTTTTATATTACCAGAGAATTTAATCCCAGTCTCATTTGTTAAATTTAAGTAAGGTCTCCCTATGTCTCTCATTTGTGAAATATCATCTATTCTCTGTTCCACATTTCTTATTTGATTACAATTTATTTGAATATTTTGTTGTATATCGTCTAATTTTTCTTCTGTGTTTCTCCTGTCTTCGTTAATTTTTACTTCTAAGTTACATTTCTGTAACTCTATTTTCTGTTCTATATCTATCTTATTATCTTGAATAATCCTCTTTACTTCTGTCCTCTCATTGTCTATCCTTTTCTTGTAGTCATTCCGTATACTTTTTATTTCATTTGCTACTTTTTTCTCTGCAGCTTCAAGTTTTTTATCCATTTGTTTTACAATTTTATTATTATTATCTTCTATTTTCTTTTCTAATTTTCTATAATTCTCTTCCAATTTCTGTTCCATTTTTTTCATGTCTTCTTTGACTTCTTTTGAATTCTCTTCCAATTTTTTTATGTCTTCTTTGATTTCTTTTGAATTCTCTTCCATTTTTTTCGTATTCTCTTCCATTTTCTGTTCCATTTTTTTCATGTCTTCTTTGATTTCTTTTGAATTCTCTTCCATTGTCTTGTTCATCTGCATCATTAATGACATCAAAGCTGCCATATTGACATTTTCCTCTCTTTCTGGATTCATTTCTGCAGTATCTTGTGGAACTTGAACTAAACTCTCCTCTTGTATAGGTTGTGTTTCTACTTCCACATCTTCTTCATTCTTTTTGCTTCTTGTACCTTTCTTTCCTTGAGACATTTTGAGACTTTACTTGTTCAAATATAATTAAAAATAAAATCTATAATTTTTTCTTTCTACTGATAATTAATTTAATTATATGAGAGCACTTATCTTCCCAAACTAATTCTTTTAAATAGAGAGCCACCGCGTTGGGTGCCAAATTGTTATGATGTGTTTTTTTTTGTTTGAATGATGAGCAATGAGTATTTTTAATAATATAGGGTTTTTATCGCGGTTCTCAAAGAATTAGTTTGTAAGTACTTTTTTAAATTATCTTTATTGTAACTATTATGAAACACACATATATATATCTAACCTAGCCAATGTAAATTTAAAATAAACTATCTTTAAATTGATATTCTTACAAAACTAATTAAATTCTATAGACAATCTAAAATTTAAACAAACTATCTTCAAAATTGAAATTGTTATGACACTAACTAAATTATATTAACAAAATTTTGTACCTTTCTTTCACTGAATGCCTAAATGAACTATTTTCCACTATATATATTCTAGTCACCACTGAAAGTCTTCCTACTTCGGTTATCCTTGTTTTTGTGAAATTTCTTTTTCCAATTATCAGCTTCTACCAATTTAAGATATAGTTTTCTTCACCAGCATGTATACACCACCAACCAAACCAGCAAACAGCATTTATATTTATTCTTCTTTTCAATATACCAATATCCAATTATTATAAGTTGATTTATACTAATCTCCAACCATAATATAATTTAATTTCTTCCAATATACCTTTTTTTATCTTCAATAATTATTTGTGTATAATTATAAATGTGCATTAAATTATATGCATAATTTTTAATCTTCATTTAACTCACTATATTAAACATTTTGACTATTTGTACTTGATTCACTGACTCCAACTAACTTTCATAATAAACTGCTTGACTTCTGACTAAAAACTTCCAAAACTGCCCTCTTGAATCCAAATCACGGGTATTTATATCTTTTGGACATTCTAGAACCATCTCGTAAGAGATCATGTTCCAATTTGTTCTATTTCATACTTGTATGAATTTTCTGGAACAAACCATTTCGCAAACATGGCCATCTCCGGAGATCCAGAGAATTCCATTCTTTTCTATTAATAATTTTGTTTACATTTAGGCTTTTCAGATCAGAATATATAATTAAATTAGTAACTTAACATTCTAATTTAATAAAATACACATTTCAAACAATATATTATTATAACCCACTTATATTCGTAAATATTCTTAAACGTCACTTCAGAGTATAAATATCTGTCAATCTCCGAGAGTATTTTTGGTTGCCTAAGCACATGGCTCACTTATATATATTTACAATATTAAAATACAACTTTTTACGATTATTATATGCTAATTTATTAAAAATGCCCTCACATAAATATATTTTTATTAAATTCTCTAGTATATAACTTATTTAAAACAACCAAATATCTAATATTATGTAGTATATAACTTATAAATTATTTTCTATAAACCCTAATCGTCACAATATATATATATATATATATATATATATATATATATATATATATAGACATATCTATTAGCAATAGTACAGTGTAAATACAAATACTAGACAATAAATTACATTTCAGTAATAGAATAGTAGTAAAAATTAACAATAATTTAGTTTCTTTTACACCTCCTTAATACTAAATTCTACTGCTAACCGTTTTGACACACAATGATATCTAGGATATTGTGAGTGTGTCATTTCCCATATCATTTACAATTAACTAATGAGGTTTTTATCAATCATTTAACAAAAAATAATAAAAACAATATAAATTAAACATACAATTTTTCTAATAAAATTAAACTAAAAGTAATTTTTTGTTTTAAATAATTCCCTATTTTATGTTGTCTCTAATCCATGTAAAGATTTCTTTTTTTACTTTATGGTAAGGTTTTGCCCTAATATTCTGTGGTAACTTATTAAATAATTTTGGTCCTACAGTATATATATATATATATATATATATATATATATATATATATATATATATATATATATATGGTTCTGACATAGTGTATGTTTAGGACTGCTTACTTTTACGTTCTTACGTTCTTTAGGGTTACATTTCTTGTATTTATACCGTGTTCTATGTTTACTTTATAATATGTATTTTTTAACATAAATCTAATTACACACTTATTATACAGTTGATCAATATTTAATATTTCACTTTCTCTATAATATAATAAGTTAGTTGCATACCTTCTATTTTTGAACAGCATAATTTTTATGGCCCATTTTTGTGCTATTCTGAGTTTTGAAAGAATTGTTGTACCCGCATTTCCCCAAACTACTATGCCATAACCAATTACCGATTCTATAAACGCATAATATACCTGCTTAAGTACTTTAAAATTTAGTATGTTTCTTAGTTGGTAGAATTTAAAAATAAGCTTTCTAACTTTATCAGTTACATAATTTATATGTTCTTTCCATTGAAAAGTTTCATTAATGTATATTCCCAAGTACTTTAAAAATGGTGTCCTTTCAACTACTTTATTACAACTATCGTTAACATCTAATCTACAGCCCACTTTATGTAACTTAATGTTTTGAAAATCTGGCAATGAACGAGTAGACATCGAGAAAGTGATAATCTTAGTTTTCTCAACATTTAGTGAGAGTAAGCTATTTTCTAACCACCCATTAATTTTTTGAAAAGCCAATTCAGCATTTGTTTTTACCGCGTCCCAATCATCTCCACTAATTACAGCCACAGTATCATCTGCATAACAAAAGATGTGATCTTTATCTAGCAATGACATAATTTCATTTATATATACATTGAATAACAGAGCTGACAACACAGTACCCTGTGGCACCCCTACCTCTAGTTCCAGTTTTTCACTTTCTGTCTCTGATATTTTTACACTTTGTTTCCTGCCTGTTAAATAAGTTTTTACTAAATTATTAGGAATACCTCTTATGCCTATCATATCTAAACGCTTTAAAAGAATTGGGTGTGCTACAGTGTCAAATGCTTTGCGAAGATCCATGAATATACCTATTACTTTCTTATCTTCATCAAGTTTTTTTTGTATTTTTTCTGTAACTTTACAAAGTGCATTTTCGGTGCTACAGCCTTCCCTGAACGCAAACTGATTTGAGTGTAGAATTTTATTTTTTTCTAGATATTTTAGTAGTTTTGTTTTAAAGCATTTTTCAGTTATTTTACTTACAGTACTATTTAACGCAATCGGTCTATAGTTGTTTGTAGACTTTCTGTCACCTTGCTTATATAATGGCAGTACTATTGTCGTTTTTAAAATTTCTGGGAAGACTCCAGTACCAAATACTATATTAATAATATGCTGAAGTGGCTTTATTAACTTTTCTTTATATTTTTTCATTAAATTTGAACAAATGTTATCTTCACCTCCCTTCACCCCATTTTTTAGGCTTTGTATCTCTCTCAATATTTCTTTTTCATTGCATGGAGTTAATAAGAATGAATTTAACACCCTTTTTTTACCCCCGCTATCTCTCCTATCAGGACACTGCATGATTTTATCAGCTAACGTTTTTCCTATACTAGTAAAATATGTATTAAATTCATTTGCAACGTCTTTTTTATCATTTAGCTCTACATTATCACTATTTACAATTGTTCTAATTTCTGTCTTACATACTTCATCATTAGTAGCTTGTTTTATTACCTTCCATAGTTTTTTGGGATCATTTGCATTATTTTGTACTAGCTTTTTATAGTAAAAGTATTTTGCATTTTGTATTAGTTTAGATAGAGTTTTTCTATACATCCTATATTTATTTATAAGAAATAAATTATTATTATTTAAAGTACACTCTTTTTTTAACCTACCCCTTTTCCTTATTGAAACTATTAGTCCCCCCGTAATCCATGGTTTCAATCTTTCTTTTTTACAACCTACATTAATAGTTTTTGTTGACCTTACAATCATATTAAATCATAAATCTCATATATATATATATATATATACATTTTTATCGAAAATTGTAAAATATACCACAAATTTATATCTATAAAATGTCTATCATCGGTGCAGAAACATTTTTTGCGATACCGGCTACATTGAAAAGGGGAAGAAACATATTTCTCCACATCGAAGTCAAGTATCGAGTCCGGAATCCGACAAAATCAACATTTTTCAATAACGAACGGAAAGTATGTGAAACGTATGGGACATACGATAGATTTTTGGAATAAATCACTTGGAAAGCCCGAAAATGTAGCTATTGTGGTATGGTAGAAAAGATATCTCCATCTAGCATATCGGAGACATGTGAACCGTTATAAATATATCAGTCGACAAATAATTCATGGAGACTCCAAGGGTAAACATGAGTTTATTTGTAATAAAATAACTTTTGATATGAGTTTACTAATTAAATGTAAGTTAGTGCATTTATGATGACGTTAATTATATTTTTTAAATATACATCTACAACCAAACGTTATGGCTAATTGGCTAAGCCAAAGCCAAAACCTAAAAAATCAAAATATCACATTGACAATGACAATATAAATGTCATATTATTAAAAAAAAATTGGTGGTTGAGTAAATTACAGACTTATCTAAAAGCCAAGTTCAGAGCCGTTCTTTGTTAAACTCAAAAAAAAATTCTTTAAAAAAATTATTGATCTTTCCACCATTTTCCCTTAGTAGAATTATGTTTCTTTATTATCGTGCATTCTTTATTTGTATGAACACAATAAGACAAAACTGTTCTCTAATTATAGAAAACAAAACCTCTTATCCCATCACCATCAACAACGCTTTACCACATTCACGTAACGTTCCATTATTTTAATTCTTGGTTATTTGAGAAATGCCCACCCTGCTGATACCTGTAACTGCTACCGCTACAAAAAGTATAATCTAAAGATAAACACAATTCTAGGCTCGTAAACGCAGTTTGTAAATTGCCGATGGTGAGGAAACGTATTCACAAAAACAATCCACAAGCACGCAACCCAACGCTTAAGCTATATATCAGCATTCGGTCGCTTTTGATTAACTGCCTTAATTACTGAAATTCACATCTTGCGACTTACGAAAAAAAAAACAAAATCGTTAATGAAAGTGAGAAGTTAATGGGAAAGGCTACAAAATCGAATCTCCCTGTATAGTACATTTTATATTGGTGATCCTAATTAATGTATCGACATTAAGAGCAATACAGATCAGTAGAGCTCTAATGAAATTAAAATTCTCTGTTAAGCAGATGATGCAATATTGATAGCCCAAAATCAAGGTAGCCTTCGAAGACTAGTTTACAGATTTAACACAAGAACAAAAGAATTTAATATCCTGTCTTAGTGGCATGCTTATCTTTGATAGCGTTGGTTTTGCGCAAAGAAGAATGTGATCTGCTTTTTTTGAACATGTTTCTAGTCTAAATTTTCTATAGTTTTTCTACTTTTTGGCATATTTCTGTATCTATTATCTCCTAATTTTCAAATATGTAATCGTCCTTGATAATGCTGAAAGTTTGTGTCAGTAATGAACAGACTATTCTATGTGCAGAAAGGATACCCCTCGTTAACCTTCCGTTACTCGCGCCAATTTTCTGTGATCAAATACTCACTACAGTGCACAAGACCGAGTCCGAAAATATGGGTCAGTAATATTTTTTAGTTTTTTTTTTTGAAAATTGTGTACAATTATCCTATTTGATGAATAAATGATCATATAATTTTGTAGATATGCGTTTGTTCCAATATCGTATTCTTCTTCTTCATGTGCCGACCTCGATTATCGAGCGTTGGCTATCAAATTGGCTATAGTAATTTTGTTGACGGCAGCTCGGAAAAGAGATGCAGAGGATCTGTTAAACCAATCTCTCAGGTATCTAAGCCATGACGTTCTTCTTCGACCTGGCCCTCTTCTTCCGTCTACCTTGCCTTGTATTATTAAATGGAGTATATTATATCTCTCTGGGTGGCGCATAACATGGCCAACATATTCAAGTTTGCGATTTTTAACTGTTTTGACGACTTCCTTAACTTTTCCCATCCGAACCAAACATTGAAGAGCCAATGCACCGGTTATTATTTTGTACAAATTCTAATAGATAGTGCTTTTATTTTTATCTAATAATAATATTGCTTTTTATTTTTTATCAAATTGTACCCACTAAAGTAATTTTTTTTGATTTAAGGCTTCAGTTAGAGGGACACTACAAAACCAATTATCTAGAGTAACATTCCTTTTACTCCCTTAATATGTTCAGAAAGTCTTTCTACTACGTCTTGCGTCGCTGTACTTGACTTGAACTTGAAAATGGCCATTTGGTTGTTTTTCAGCGTACACTTCTAAGTGGCTAGTATAGAACTGTTTGACATCGGAAATAGCAAACATTTTCATGCCATATTTATTCGACTTGCTAGAAATGTACTGCCTGAAATTGCATTTTCGTCGAAAAGCTTCTAGTTTCTCGTCAATGGTAACATAAGCAGAATGAGAATAGTATTTTTAATGTTGCTGTTAAATTTTTCTAGCAATGTTCGTGTTGGAGCCAGCTTATACACTTGTATTCTGTTATTTCTTGTGTGAATGTTATCAAATCGCAGACATTGCAGAAGCAATTGAAATCTAGGCTTACTCATTATTAGTAGAAAAGTTTCAATGCCAGTGCCATCTGTTCTCCAGAGATTATTCCAATTAGGGCTTTGATTTCAGCAATGTCGGTAGGTTTCGCATCTCTTTGTCTGCTGTAATCATTTGCAACACTCTTAATTTTTATATTTGTACAGTCAACAACTAGATTTAGCATTTCTTCGTCAAAAATGCGTCTTCGTCAAATGTCAATAGGTGTTGATTGAGTTAAACATATTCTTTTATAGCTGGCAATCGTACAAATATATTGGTACTGCGTGTTCTTACATTCTTCGGTAGACAATGATATTTCCACTTTGTTAATTTATCTTTACCTATAAAGTACAGCTCCCTTCTGAAACTAACATTTCCTTCCTCTGTTTGATCGCCTACAAATTCTTGTTCAGTATTACTACATTCAGATCGTTCTTCTACATGGTCAATTTCATTTTGTTCACCACAATTTGAATAATCTTTGTTTCTCCTTCTCGTAATCCATATCTGTATACCTATAAATATACAAATATATAAACATTGAAAATTAATAAAATAAACTTATATCATCTTACAGAGTAAACCTTTCGATGTCTGATAAAAAGCACAAAAATATGTGTACAATACTCGCACTCGGTGTACCCGACCATGTTGACTAATAATAGAATTACATTGCTCTTTTTTACACTGCACATATTATACTTCACCCACTGTTGAGCGACGACTGAAGCTGAAGAGGACTGAAGAGATATATGGAGCAGCAATTCCAAATCCCCACTACAATCAGAGTTACTGGAAACTATCAACAGGGCCGGTCTGACACACCATGCGCGAGTAACAGAATGTTAAGATAGGCAAAATGCCCTCAATCCCAGGATTCAATTTTTTTTCATTTTTTACGTTTTTTGTGATCAACAAATAAGCCCGCCAAATACTAACAAATATTAGCCTGCCACCCCATCCACCACACACTAACAACCAAAAACGTAAATTTTACATTCTTATATTTGTACATAACCGAAAAATGCATTTTTTTCTAAAAGACGTATAGCTTTTTTGTAAAATGGCTGCGGGTCTATTTTTTTTTTATTTTGTGCATTGAATCAAAAATTATATCTCCAATTTTTTCTAATTTTTTTCATTTGATTAAAAAATCCAAAAAATAATAACCATAGAAAAATTAGTTAATATATAAAAATTTTCTTTTTTTCCAATTTAGAAAGTAAAAGTCATAGTCTGGCTTCTTGAAAAATGTACGCCTATGAAAAGAATAAATTGGAAACACTGGATCATATTGGAAGCAGCGTTATTCCACCGAGAAATTGTAATGACTATAAAAACAAAAAGCATTTTGATGTCTCCCGAATATAGTCCTTTCTTTCAGAATTATATGAATCTCCGTCGCCCTTGAAAATCTTGAAAGCTTTTAGCTTGATCTGTTCAGTTTCAAAAAAATTATCACAAAAGTCATGCTTTACACTTAATAGAAAGTTTTCTTGAAATAAATCAAAGTAGAAAAACTTGCCAGAGGCGGAATGTTTTATGATTATAATGTAAAATAAGATAGATTTTAGCATTTTGAGTCTATTACTAGATGCTGGGTATCTGTCTGGTATCGATTTAAAAATATTTTTTTTTCTTTAAATGGCGCATCAACCACGCAGGGTTATTATCGTGTAAAAATTATGATAAAAACTTGTGACTTACAACAGTAGATAATTGGAAGTAGCTCCAATTTTATACAAACCAAAATACTAGAATTTTGATAGAAATTTCCAGTCTCTGAGGAAGGCGAAAATATTTTTTGTATCAATGTTTTTTACATGAGCACTTTTTAATGTTAATGGTATATTATACATTTCTCGTTCTACTTAATATTTGGGACACTGCAATAAACAATATTTTACCATTAAAACACTTTCACACATCTGACAAACAGATTTATTACACACACGTTTTATAAGTAGTCTTGTGTTAACCGAGTAGGACCAATCCGGAGGGAAGTGAAGGTTACTTGTTCCCTTCTATTGTTTAATTTTGGGAGTTTATGATGGTTAATATCAACTTCGTACATCTTGATTTGGGAGTGTTTCCATGTATCTGCTACAGTATAGTATTTTACAATTGTAATAGTCTTCTCCACTTTTATTTTTATTTAATATTGACAGTTTGTCATTATTATAGGATTAAATTGCCATTTTTCACCGATATTTTTGGTCGTTTGGATGTTGACGATTAAACCTCTTATTATATTTTCTAGTCACTTATAACTGACAGTTATAAGTGACTAGAAAATATATAATATTTTGCCAACTGATTATCGGCTTGATCAGAAGTGTACTTCAAGTGATTAAACAAAGAAGTTGTAACAAAAGAACCCCTGATACTGCGCCTCTGTAGGGCGAGCCGTAATATTATGATTTTTAAAACATAGCATATGGCATCTTGAGAGTCCTGTCAGATGGACCAGTGACCTGAATGTGTGTAATCTGGCCGTTTTGTATATATTTTAGTTTTACATATGTAATCAGAATACAAAAAGATAGTTTTGGCATTATATTTAGTCAGTTAACGTTTAGCTTTTTTGTAAGAGAAATACGATTTTATCGCTCTATCAAATAATCGTAATTTTCATTATAAAATAAACCCTAAAAACCCTGATCAATTATTATTAGCATAATATCGTATTATATGTTCGGCTGCTCCACGCATTAATATATTATAAAGTTTAATAAACAATAAATAATTATGAAAACAGTTTCTAGAATTGTGTTACATTATAAAAACCAAAAATGGAATTAAATAAAAAGCAGACACCAATTAACTTGTAACCAACGAACGACCCATCAGAAACGTTGGTTGCCAATGGATAACAATATAAATACTTCTACTACTACCTCAACTACTTTTTTTTGGGAGCCAATTGTTAGACCTCATCTAGCTCAGTCTATCAGGTGTGAGAACGTCTTATCATAAAATCCAAGTCTGAAAATGGGATCTAACCCAGTGTAATTTTGAGCAGTTATTAAGTCCTGTATAAAATGTTCTATGTTGCTGCAATTATCATCCCTATGTGCTGTGTATCGAGAGGTTTCAGAAAGTTTCACCTAACAAGGGGGAACACGAAAAATTTATTCCAAAAAACTAAAATAAAAAAACTTGGCATAGAAAAACAATTTTTTAAAAGAAAATAGCTGTTGGCAAGGATAATTATAAACCAATATAATTATTATTAAAATAAATTAGTTCAAACATATTAAAGATTTTGAGTGCATAATATGAGACGATTTATAAAGTTAAAAAAAAACAAATGCTGTGTAGGTTATGTACGAAAAATGAACTAGAAGAAAGATAAAAAAAATTATTAAAACAGACACTGGATATTGGTTAAATATTAAATATAAACTTACACCTTGAAAGATTTAACAATATAAATGAATTTGGTACAGAAAACCTAGCTTAAGTATACGAAAGACATTATAAAAAATAATTTCTTGTTCTATATTAAAGTATATCTGACATGATCGAAGTCAAGTGTAGACAACTGATAGACATAATTTGTCGACTAAAGTGGGGTATACAAATTTGTACATGGCTATGGCTTAGAACAAAATGGTGTTTGAATACAGAGAATTAGAATATTACTTGAATAATAAAATTGGAATTTAGATTATGACAGACTATTTAGTAAATAGAAAGTTGAGCGCCTACTATTTTTAGAATAAAAATTGTAAAATATGAATAGATGAATAAAATCGAAGTAAATTGAGACAAAATAGTCATTTGAAGAAAACTATCAAACATGTGAAGTTTATAACTTTACAAATTGAATAACATCAACTGTAATATTCTGCGATCTATTGAATTTAAAATAAATCTACCATGTATCTGCAAAACTGGACTTTGACGATGACTTATTTTAAAAATAGTGTAGTTAATTTAGTAGTAGTAAGTGTAATGTTAATGTTTGTCGTTTGTGAACAATTCCACTAGACAATGTTTGAATAATGAAATTAAAATTACATTACATCCCCCTTCCCATAGGAGGAAATATTTATGTTTTCAAAAAAGTTTAGTAATCGTCTCTATCTTTTTCATCTTCTTGTTCGTCTTCAGGTGTTGAGATTGGAGTCAGCTTGGATATATGGAATAAGTTGGACTCTGATTTTCTTTGGTTCATGTTTATTCTGTAAATTGATCTCGATCATTTTTCTGTAATTTCATAGGGTCATATTTTCAACTCGTCAAGTTTTTTTCTGTTTAATTTATTTCCATTTTCCACAAATGCCAAATCACCTATGTTGAAATCGAAATGTTTTTATCATATTTTTTTTATTATAATTATGAGATTTTATCGTTCTATCTAAAGTAATATTTCTATTACGTATCCAATCTTTCTCAGAAGGTAATTTTTTTAGTTCAATTGGCAACATTGCAACATTTTTGTCATACATTATTGCCATAAAATCTTACAGGTTTTTAAATATAAAGATTACAGAAGTGTATATGGCTAATGTTCTAGCTATTGTGCTCGGTAGAGGAATATCTGAATATTTAAGTAAAAATTTAATTACATACATTCTTATGTGACAAGCATGCAGATACCAAGCTTTATACAGGGTGTTCCTTAAGTAATTGTACAAAAAGAAACAGTAGATTCAGAACCTTAACATCATTATAATTTTAGCCTACTTACTTTAATAAAATATTGATAGGTAAAAATATACAGGGTGTTCAGTGTTTAAGTTGAAATTTAAAATTTTATTTTTCTCTATGACTTTATATCTGAGGGCTTTTGAGTATGAGAAATTATAATTTCATGCATAATTTGATGTAGCGGATAGAGGGCACCACATATACCACATATGTGGCATAAAATTGTGCTTAACTTTTTTTCTCTTCAAATTGGCACTATTTGTGTCAAAAGATATTAAAGATACATTAATTTAACGCTAAAAGATATACCTGTATATAACTTCTAACCTCGACAAAATTCGAGATAATCGCATTTATCAAATTAGCTGTATAACTCTCATTTAACGCAATTACTTCAAGTAACGAAGGAAAAATAGACAAATACTTCAAATACTTCAAAAACTTCAATACTACTGCATTTTGGTATGAAATACCTTTAACTGAAGTTAATAGATTACATCAGTGGTTAATACATCAGTAGGATAATAAATAAAGTGTATAGAATTTAATATCAAACATTTTAGGTGTTATATTAAATTAAAGTCATTATAAAGTACTTTTTATTTACAATCCGAATTAAAAAATAGTTAAACTAAATAATATTCATTTTTTTGTGAAAGTAAGTATTTGATATGTCCACCATTTTCTTGGGCTACGTGGTGGCCAAGGAAAATTACTAGCACGATTTAAGTATGTTCTCACTATCCTTGTATAATGTGAACCGCATATTCTGCTTTAAGTTCAATGGAAATTCTTCCAATAAATCAATAAAATAATTTGTAAAAATAGGACATAGTTCTCACCATTCAAACTACGAGGTAACTCGGATGGCCCTAAAAAATGATTACCAACAATGATTTCAGACCATACGTTTACTTTAAATTAATGTTGGAAATGCCTTTCCGTTAATAATAATCTATTAACAATAATCTATCAAGCAAGGAGTGTTCAAGATTTTGCCTGTTTCGACATCATTTGCAAATCTAGATCTTAAATAAATCTGCTGGCAATACTTTTTGCACAGGTGTAAAATAGTAAGGGTGAAAATGCTTACTTTGTAGAATTTTTAAAACTGAGGTTTTGCTGATTCCTAACGCTGAAGATAAACGTCGTGTACTTACTTGAGAATCATCGTCAACGCAGACGATTACTTCACCTTCTTGATCAGGCGTAATGATTTTTGATCGGCTTAAGTTATCACGTTTAGAACGAAATAAACCACTTTCGCCTAAATTCTGAAATAGATGTTTAAAGGTTTAGTGATTAGGTTGCACCGTGTTTGGATATCTTCTTAAATATTCTCTTTTCGCTGCACGCACTTTAAAATATTGCTAACGTAAATAGCAATCAAATCTCTCATTTCGATATTAGAAAAATTATTACGCCTCGGCATTTTTTGCTTTTCTATAATAAAATTGGAATCTTATAAAATGCTTTTATAAGATTCCAAAATAAACTAGATCTTATAAAAGCCACTGATTAATCGAAACAGCCTACTAGAGTACGCATTAAATAAGATAGGGGTTGTCTAATGATGACATTTAAACTGGCTTCAAATAAAACATTTAACAGGCGTAAAAAAGCATTTTGTAGTGTTAAGTAACCATATTTGAGCTGTTTTTATAAGAATAAACTATTAATTATGGTTATCCACGGGTCTTCAGTGCTTTAAAGCAGAAACATACAACTAAGAATCATTATGTAACTGATTTGTAAAATGCGGTTATCTCGAAAAGTAGTGATTTTTTAAGTTATTAACAGGTATATATTTTTTTGTTGAAATAATGTATCTTTAATATTTATTGGCACAAATAGCGATAACCTAAAGATCGAAAAAGTTGAGCGCAAATTTATGCCACTGCCATTTTTCATATATAAATGATCACAAAGTATGAAATTTATACCAAAAAATGGAATTTTAAATTTTAACTTTAACACCCTGTATTTTATTGAAGCAAGTTGGCTAAAATACTAATATTTTAACTATAGTGTAGAATCTACTGTTGCTTTTTGTACTCGTAAAATTACTGAAGGACCACCCTGTATAAGACTAGAGCGGGAGTCACAATGTTATTATACACTAAAAATAAACATTATTAGTAATAAAATTATCAAAACACAAACACAAATTTTAAATTTTTTTTTTCTATACTTGAATTTGTGTGTACAATTATTTCATACACTATAAATTTACTTTAAAAATGTACAAAATATACCTACATTTTTTCAACATGAATTAATGTGTAAGTTTATACAAAGTTATATATAGTTATATATAGTTAAAATATCGCTCTCTTTAATGTCTTAGTTTTACAGATTCTATTAAGATCTGCAAAGGAGATTAGAGTGTCTCAACGTCGTTCATTTTAATTACAGCAATATTTAAAGCTGAGTTTAAGAAAGTACTCAATAATTTATCAACCGTAGAAATTTACTGAATGCATTAGTATTCTTGATTACTAGTCTAAAAGAGTCTCAAATAGAGGCGATTTGCTATTGGCATATATCCAAAAGTATTAAGTATTAATAGCAGAAAACTAAATTCATTAATAAACGGTTAAGTACACAAGGTATACATACATATCGCAGTAAAACGTGAGTCGAAGTCTTGAGATCCTTAATTTCCATTCCTCTCTGTTTTTAAAATGTCATTTTCCTGGTTACTCTCCCTTATCTCTTTGTTAACGCCTTCTCTTCAACTTTTTTGTGCTCTTCTTCGTTTTTTCCTTTCTTTTTGGGTTCCATTCTAGCACTTTTTGGCATTCTGTGATTGACCATTCTTTATACGTGTCCATACCGTATTAATTGTTTTGTTTGTATTTCGTCTGTGATGTCATGTTTTACCTCTATAATTTATCTGATTTTTTATGTCTGATCCTTTCTTATCTTGATTTTCTCGCTGCTAGTCTCCAGTAGTCCTGTGGCTCTTAGACTTATCTTTGTGGCTGTTAGACTCTTCTCTATCCATTCTTTTAAAGGCCATACTTCGCAGCTATACATTATTATGCTCTTTACTATAGATTCGCTTCGCTTAAAGCTTCGCTTTTATTCACATTGACTTCATTTAACATTGATATTACTTTCCTTCCTTTTTTATTTGTGTCCAATTTACTTTTTCAATACGGATTTGCAATTTGCTAAAATCGGATCCTGCAATATTGAAACCATGCTAGCAATAGGTACGATGCAAAAAATAGTCATAGAACTGAAAAAATTAACTAGAATTTTTAGCTCCGCACGAAAATCCGATGGAAGAATCCAGAAAAAATTGAGGAAAAAAAACTTGTTTATTATTTAGAATAAACCAGCAAAAATTTTAATACTAAACTGCTATGCCTCTATAGAAAAAGCAACCCAAGAAGATAAAGTTGCATTTTATGATATCCTAGAAGAAACCTGTGAAAATATCTCCAGAAATGACATCTTAATAATAATGGTAGACTTTAATGTAAAGGTGGGAAGGTAAGATTTGGAAGATTAAGAATGATAATGGAGGAAAAATGTGCAATCTAACATCTGCAACAAACACATATATAGACATTACAAAACACAAACACAAGACAGAACTCAAGATACTATAGATAATACCGGGAATAACAGATGTCAATCAAATAAACCGTGTGTTAATTTCGAAAAAATTGACACATGCAGTACAATATGTATATCGAGATCTTAAAGAGGCTTGAATGCGAGCATCAATCACATACTTTTAATAGTTAAATTAAAGATGATAATCATTATCATCATCATCTTTGACTCGATAATCCTCTGTGGATCCTGGCCTGCTCTAAGATTAGTGGCCATTCTGTTCGGTTTCTTGCCATCTTCTGATCTATAGTATCCCTAAGTCGGTCTAACCACTTAATTCGCGGTCTTCGCTTTTCTGCTTCTTTTTCCTATAGGTGTTCCTGTTGTTAGCTTTTTAGCAATCATGTTGTCAGGCATTCATATTATGTGTCCGGCCCATCTAAGTCGATGTGTTTTAATGAACGTTATGACATTTGGTACATTAAAGAGTTGGTATAATTAAATCTTTTACGTCACTGTTTTTGATGTTCTTGATCGTGTATAGGTCCAAATATTTTGCAGAGTATCTTAAGCTCGAATATTCCCGAAGTCTTTCATCCTTCTACGTTAGAATCCATGTTTCCGCCCCGTATGTGAAGACCGGCCTCAGCAGTGTTTTGTATATAATAATTTTAGTTTTTCTTTGGATATTTCTTAAGTGGAATTGTTTTTGAAGTCCATTGTATGCCCTATCTGTAAGGTTTATTCGTCTTTTCATTTCTGCACTTATTTTATTGATAGTAGTCACTTGCGAGCCAAGGTATGTGAAGCTGTCAAAGTGAAGCGTTCAAAGATATGACTTCCAAAGGCTGTTTCCCGTTCATCATTTGCTATAGAATCCTTAGTAACCAACATGTCATTGGTTTTGTCTTCGTTGATGACTAGACCGACCTGTTTCGCCGCCGTTTCCAATTGTAGGAAATATTGCTCAACATTTCGATTGCTATTGCCCTATTATGTCAATGGCATCAGCATATGCTAAGATTTGTATCAATGTATTTTAAATAGTAACCGCCGTCTCTAATTCGTGTCTCTCGGACTGCCTTTTCCAAGGCAATGTTAAATAGGAAGCAAGCCAGGGCATCCCCTTGTCTGATTTTATCCTTTATTTCAAAGGATCAAGAATTTTTCCCTGTATCCTAACGCTGGCTTTTAAGTTAGACATTGTCATTCTCGTTAATTGTATAAGTTTTTCTGGTATAACAAACTCTCGCATTGATTGGTATAGAACTTTTCTCTTGACACTGCCGTATGCGGCCTTGAAGTCGACGAAAATGGACGAAAATAATTAAAACAAATATTAACAAGGAAAGTAAAAGAAAAAAATGAAATATAGATAAATTTTAAACACAAGAAACAAAGCAACAATGTAATAGAAACGGCAGAACAAATAATATTACCCCAAGAAAACAAAAAATCGAAAGTACAGTTTAATAAAGAATGTCACAAAAAAGACGAAAGAAAGGGACATGAATCTCTGAACAAATGGCGCAGTTAGAAATAAATAATAAGGATAACAAAAGACTGTTAGAATATATAAAACAACAATACATTCCAAAAAAAACTATAAAAATAAACAAAAAGATTGGGAAAAACATTTTACGCATCTATGTAAAACCAGCCAAGAGAGATATGCATAAGACGAATAAATAAAAGTTAATAGAGATGCGAGACCTTGGTACGAACGTCAATGAGAATTGGGATCATTCCCTAGAAATAAAATGTAGGATAGAGAAAGCAAGATCTGCATTTCAAAAAATGGTTGAGCTATTCAAATGCCATGATTTATCATTACACATAAAAATCAGGTTACTACGATGTTATACCTTTTCTATACTGTTGTAGGGAGTTGAGTCGTGGACTCTCACAGTCGTGTTGAGTCGTGGCTTTGAAAATGTGGATTTATCGTCGAATCCTAAAGATGTTCTATACCGACCACATCACTAACCAGAGCGTTTTATTAAGAATTTAAAAAGTAAAAGAGTTGTTAAGCACAATAAAACAACCAAAATAAAAAAACCTCGGTCGCATCATGAGGAACAGCGAAAGAAATGGGTTGCTGCAATTAATTCTTCAGGGAAAAGTAGAAGGAAAACGAGGACCAGGGGGGCGAAGGATTTCCTGGCTGAACAATCTACGTACGTGGTTCAACACAACAACCACAAATCTTTTCAGAGCCGTAGTTTGCAAAATACAGATTGTTATGATGGTCGCCAACATCCAAAACCGGTAGGCACTACAAGAAAAATAGAAATGCAGAGGACGACTCACCTACCTATCCAGAATTCATGGCAACTAAAGCAACTAAAAGTAAACAAAACTCCGGGACCAGATAAAATTAACACCGAACTAATCATAAACGGAGGATATGAGCTGCTGAAATGGATGTACACAAACTAATGGTCAAAATTTGGAATGGCGAAAACATGTCTAGAATGAAAAAACGGATACATTACACCAATTTTTAAGATGGTCGATCCAACTAAGTGCAACAACTATAGAGCTATTATGTTATTAAACACAACGTATAAGATCCCGACTACAATCATCAGAAACCGACTAAATTGTTAATAAAAAATATAGGACACTATCAACAAGGATTTAGAAAAGCGAGATTAACAATAGACGTAATACAAGTACTAACGCAAACCATCGAAAAAAGCTACTAACATGACATAGAACTAAACATATTGTTCATCGACTTCCAACAGGCCTTCGATAGCATATACAGACAACAAATATAAAGAAATGAAAAGAATGGCCATATCAACAAAATTAATAACACCGACTAGAATGACAATGAAACACTCATCGGCAAGAGTCAAAACAACCGAAAGAGAAACAAACGACATCAATACAGAACGAAGTGTAAGACAAGGAGATAGTCTGCCAACGACGCTATTTATTATCATACTAGAAGGAGTAATCAGAGACTCAGAGTCGAAAAAATCAATTATTTTAAGTTCAACACAAACAGTAAAAAGAATAATTAAAGTTTTAATCAAACAATAACATAACCTTAAAACATAAACATTTATAGTCAATATCTTAATAATTTAATATTCTTACCTCACAAATTCACGACCAAATATTACCTTTCGCACAGAATGAATGCTCATAACCAAAAGTCCATATTTGCTCTTCAAACAAATAAAAAAACCAATATTTACAACTTCTTATGGGATAAAAACACACAAATTAGAAATGTTTGGAAAGATTTTCTATGTCACGTCCTTTGTGACGTGAGATTTAGGTAGTCCATTCCGAATAGCTACAACCTTACACTCAAATGACTGTGCTTTTCCTGCTGCTCTATGGAAGAGAGACCTGTCATGGACCTTAAAGAAGAAAGTAAGTGCCAGACTAGAAGTATTTAAAATGTGAATTAACAGAAGAGTATTAAAAATAAGTTGGGTCGGCAGAATAATGTTGAGATGCTGAAAAGAATGAAAAGATAAAGAAGAAATGAGAGAAGGTTATTATTTATGGTTATAGATGACAATACAAGGAAAGAAGGTGCATTTTGTAATTAAATAATTTGAGAAAGTGAGATAAATATATATATATATATATATATATATATATATATATATATATATATATATATATATATATATATATATATATATATATATATATATATATATATATATAAATAGATATATTTAAATCTGCAGTATCAAATGTAAAAATAACAATGGCGATTACAAATCTCTTAAATGAAAATGAAATTAAATTCGTAATGAAACAAAGTTTTTACCTTTTTCATTCTCTTATAAAAATAGTCCTGCAAATACTTTTTTATATCAAACGTGCATGGTTTTAAATTAAAGTATTAATTTAGATCTGAGAGTTTAGTTCTATTATTGACCTGTTATATACAAAAAAGTAGCAATTTTAAATGACAAACTTAAACCATGCATAACGTGAGAATGAATCATAGAATTTGTAGGTACTGATTGCCAATGACGAATCGGAAGGTTTGTAAGTATTACAGAAAATATATTATTAGTCAGTTAATAGTACCGCCTCCAGTAATTGTACAAATCAACATATTAGACAGCGCAATAGGCGAATTCTTTAAGAACATTAGTAATTGGGATTAAATGGTCAAATTTTTCACTTATCAAAATGGATCCAATAGTTAAGCAAGTTGATTTCTAATAATTTATTTGTAGCTTCCGTGATGATATAATTTCGACGCCAGTTTAAATCGAGTACTATGTTTTCCGCGATTCTTTTTTTTTTTAATATTACAGGTTATATTAAAATTAGATAGCATAACAGTAAAAAAAGATGAAACACACAAATATATGCAAGTTAGACAATTATACTTAGAGAAACATAAGATAGACGAGGTATATCCATCAATCGAGAACTGGATAATAGTATATACTACAGCAGCGGCGGCTTGTGGCCTAAAAAAGTGGTGAAGAGGAAGAAAGTTTGCCGGAGCCAAAAGGAGTTTTGGTACCTACTTCGCGCCCAAATATCATTAAAAATTCGTTAAAAAAATGTATAGAGTTTAGGGCCCTAATAACTTGAAAACAGTTTTTTAGGGCACTTATACTAGATACGATTCGTTCTGCTTGCCTGGGGTATTTTAGTTCTGAACCTTGACATTTCATTGAGAGTTTTTTGGCGAATAAAACACCACGCCTGCTAAAACGGGTTGGTGAGTTTCGATTCAGCCGACCACTCTAAATCAGACGCAGATGTTTAAAATACTGGTTGGTCGACCATGTAAAAGAACATCCCTTTTATCTTCATTTTTCCAATGCCTAAACAGAGTCTCTAATATATTAAACACCAAGTCATTAATTTGGCCACCATTTAATATAGTCTTCTGCAGGTCATCATGCAGGGTAGAGTCGAACATGACTGTAGACGAATTATTCCACGTTGCAAAAGACAGAGAAACTTTTAGAAATGTGGTCGCCAACCTCCGTTAATGGAGACGGCATAGGAAGAAGAAGAAGAAGTCATTAATTGGATTCATGTCTGTCTAAAATTATTTTTGTGCAAACGAAATCCACGAGAACACTTTATATCCGAAATCCGAAACAAACCACAGAAATATGTATTAATAAAGTGCACTAAACAAATAAAATTAATACTGTGACTAAACTAAACTAATAAATACTGTACTATACACTATACTATATAAAAAATATCCATATAATAGACTAAATTTCAAAATATTGTCGCTGAGAGAAATTTCCGAAAAATAGGAATACCAAATACACACCCAAAAGTGGGTGAAGACGGATAATATATTTTTAGACGGAACTGCACTCACCAGTTTTCTCAGCTATCACTAAGGATAGGCTGACGTCACGTTGACATGGCAACCGTGAACGCTTATGCAGATGGATTTAGCATTTCAAAAATGATATTCACCTATTCCTGAATCCTACCTACACGGCTAGTGACACATGTCAAGACTTGACCGTCAAGTACGTACCGCTAATAAAGTTAGTGGTCTTTTTTAATTTTTAGATTAATTAAAAGAGAATAAATAAATGATTTCAGAATTTAGATATAATAATGTTGCTTTCATTTTTTATTTATTTGTCTCAATTTAATTATATTTTTTGGTGAACCTCACCTTCACCTACTTCACCTGGCCGGCCGCCGCTGTACTACAGTCGTCAGAGACGAAAATACCACTGAACCTCTAAAAATCATACGAACAAGCTGAATTTTGCCGAAAATGTCAATTTTATAACGACAAAAAAGATGCAAAAAATTTTACCACTTTTAACCCCAGGTTTCCCTCTAAAACTCCCCACGTAGAAAATGCGAAAAAAAAAATGTAACTAAGATAATTTTAAATAAAAACAATAATTAGCATTTTTCTTGCTAATTATTGATTCTTTCTTCGAAAGCATTCTTTACCTTTAAAAGGCAAAGAGTACTTTAGTATGCAATTTTTGTATTTTGCCGCAAATGAACTCAGTTTTTATAAAGGTGTTGATACAAATAAATGAAATAAATATCACGAAATTTTAGTTTTAAGTTTTAGCATCAAATGTGAGGCAACTGAAATATGCTTAAAAAACGCTGAATTTAAACTTTCATTTTACAAACAATCTAAAACGTTTAAAACTACCCTTTTTTAATTACGCTAGTAATTTTTTCAAAAGTACTTAACTTCTGCAATAAATTATACCCAAAACCGTCTTCGTGAAGGCATTTCCCGTGACGTGCGATCGTTTGTAATGTAAAAGTTTAAATTCTGAATTTTTAGTCATATTTCAAATGCCTCATATTTGTTGACAATAATCAAAATCGAATTTTCATGTTATAGGTTTTGAAGACGGGTCTTTAACAATGGAAATTTCACTACGACTGGTCAATAAAAGTAATAAATTTTATTGACCTCAAGAGAATCATAAAAAATGGCAAAAATTGCGCAAAGTTTATTTATTGAATAGATTAATAGGAACTGACTTCATTTGCGGTAAAATACAAAAATTGCATACGCAAGCTGCACCCTCACCTTTAAAACGCATTTAGATTTTTGTCGATAGGACACTCTGGTCAAAAGATATCGATGTTTTACCGTCGAGTTGATACAAATTTTATTTAACATTGATTTTTCGCGCAGAAGTGACATTCAAAATCGCCGGTCGCTTCAAGGCTGTTTTTGAGAGAACGTTCATTCTACACAAAAAGTGCTAATAAACATTTTTTTTTTAATTATCTCTACATTTTTTATTTGAAATATTTTTTCTAATACGTACAGAATCTTGGTAAATATTTTTTTTTTTTCGTTCTTACCCCTCTAGGGAAGTTTTATAGGGAAACCCTGGGGTAAAAGTGGTAAACTTTTTTGCATCTTTTTTGGAGTCCCAAAATTGATATTCTCGGCAAAATTCAGCTTGTTTGTATGATTTTTAGGGGTCAAATCTCTGACGACTGGGCTAATAAGATTGTCGATGACATTAAGACATGTTTTAAGAGCTAAGAGAATTTAAAAAGCTTGAGAATCTGCATTGAATAGTCTATGTTTTAAGTAAGAAAGAAATTGTAGAATACGGAACGTGATAAAAAATTTTCTAGACTGAAAAAGGTAAAACTAAAACACTAAGATCCTATAATAAGAGACCGAACAAGATATCGTATTTAGTAATACCGTTGATTGAATCATCATCATCATCATTTAACCCGGATCTATCCACTGCTGGATATAGGTCTCCCTCAGTCTTTTCCATGTATTTCTGTTTTGTGCTGTTTGCATCCAATTTTTGTCGATCCGTTTTATGTCATCAGACCATCTTGTTGGTGGACGACCTCTACTTTGATGTGCTTCTTGTCTCGGTCTCCACGGTATTATTCGCTGTGTCCATCTGTTATCCGACATTCTAGCTATGTGCCCCGCCCAGTTCCACTTAAGGGTCATAATTCTTTCTATGGCATCTGTCACTCCTGTTCTCCGTCTTATTTCCTTGTTCGTGATCCGATCCCTACGAGAAATGCCTAACATCGATCGTTCCATGGTTCTTTGGGTAACACAAATTTTATTTCTTACTTTCTTGGTTAGTGTTAATGTCTCTGCACGATATGTAAGTACTGGCAACACGCACTGATTAAAGACTTTTCTTTTAAGACACATAGGCAACATAGCTTAGCTTGCCGAATGCCACCCAAATGAGTCCTATGCGGCGGCTTAGTTCGCACGTTTGATTATCTCTTCCTATGCGTATCTCATGTCCTAAGTACTTATATGAGGTGGTTTCTTCAATATGCATGCCATTTACTGAAATCTTTTCGCTTAACACAAGATTTGTCATGATTTGTGTTTTTGTGTGGTTGATTTTAAATCCTACTTGTAGGGAGGCTAGGTATAGTTTCTCCAGTTGCGATACTGCATCATCGATTCTGTCAGCAAAAAGGACAATATCGTCAGCAAACCTCAAATGACTAAGCATTTCTCCATTGACATTAATTCCTTTTTCACTCAGATTTGCGTTCTTAAACATATGCTCTAATAATGTTGTAAACAATTTTGGCGAAATTGTGTCTCCCTGTCGCACTCCTAGTTTTATTTTAAATACGTTGTTCTTTTTATCTGCCAGTTTCACACTTGCTGTACCATTTTGATAGATGTATTTTATCATGTTTATATAGCGATGATCTATACGGCATTCTGTTAAGGCTTTTAACATCTTTTGATGACTTATTGTGTCGAAAGCTTTTTCATAGTCAACAAATATCGTGACTAATGGCTTGTTATATTCACTTTTTTCTATGAAGTTCTTAATTACTTGTAAATGATCATTCGTGCCATATCCTGCTCTAAAACCTGCTTGCTCTCTTGGCTGATAGAAATCCAGCTTACTTCCTAGCCTGTTGGTAATAACTCTTGTAAATAGCTTATATACTTGTGACAACAAGCTAATGGGGCGGTAGTTTCTAAGGTCGCTGATATCTCCCTTCTTATGAAGTAAGATGATTTCCGCGTTGTTCCACTGCGTCGGTGTTATCGCTTCGCACAGACATTTATTGAACAGTTTAGCAAGTGTCAGGAAGAGCTTATTTCCTCCTAGTTTTAGGCTTTCGGTCATTACCCTGTCTTCACCTGGGGATTTATTGTTCTTCATCACCCGAAGTGCATTTTTAATTTCGTCAACAGTTATGTTCGGCATTAATTCTGAGCCTTGATTCTCTATCTTTGGTAAGGGGCGTCTTTCATCGGATTCACTTGTTTCATAGAGTTGTCTGTAGAAGTCTTCCACTGTTTTCACAATTTCTTCCTTATCAGTCACAATGTCGTCTTGTTTATTTCTTAACTTATGTATGTTCTTTTTTCCTGTGGACATGTTGTGTCTTAGAACTTTCAGACTTCTATTTTTCTCTATCACCCTTGTCACCTCTCTCATGTTATGTTGCCGTATGTCTTTTCGGATTTCTTTGTTTATTGTTTTACTGAGTTGACTAAATTCTGCGTAGTTTGTGTTATACCTGTCCTTTAGCCTCCTTCTTTCTTAGATCAGATTTTTAGTGTTGAAACTTATTTTCTCATGTTTTTTCTTCATTTTAGGACAGCACAACTGCTCCGCTTCTTTAAGGGCTTTTACGATACTTTCGTTTAAAACTTCGACCTGTGTTTCGTCGTTGATTTGTTGAAGGTTATGGTCAATGATGTCACGAAAGTGGTCTGTATTTTCGGGCGGGGTCCATTTGCGATTGTCTGATTTTATCATTTTTGTTCGTTCATTCTTTAAATTGAACAGAATTTTTGCTCGAATCAATCTGTGATCACTTCCAATTGTAAATCTGTTTAAAACAGATACATCTTGTACAATTTCTTTTTTATTAGCAATGATTAGCAAAAAGGCGTAGGGATGTGGCGACCCCACCGCCCAAAGGTGTTTTAACCTTTGCAGTCAGCCTAAGGTAGCAAGTAGATACTCTTCTACGACCCCGGTAGAAGACAGATCTGCTAAAGGGACGCAACCCTACCTTAAGCAAGCCTTGACTTTCTCCACAGTCCCCTACCAAGGAGAAGTCATGTCCTAACCAAAAATTTCCATCAAATTCGTACATATCTATTACACATCCTAACTCACTACCAATACGCACTGGCCCGCGCGGTAGTGAAACGGCTATACTCCCCTCCTCTATTCATGTTGATTGAATACTTAATATATAATACTATATATAATATTTTTGAAGGACAGGTTTAGAATTATTATTTTCATGATTCTAACGATCAGAACCTGATTGCTTAACTGAGAATTATTATGAAGTTCGCAAATATTATTAGAAATCAATAAATTGGTAATAATTTTTCTTAACGAATAGATCATTAAAACTTTATCAACTCAAAAAATATACTATTACGCACACTGAGCTACGTTTTGTATATTTTCACAAACTTTAGATAGCGTAAGTGGTATATGTTACGTATTTACCAACAAACTGAGCTGAATATATGAAGTCGGAACACAGAATGATATTATCTCATGTGTACATTATATACACACAACTACAGCAACAAGTTTAAAGGCTTAACTATATCGGTTGTTCAATTTGTGGGTAAATTCTGGTGGAATAGTTTAGTACTTCGCTAATACACGACGCCTAGGATTTTATCTACTGGAATTTTCTCTGCATTTGTTCGTTTGATTAATTTGTGGTAAATATACGCAAATTTAATAAGTTATTACAAACAAACATCAGGCACTCCTATGGAAAGCTCATTATCTTATTGAGAAATGTTTAAAAATAATACCTTTTGTACTGTTGTGTTTTGTAGATGATTTGATCCTAGCAGTACCCAATGACAAAATAGCTGAGGTCTTAAATATGTTTACCAATCAATGTAGAAAATTACAATTCACTTCAGAAAGTGAACAAAATAACAGTCTCCCTTTTCTAGATATGATTGTCCATCGCAGAAATGACAATAGTCTCAAAACAGAATGGTATCGAAAACCGATTTCTAGCAATCGATTTATAAATTACTATTCGGACCATCCTACAAGAATGAAAATAAACTTAATTTTGGGACAAAAAAAAGAGTAACTAAAATATCTCGCCGAACATCACGTTTCCATCACGTTGATCGGCAATACCAACAATAAAAAACAAATCACAGTAAAAACGGCAAGCCAATAAATAAACAATAGACCGACGTAAATATTTATAGAATATCACAATTCTTCAGTGCAACTTACTAGTCGTTAATTATTTATAAAAGCATTGACACTTAACATTAATAACAGTAATGTTGAGTGTCAATGCTTTTATAAATCATCTCAACGACTATTATAGTAAGTTGCACTGAAGAATTGTGATATTTTATAAATATTTACATATTTTTCTTATTACAGTATCTTGAAAAAGGAATAAAAGAATTCCGAAAGCTACACAAAAAGTCAAAAGAGTATTTCATTAACATCCCGGCCAATTTTCTGACTGCAACCCTAATAAACTGTGTTGTTTGTTTATATCGACAGTCACTAATATCCAGTATTTCTTATATTTCTTATATATACATATATATATATATATATATATATATATATATATATATATATATATATATATATATAGTGAATGTCGAGATACACCAGTGAATGTCAATATTTACCAAGTCGCTTGGCATATGTTCGAATTATTATTTAAATATTATAGTTTCTAACATTTACCGGTAAACGTCAACAAACAAAAGGAAGATGTGTGGTTTGTCCCAGAACGGAAGATAGAGTCACTACGTGTGTGTTTTATTCGTTACTTGAGTCAATGAGTTAAGTGATTAATTATTGTGTTAGCTTATTTTTGACTTTTAAATACGGAATTATTAAGTTTTGTGAGACATATTGTCCCATGGGATACGTCATACTCCAAACCAAGAGCACGTAAGTTTTAAGCACTACACCAACACAGGATTAAGTCTATATATTGTGATTATTGATGCGATATATAGCCTGTTGGTAAAACTTGTTGTATACTACCTCTCACATAACAAGAGTCAAAGTGTAATTATTCCAATTTTTTTTCTATTTTTCTTTGTCTTTGCGGTCAATATCCTGTCAGTTACTATCGCAAGCTTCCAGTATGAATGTGTTTACGAATACGGTATTTATTATTTTAATTTGCAAATAAATACGGTTTGAGTTAGTATGCTTACAAACAAAAAAAAGTATTTACCTTTTCTATATCTAAAACTTTTTGCCTTCTTCCAATTATTTAAGTAAACATAAATTCAAATAACACAAAATAAAGTCAGGGAGACAAATGTTTCTACTCACTTATTTTGTTAATGTGTCTATATATAGATGGAATCGATATAAACAACACCAACGTAAATAGCACTTTTTAAAATCAACAGACAACCAATTATTTCAACAAATAATTATACCGAAATCAAAGTTATGCTTTTGACGTATCGATGAAAACCGCCTGATGAAAAATGAAAGGTTTTCGGTTTTCTGTTGAAAACGAGAAAATCCCAGATAATAAACTGAGCGTGAGGATGACATGCCTTTAAACGGATCATTTATATCATCAGTGCTTTTTTCGTTGTGAATGTAGTGCATAACAATTTACACCCAATATTTACATATTAGGGTAAACTGTCTTTAATGTATGCCTGTTATTTATCCAATTAATTACAGAGGAAAAATCTTACTCTCAAAAAAGTTCTAAAACACATACGAGTTAAAATGTGATACTGTACTAAATTAGATTAGATTGTTTTATTATTGGCTTTGAGCTCTGCTGAGTATCCTCCCTTCCAATCTATACATCTTAACAGGTGCATAGTGATTATGAATGTTGCATTTAGGTATTCCAGGGATCGTATTGCTCTTTTTACGCTCTTTCCCTCTATCCCTGTTTTGGTTAACACGTAAACTGATCCAATCTGTTGTATATTATCTGTAGAAGGATTTTACTTGTATATGTTATCAGTGAGATTAATATATGGCTATTACAGTCTGTAACCTCTTAGAACTTCTGTAGTCTCGTAAAATCTGTACATCATCATCATTATCATTATCTTGGTGTTACAGCCCTTAGAGGGCCTCGACCTTCTCAAGATTCTGTTCTGTCCCTTGCTTGCATGTTCCAGTTGCCGACTCCGATCTTCTCGGCATCTTGTGTTACCCCGTCCATCCACCTCAGCTTTGGTCTACCTTGTCTTCTCATTTCCACGGGTTGCGCTGTTAGAATCTTTTTTATCATGTTCGATTCAGGGGCCCGGGCTACATGTCCTGTCCACTGCAGGCGGTTTCGGTTAATTATAGTGGTAATATCTTTACCACCAAACGTATGCTTGTAGATATTCTGCAGTTCAAAGTTATATCTACGCCTCCATATTCCGTTCTCACAGACCGCTCCGAATATCTTGCGTAGCACCTTTCTTTCAAAAATCGATAGAGCGGATTCATCTGTTTTAGTTAGCGTCCATACCTCTGATCCATATGTGAGAACGGGAACTATAAGTGTTCTATACAGCCTTATACGAGTTTTTTAAGACAGACGTTTGTTAGCTAAGTACTTTGATAGACCATGAAAACACCTGTTTGCAATTATTATTCGCCTTTTTATTTCCTCAGATGTGTTATTATTGGGGTTAATCGATGTCCCTAGATATATGAACTCTTTGACTGCTTCGAAGTTTTGGTCATTGATGATTAAATCTGCGTCAACATTTCCAGCTCTTGTGTTTATGTTAGTCGCCATGAATTTGGTTTGATTTTGATTTATATGTAACCCCATTCTTTCTGCTGCTGCTACTTGCTCGGTTAGGATTTCCGCAGTTCTCGCCCTGGTTCTTGTTATAATGTCTACGTCATCTGCATATGCTAGAATTAGGACTGATCTATTAAATATTGTTCCCCTGCTACCTAAATTAGCGTCTCGTACAACTTTTTCTAAGGCGACGTTAAAAAGCTGACACGCCAACGCATCTCCCTGTCTTAACCCCCTATGTATTTCTAATGGAATTGACGAGTCGTTTTGAATTTTTACTGCTGATAGCATCTTCGCCATTGTCACGTGTATCAAACGTATGAGTTTTTTTGCCTGATACTCTTCTTTTTGTGTAAAGGGCAAATTAAGCCTAAGCTCCATTCTTCAGGCATTTGCCTGAATATATATATATATATATATATATATATATATATATATATATATATATATATATATATATATATATATATATATATATATATATATTATATATATATATATATATGCATTCGCTAACAATGGCTCAGAAACACATACAAGAGGCTAGAGTGATGTGAACCTTGTTCTTCTGCTCCAAAACGAGTGTGTGTCCAGAAATTGACCAAGACTGTATTAGCATCAGTTTTTTAGGATGCAAAACAAATTTTGGTTGTAGATTACTTACAAACAATAAATTCCAAATATTATTGTAACCTTTTAGATCAACAAAAGAAAAAGATTCGTGAAAAAAGACCCGGTTTGGAGAAAAAAAATAATTGTTCATCAGGACAATGCACTGTGTCATATAAGACTGCACGGACACATTTTAACAATGACTAAAATCCATGAGTTAAAGTTCGTATTGTTAAAGCATCCACCGTATTCATCAGATTTGGTCCCTAGCGACTTTCATATGTTTCAAGACCTAAAAATATGCATGCGTGAAAAGCTGTTTTTCGTCAAATGGTGAGGTCATAACAGCTGCGGAAGCGTATTTTGCATCCCTTCTAGATTCTTACTTCAGAGTCTCATTGAAAAAAGTGCATTTATGGTCAGGAAGACTATACTGAATTTGTTATTTATTTAGCTTATGGATTTTAAGAGTACGATAATACACATATACAAATAATAAAATAAAATTAAACGAAATATTAATGTCTAACTTACACAGCCATTCACACAGCCGTAGCTTCTGGGGAACATTTTAAAGTCCTGGACGTTTCGATCTGGGTAGGCACGAGGCATGAAGCCTTCAGTTGGATAGTGACAATAATAAAGTGTATTTCAGACTATAAATTTGAGTTTTTAGTGGATCATCTATTGTCAATTCTTCTGGCTAAATGTTCCGCCCTCTGTCATTTTAAAGATTAAATTAGACTGTAGATTACATCAGTGATCTTAGTTTTCTGTCTGATTCATTCTATTCTTTTTTTGGAAACGTCTGAAGAAGTTCTGACGGCAGACTTATATACATTGGGCAAATATTTTCTCAAGTGGCGACTTCAACCAAATGCATCCAAAAAAGAAGTTAGTTGCTTTCAATGAACAATAAACTTGCTGGAAAGGAACTCAACATACGGTTTGAAAATACCACACTTACCCACAACAAAACACCGAAGTACCTGGGCGTAACACTAGACAGAACGCTATCATTTAAAGAGCATTTAACAAAAACTGCCAAAAAGTTGAGTACAAGAAATAACATTATACAGAAGCTCTGCGGTACCACCTGGGGAGCATCGGTTTCCACTCTTCGCTCTACTGCCTTAGCCCTTGTTTTCTCGACCGCTGAATATTGTGCTCCAGTCTGGCTACACAGTCCACACGTAAAAAAGGTCGACAATCAGCTGCACAGCACTATGAGGATGATAGCTGGTACAATTAAATCAACTCCCACCCAATGGCTTCCAGTATTAAGTCACATCCCACCTCCACATTTACGACGAGTGGACGCACTTACACGTGAATACAAAAAGATCATGAACAATATAAACCTGCCGATCCACCAAGATACCAACCTGCCGAAAACCACCAATGAAAACGGCAAGAATGATACATGAGGAGTTCAACATCACGAATGCATGGTCCCAAGAATGAAACGAATGGCAAAATAACATGCCCTGCATTAGCACAAGCCACCAGGTTTTGATCTTCCACGCAAAACATGGTTCACTCTAAATAGGATCCGAACCAGACATGGCAGATGTGCATACATGCTACATAAATGGGGAAAGAACCCGTCTCCTCAATGTGACTGTGGGGAGAACCAAACCATCGACCACATTATTCAAGAGTGTCCCTCAAGATCCTACAATGGTAGCCCAGAAGACTTCCTGTTTGCAACTTCAGAGTCAATTGATTATATAAATACACTTGATGTTTGTTTGTAACTATTTAAAGTTTGTCAAATACCTATATTACTAGTGTCTGTGTATTTGTTCTAAATGTGTTGTAATTGCCATACGATAAATAAAAATATTCTTTTTTTGATCTCTCTTTGTTATATTTAGCAGGGATTTGACCTTTGAGTGACTTTGAGTTTTGCTATTATCTCTAGTTTTGTATATATATGTATATATATATATACAAATATATATACTTATATATATATATATATATATATATATATATATATATATATATATAAATATATATATATATATATAAATATATATATATATATATATATATATATATATATATATATATATATATAAATATATATATATATATATAAATATATATATATATATATATATATATATATATATATATATAGTAAACCTAGAGCTAAAATTAATACTATTATAAAAATTAATATTAAACTCACCAGTCTTCCGGGTTGAACCGCGTCGATATCCATTGGGCCGAGCTTTCGACATCCTCTCTGATGTCTTCTTCGGGGCTTTCGAGGTCTTAGTCTCCCAAGCCCCCAGACACTTGTTGAAGAAGACATCAGAGAGGATATATATATATATATATATATATATATATATATATATATATATATATATATATATATATATATATATATATATAATATGTTTATACCATATTTTCGTTTCTTGTTTGTGTTAATCAGACAAAGAAACATACAGCATACCTGATATTTTCCACTAAGATCGTTACATTAAGCGATTTCCTTAAATACCTATCTGTATAAATATTTTCCCAGATTAAATATATAAATAAAGAAATTGTTAGGTCTGAGTTCGGACCAGGATTTACTTAGTTAAAAAATGTTCACATGCTCTAAAAACTCTTTATTTTTTAACGTATGAGACCTGAACGATTTATAAGTAGTCGGGCGGAAACTACCAGTGATTAACTGTTTACAGTGTAATACAAGCCCAGCAAGCATCATCAGCATTCGCTGCCCACGGCGATCCTGTTTATCAAACCGCACAAATGAACATACTTCCTATTATAGGGATCTGTTAGTCAAGGATCAATTTACTCTGCGTGTACTTACCCTCTCCTCTGACTTTCGGTCGAGCAGTCGCTCCCGTGAATATTTCAACGGAACCGCTATTGTTGAAAGGGATTCAATTGTGCGTATACTGATGGTCGAATGAAAAGAGCTAAATTAGTATAAAATTGATGTTGAATAGGTTATGTATCGTGTTAACTTTGATCTTCCTGTTGAGTGGATTGGTGACAAGGTGGGTTTTAAACGAGATAGAGAATTTCGGAATTTGGTATTGTATCAAAGCAATCGATCAGGTACAATAGAACTACATAAATGAACGGCAAATTATATTTTGGGACAAAAGCGATTAATTCCAGTCGTAATAGTATCAATTGCTTAGAGGTTTATTCAGCTTTGTGTATACTCGAGTGATGTAGATATTGATATAGAACACGTTTAGAATGAAACAAAGTATAAAGGTATAAAAAAAATTAAAAACGTGTGCAGGAAGAAAATGTAATAAAAAATAACAGAGAAGTGATAGAGGAAAAGTTAAAAATAAATAAATAAAGTCCTTCTACCAAGAAACAAAGAAAGCAGCAAGAGGTTTTCTCTGAATAAATAGGAAAAAACTTAGTATATATGAACTCCTAATTAAAATCTTGGAAGTAATGCTGGTTACAAAGGACAAAAAAGCGTATAAACCAAGAAATAGATGGTTGCTGTGCGAGATGACCTAAAAAAAATGAACCGCGAACTTAAACAAGAAAGTGCTGGATATGGTGAAATGACTAGTAATGAGAATATCACATGAGAATTAGCGTATAAATAACATATACCATAGTAATATGTTTTTAGTATACTGTAATAATATGATGAGATGATTATTCAGATTTTTAAACAATAGAAAAGTTCAAGTGAAAGTAGATTAGTTTTAAATAATATTAAATATTAGTTAATACTTATTTCAGTTAAGATTGGGCATTATACATTATAAATAGTGGACCAAAAGTTTGGAAGTGCCTAATTATCTCTTAACCCTGTAGTTCCCCTTGTAACTCGTAAGTTACAAATTGAATAAGAGTCATAAAATCCTTTTTAAACCTGATATTTCCGTAAAAGTCGGTTGTTTCTTTAAAGTTACAGACAGTTGTCTACCACAGAACATTTCAATCATACACAAGGTAATATTTTATGTATATGCTCTAGCAGTTGTCGTGTGTTGTTAATAGTGTTGCAGCGTTGTAATAGGTGACTTTGATTACAATTTCAAGTACTTTCTATACTAACTGATGAAATAAAAAAAATCTAAAAGTATATGCTCTGATAACAAAATTTTGTGAGTAAAAATGTTGTGTAACTTTAAAGTTACAATGGTCCATAATGTGTACCATAATTTTTTTTTATATAGAACAAGAAATAGAACAGAAAAGGAAAAGAGAACCTATCTCTTTTCTACCGGAGAAAAACATACGGAAAGACGGAATAGGTCATTGGCCTAAATTTTTAGAAAGGCGCGGTCGTTACAAGAAACCCAGATGCCTAGACGAGCCAAAAGTAATATGTGAAAAATGTAACGTAAATTTGTGCTTTACGCCAAATTCTAATTGCTTTGTGGACTTTCATGAAAACTAACTTTTTTTCCCTTGAGAGTCACAAACCCTATTAAAACAAAGGAAATAAATAATTAAAAAAAATCTTCAAAAATTTTTTAATTTGATCCTATCCTGGAAGTATATAACAGTAGAATTTTTTTTCAGTACAGGGTTAAATGGATGGTAATTATTGTACAAAAACCTGGATATACCTATTCTGCAATATGGAGATTTCAAATGTTATGCTTGCAATATTGTGAGACTTGCCATTTTGCTCACTTTGTTTTTTTTTAATACACCACCCTGTGTATTGTACCTTTGTTGAAATCTCCACTTCAATTTGATGCAGTCAGGAACATCTTAAAAAGATAACACAGAAGTGTAGAAACGCTTTATCGTCTCAATAAATGTTTTTATTCAAATTATATATATACAATTTGAACATATTAATTAAAAGTTTACTACATTGCTAAATACTACCTAATCAAGTGTTCATAATATTCTTCGTTGTTAATTTGACAGTATCCTAAACGATGGTAGAATGCGTCTATTACATTTCTCCATGTTTCTCTAGAAGTTAATATGGATTCATCGATAATTCTTTGACTTAGCTCTGCAACACGTGCTAGTGTAGTTTTATAAAGTCCCATTTTCAAGTATCCTAAATAAAAATCATCTTTAGGATTAAAATCGGGCGAATAAGGAGGCCATTCAATAATACCTAATACTACCAATTAATTGTCGGGGAAATGTCTGATCTAAATAACGTCAAATTGAGCTGAAGCTTTGTCTTGCTGAAACCATGTCTTATTATAATTGGCTTCAAACTTGGTTTTTAGATCAGTTACAATTTCATTTATAAGTCACATTTCATAATTATCGCTTGCTAAATTTTTTTGTAAAAAAAAACGGTCCAATTAACTGAGTATCCACGATACCCGACCATACATAAATTTTTTGTGATCTTTGAGTTTGTTTTTCACGTATTAAGTGTGAATTTACCTCAATTAAACATCTTAAATTTTAAAATTTACATTCCCATACACTGTAAATATTGCTGTTGCAGTTGGCTGACACTAACCGTTGGATAACGGTTAGTGCCAGCTAACTTTTTCGAGAAGGAAAGATATAGGTTCCCTTCATGTGAAATCTTGTAACATGTTACTACATTGTTACAATTAAGTCATGTAATTCAAAGGTTTTTACACATATTTTCGTAGGTAGTTTCAATTACTTTTAAAATGTTTCACTGATGATGGTCCGACTAGACCAAAAACGTTTTGAGGAATTGTAATAATTTTTGATAAATGTTTAAATATATCATTAATATACCATAAGTCTGCATAATGCGTTTTGCGCAGGGACAGTGGATAAGCCCGATTCGTCTATGTTCCATATTTTATGTGACTCAAAATTATTATCTCTTGTTACATTTGTCAATTTTTCGAAGTATTATCGAATTTTGTAAATTATTAAAAGTCCAAGCACGTGCAGCTGACGTTGATTTAGGTATTCTTAGGGAAATTGAGGGATTTCTTTCCCTTAATCCTCTTAAACAATACCAGCCTTCCATTTTGGTTTAATGTGAAAATCTATGAGAGATCCTTTTTGGCTCTGCTAATCTTCTGACTAAAAATGTTGTCATACCAAAAAACCTACATTCTAAATCCTTAAAGTGTTCAACTATTTCTCGTTTGAAAACTTAACCAAACGTAGCCTTATGTCCGCCCATGTAGCCTTTTTTCCATCCCTTATCCTTGGAAGCACGCTATCTAAGTGTCGTAGATGGAACACTGTTATACTGTAGGTCTTCGATGCTAAAATTCAACCCATTATTTTTTCTGCTGCTTCATTTCACTTCCATCCCAGGATTGCCTTAAATATTTACGTGTATACCGTTCCATATCTAAAATAAAAAATAAACGAATATTTATGAATATACAAGTTTAAACTGAGATCCGTGTGAAATGGCATACCATGCCATTTCAGACGTATGACTAATATGCCGTCTTACCCATATTTATATTAGAATATCTCATATAAACGTATTTTATTAACTCTCTATTATTCAGTTTTTATATTAGACACTTTTTACGGGCACCACTAGCAATTTTTGCCCGTGTTGACAGAGTCAAACTGTATTAAGCACTAAATGCCTTTCTGTAGCGAGGTAAATGATACTCACAGAAGAAATATCACGTTTTTTGCTCACCAAGTAGCCTACAGAGATTCCAGATGTATTAAAAATCTAGGAAGAATCTGTACTATGCCATCTTAGGCATACTCCTCCTACCGTGAACGTTGTCTAAATCTAAATCCAAATCCATACTAGTTTTCTTTTTTGACTTCATACAGTTTTCCCTCTGTTACGAGGAATATCACGTACTATCCGTTTGAACGCTAAACTCGAACTGTACTTCACTATAATATATTTTTCTATCGCCGTAGTCCTTTATTAATAAAACAGTTATTCGCCCTTCTTCATTAAAAACAATCTTTATTGTAGAGCTTTTAAAAACACATAAAATAACTACTGTCAGCTTTAGAAATTAATATGTACAATTTATTTTACAAAAATTATCAATAAATGTCAAGCTGTTCTTAGTTTTATGAATTAATGTCAAAATCACAGCATATTATTTATCATATTTACTGAATTGCTTCAAAACTGTTTTAGACTGAGAAGATTCATGTATTAAAGATATTGTTAGAGAACTAAAGCAATGTGTACTAGCAATTCAACGTTTTCAGTAACCATAAAACTTTTGTAATAATATAAAAAAAATTTGTCATTGATGCAACTTTTTAATCGAGCATTAAAGAAATTAATAACTAGGTATAATTATTATTTCAGTATAATTTATTTCGGCGACTTCATCTTTTTTTAGCTAATTATCGGCATCAACAATGTAATGTTATTAAGGGAAAAACAATAAGTTACTCAAAATTTATGTAGATAATTGAGGGGGTAACATTGACAGTATATTTCTTCTGTCTACTCCAGAATTTAAAGATATTATTTTAAATGTTTTACAGGATATTTAGTGAGCTTTAATAATTACAAGATATCTAAGATAAAAGTATTAATCTGTATTTGATGAAAAACTATTTGAAATTCAGATTTAAAATTTCTCCACCAAAGAAATATCTAGCGATTCCAAAATTTCCGAATGGATGCTTTCTTTCTGTAATATCCAATTTCCATCATTTCGCCCCCGATTATTCCGCATGACCTTTAGCCGGCGAAGAATTAAACCTTTATATATTTTTTAATAACGCAGTTATTGTTTGCCTACTACAATCACGGGAAATATTTTTATTAACAGTTCCATGGGTCATAAATTGTGTTAATTATTTCATTTATAACTCCAGAACAAATTTAAACAATTTTAATGATAAAATCGTAGACTAATTTTCGAAACCAAATTCAGAATTTCGCTTTAATCTGTGCCTTCTAAGAATTGCAAGGCAAAACAGACGTCGATAAAGATGTTAAGAGAGACATGGGGAATCTAAAAATTGCATTCCACAACATGTTTTATTATCAGATGTCGCTACATTACGTTTATACGAAGCCATGTTAGAGTTGCTTCCTAAGACAGAAAAGATTTATTTCACGTTTAGAGCGATTGCGAAAGCCGTTCTGATAAGGCCTATTGGGCCGAAATACGTATAAGCGGATGCGCAAGCGCCCTGTACGTGAAATTAAATCTTAACTATCTTTTCCATTTTAATTTTAATGATCTTATACAGAAGTAAACCACTTCACATTTGTATTTAGGTTTATACCTAAATACAAATGTGAAGTGTTTTACTTCTGCATAAAATTTTTCATTCCGAGAATTCCGATGATACCACCCAATACTCTATTTATACTTAATATTCGATTCATCTTGAATTCGCCAAGGTGATAAACAAATCACAAGGCCAATCCTTGAATATTCGTGGACTTAATATGGATAATAATTGTTTTTCTTATGGTCAATTGTAAATATTATGTTGACGTGTAGGCAAACCATACAATTACTTCATTCTCACGCCTGGCAACATAACGAAAAAATAGTATATTACAAGTTCCTACAATAAAACTAATCGACATGAGTGCAACATATTTAGTAAATGGTTGCTATGTTGTCACATGAGTGGCCTTTTTTGGGCTTTTATTGGACTTAATTAATATTATCTTAATACAAAAGTTATAACTCAGTTAATAATTTAACATAACCTTTATTAATTCTAAGGCGGTTTGAAGTTTACCCGATCAGGTAGCATATTGTAAAACATAGTCAAGATGTATTTTTGTCAAAATTCCTCTATATTTTAAAGTGTGTGTCACTACCATATTGTCAATAGGCACTTGAATCAAAAGGTATCGAATTTTTACCGTCCCGCTGATAAATTTTATTGAACATTGATTTCGCGCGTATAACTGACGTGCAAAATCGACGGTCGCTTCAATCGTTGTTTCTAAGAGAATAGTTCATGCTACACAGAAAATGCTTATAAATATTTTTGTTTAAAATTATCTCAGCTACATTTTTTATTTGAAACATTTTTTTCTACGGTATACAGATTCTTGGTAAATCGATTTTTTTGCGTTTTAGGGGGAAGCCCAGGGGTAAAAGTGGTAAACTTTTTGGCATGTTTTTTGAGGTCCCAAAATAATGTTATCTGCAAAATTCAGCTTGTTCGTATAATTTTTAGGGGTCAATTCTCTGACGACTGGACTATATTCCCAATAAAAATAGTAACTGCTTCAAGATGCCACAAGCAAAAAGCTTCACAACAATACTCAGAACCATCTTCTGTTACTGTTCGATCGGTTGCGTAAATAAAATAAATTTCTTGATAGACTAAAAAGTGTTTAAATGATATTGATTCAATATCTAACACAAAAACACGTCATTGTCAGTTCAAATGAATGTCATCAACTTGTTATTTATTTAGCTGATTACCTATCAAGTCCTTAGTATTTTTTTCTGTTTTTGAGTTAATTAAGAAACCAACCCACGCATATCTTGTACGTGTAATAGACAGAGAATTAGTGAAAATCATGTATAAGCGTGGTAATGAGAATCCAATTAATGAAGGTTAATCCTTGGAGAGGCAATAAATCTGTAGCGGTTGTGGCCAGGCTATCCAATAATGGAAATGTCTTTCATGCTATAATTAAGTTAACAGCTCGGTGAAAATTCAACATATTCGCAAATTTGAATAATTCAAATAGGGAAATTGGGGCTAATGGATTGAAAAGAAATAATTTTGCTGTAAAGAATTGCGTATTAATCATATTTAAAAATTTAATGACTTTAATTGGTACAATGAATTCTTGTCATATTTCGATTATGACAGTACAACTTGAGATTCATCAGTATTTATGGAACTGGCGATTGATGAAAATTTATGTTCAATAATATATTATAATCCATAAAACAACACTGTTTTTAACTACTACAGAATAAAATCAGCACATATTATTCAGTAGGTATTTTCTTGTGACATTTTAAAATTATTTACATCTTTAACGCACACGTTCTATCAGCGTTTTATTCCTCACCTATCACCATTACAGAATTGTGAATTTGATAATAATCTATCTATATAAAAGGCTATGATGACAAGTCATACCGTTTGTCCAGTAAACTAACGACGCGATCTAGGAAATAAATCTGAACTACCATAATTTGACATTTCAAGCATATTTTATTCTTGAAGCGATATGTTTAAGTAATAATACTGTATTAATTACATACTAATAGAACTAATAATTAATTTAAATAATATTTTTAAGCTAGAATTTAATACAAAATAATCTAAACCTTTATGTTAGTTTAGATTTAAAATCCTAACGCCATCTGAACAAACAAATTTGAACTACTGGCATTTCAACCTATCAGTAAATCATATTTTGTTTTTGAAACGATAGGTTTAATTAATAATACAAAAAATATTAATTACATAATAATATAAATAATAAATTATATTATTAATATTTTTAAGGTACGATTTAATACAAAATAATTTAAAGTTGTATCTTAGTTTAGATTTAAATTCAAGCGTCACCAAGGAAAGAAATCTAAACAGATAAACTGACAGATAAAATTAATTAATTAATTAATATAAAATATATATTTGCCAAATAAAGTACTGAAAAAATAATTATTATTCTAAGGTCTTTATTGCAGAGAATTGTTTTTATTTTTACAAATGCATTTTTTCGTATTTCTATCCTGTTTAAACTAATGATTAACGAATAGATAGGTAATAAAACAAGTTATGAATTTCAACTACTTCAGAATAGAAGTATCGTATGATAGATATAATTCAGAGGAAGTGAAAAAATAAATCAACAGGGCAGCCAAAAAATCGGGATTCTTGAAAGATATCATATTGAGGTACAAACATATCAGCGTAGAGTGCAAAATCCGGGTATATTAAGCATATGTAAGGCCAGTACTTAACATATGCAGCGGAAAGAAGAGCTGAAAAATCGCTTACAAAACGGTTGATGAGAACTACAGAATTGAAATTATTAATAACGATAAGAGGAATTTTTCTCAGAGATAGAATAAGGAATGTGGATACAGTTAGGGAAACTGGAGTCCAGGATGTGGTGATATAAACACGATAGCGACACCTCAAATGGAGACATCATGTTGACAGAATGGAACCAGAAAGAATTAACAACGGTAAAATGGTCAAAAACACATATATACAATACAAAAAGACCACTAGGAAGACTACGGAAGAGCTGGTATGGTAGCTGGATATCAACATCACAAGAGTTGGGATGAGAGAATAAACAGGACCTTGTCCTACAAAAAAAAAGAAATATAAATTTAATTTATTAAATGTTCTGCCAATATACTTCTCTTAAAAAATATCTTGACGCTAAAAAACTGGAATGTGGAATGAATTTAGAAAATGTTATGTTTATTATTTTATGCAAAATGTATGTATATTTGACTATTTCACAACTTTCACCTTAATCAAAAGAAATAATTTATACAGTACACCTAAATCACGTATTATTTGACTTTTAACTCCCATAACCATTTGTTTTGATCTTTAAGTACTTCAAGTAACAAGTGAATTGATTCCCGTCTATTTTCAGAAAAAATTGGAGCACTTCCAACTGGTGGGAAGCAGTTGTAAACAAATTCAGGAAAGAGAAATAATTCAAAACATTAAAAATGAACTACCGATCATCTGACACACACATTAACGGCTTCGTTTTTTACAGATATTAATCATTCAAGCAAGGAAATCCTATAAATTATGTTGTTATAATAAAGCATAAAGAAACAGGTTTGTTTAGACTCCTGAATTTTAATAGTAGCTGTAATGTGTGCTATGCTTTATACAAATGATTAAAAATTCTCGTGGATTGTAAATTTTAGTGTTTTGCCTCGTAGATTGTATTATACTACGATTTAAAAGATCTTTTATATCTGTGTCGTTTTTCAAAAGGTCTTGACTCCTAAGAAAACCTGTGTCGAAACTACGTTTTTACCTAATCAGATTCTAAAAAGACTTTTTATTTCGAAGAGTCTTCCTCCTAGACTGGTTGCCTTTTCTGCAGCTCAAAGAGACCTGTCTTCCCTTCTTTTTGATTTTATACTAGCCATAAAATCAGGGGCCTGCCATCTCCGCCCTTCAGACGGTTGTGAAGACTTGACTCTCCTCCATTAACATCGTTGTAGACTTCATCCATGACTCTGGACGGGAGACCATTGACAGATACCAGTTTGCCGGGTCAGGAAACACCTAGAATCTGCGGTTGGCAGGTATTGATTCACTTCCCTTGCTAGGACTATCCAAAAGGAGTTCCTACCTGCTACCCGCGAGTAGGAACTACGTAGTGGGTATTTATATAGGAGGAGAACAACAAAATCTAATTTTGAAAGAGCAACAACTACAAATAAATCACTATAAAACGTATAAATATCTAGGCATACACATAACCAATATAAACAATTTTGATGAAGATATTAAACACAGAAATAACCAGGGAAGACAAACTATTCGGCAATTGAACAGCATACTGTATGATAAAACAATTTTGAGAGAAAATAAACACAGAATCTATAATTGCATTGTTAAATATGGAAGCGAAATATAACTACTGAAGCAGAAATACTTTAAAGCAACAGTAATTGATTATTGGAGGAGAACGGCCGGTATAAATCAAGATTAAGCAGAGTAAGAAACGATAAAATTCAAGAAATCATGGGCGTTAAACATAGAATAACAGAGGACATCAAAATTAGCCAACTAACATGGTACGGGTACGTACAAAGAATGACAGACCGAGATTAAGTTGGAGAGAAGGAGTTGACAAGGATCTAAAATCGACAGGGATAGAGGTGTACCTTCTGAATGACCGAGACCAATGGAAGCTGGGAATTAGAAAACGGCAATGAATGTTATAAACTGATTGTATACATATAATTCCGGTTTTCAGATTATCTGGTCTTTCTTTGTTATTGTTCAATATTCTTTTTGTTCTTTTCGCATGCCGTTAAAAAGTATTTTGATATAGTTTTACCATTCTTTCAGTTTGTGTTCGGTCGATTTTAATAGTTTGCCAACCGTGTAAAGGTAAGTAAGGTAAGGTGCCATCCGTAAGGTTAGTTTTACACAAATGTTAGTCAGTATGAGCTCTTACCTTTTTATGTAATTTTAATGCCTTTTTTGAATATCTTGTCCATTAATTGCAAAATCTCCTCTGTTATTCAGTCATCCTGTTTTTTCTTTCTGGTTGTTTTTTGGATGTTTTTTTATTATGTTGTTCTCTGCTCTTTAATAGTTTTCCACAGAATGTTTACGCCACTGGACTCTGCAATTATATGGTAGTTAATGTACAGTCTGACTTATGGTGTCGTTTTTCTATAATAATCGTCATCATTCTCACTTTAGAACCCTACGTGGGTCCTAGCCTTCTCAAGAATATCTCTCCATTTGTCCCTATCCATCGCCTTTCTCCGCCAAGTACGTATTCCCATATTTCTCATGTCTTCATCCATGTTATCAAGGAACCTTGTTTTGCGTCTTCCTCTTCTTCTCTGACCAATGGGTCTATCAAGAAGCGTTTTTCTAGCTGGGTAATTTTGTTCCATCCGCATTACATGCCCTATCCACCTCAGACGTCATATCTTAATATGTTTTCCGATATCAGGATCCTGGTATATTCTATAAAGTTCGAAGTTGTATCATCTTTTCCACACTTTATTGTCATTCACTGCTCTATAGATTTGCCTTAGTACTTTTCCTTCGAAATATCCTAACATGTTTTCATTATTTTTTGTTAGAGTCTAGGTCTCTGAACCATATGTTAGGCCTGGACGTATTATTGTTTTGTAGAGTTTTATGTTTGTGTTTCTCGATATAATTGTGCATTTAAGAAGGAGATTGAGCTCAAAATAGCATCTGTTGGTCCTGCCAATTCTGCGGTTTATCTCTGCGGTAGTATTATTTTCAGTGTTAAGGATCGCTTCCAGGTATACAAATTCGTTCACTGCTTCGATGACGTCGTTTTCTATAACAAGTGGTCATAGGATTTGTGGTTGCGTGCTTATTTTCATATACTTTCCTTTGTTGTTGTTTATTATTAAACCCATTTTTGTAGCTGATTCTTTTAATGCTACATACGCCTCTTGTACAGCGTTTCCGTTCTCCCAATAATATTGATATCATCAGCATAGGCAAGGATTTGCACTGATTCGTTATATACTGAAGCAGTAGATGTGATATGTGATATACGTATTATTTTTTTCAGAGCCAGATTAAACAGTATACAGGAGAGAAGGTCTCCCTGGCGCAGCCCGTTATTTGTTTTAAAAGGTTCAGACAATTCCCCCTGAATTCGTACTCTATCTACATTCAACTTTTTTAAGAGTTTTTTTAATGGCATAGACATTAGTCATTCAGCCAGTTGCAATAGATTCTCCACTCAGACAAATACAAGAAATGAAAAGACAAGAAAAAAGTCTGACAAGAAATCTATAATGATATTATATATTTGTTGTGAGCCTGTAGCCAGTAGCGACTGGATATTGAATGGTGCATACATATTAAATTCAATTAATTTTTTGTAAAGAGAGTTTGAATGCTGTGGAAACTTAGGACATTCAAAAAAGATGTGATCAAGATCACCCAGTTTTCCGCAATGTTTGCAATTATCATCTTCAATCACATTTATTTTATATAAATGACTTGGATAACACGCATGTCCAAAGCGTAGTCTATTTATGGTGGTTATATATTTACGTGGAGATTTAAAATTCTTAAACCAAGTAGTTTGTGGAATAACTGGTTGTAAAGTGGTGTATCTTCTTTGGTTTGTGAAGCAGTAAAGATTCCATTGATCTTTCCATGTCGATAGCTGTTTTTTTTTAATCGTAATGGCATCTGATACACATAAAGAATATGACAATAAAGTGCTTTTTTAAGAGTTAGTTTTGGTAAATTTACCAACTGATTTGGTATTCCTAGCTCTTTCCAGTGTTTTTACTAAAATGTGTTTTAGGAGTGCAATGTTATGACATGTCGATTTACTACGTCTGAAACCAGCCTGGTATTTCCTACTATCCGTTCTGCATGGCATAGTACTGTGGAAAATATTTTATCCGCTGCATTTAGAAGCGTAATTCCTCTGTGGTTAAAGCATTCAAAGATATCTCCTTTTATGTGTATGGTGCAAAGTATTCCAATATTCCAATCATTGGGGAGTTATTTCTGTGTCCCCATTTCTTTTATAAGCTGCTGTAATGCCATTATGGTATTGTAGCCACGTAGTATATGTAGTAGTTTTTTAACTCCATCTTTAACTTCAATAATCGTTGGTTTTTCCTCTTCCCTCTTGTCAGTTTTTCTATAATAACCCTATTTAATATCATTTAAATTTACAGTATTTACAATTTAAAAATACGATGTAGCCCCAAGACCGATATATTGATTTTACCAAAACAGCTGGTGGATATGATAGTATTTACCATATTGGTGACATGACAGTCAACTAGTTAAAGAAAGAAAATCTAATCTTAATTTTTGGTTTATACAAATAGTAGTTCCCTAATCAGAGATAGATCTAATCGAATCCTAATCTAATTTAATTAGTTCTCTAATCAAAGATGAGTATATCTGTCTGTGGTACGAATATTGTGAGTTTGATTTTAACTACAAATCATGAAGTAATACAACCGCGTACTTGGAACTGGATCAGTTTGGGGCAACACTCAACAGTGTGGCACACTAAAGTATGTACCTTGATAGATTATACCGGTCTTTAAAGAGCTGAAGAGCAAAATATATTAATATTGCCTAAAAATCAATATATAATAACTAACATTATCATCAACGTGCTGTCACTAAACTGGTAATAATAATAGTAAAGAATATTTGCGAAATATATAACATCATCATCATCATAAGTGGCTCCACAATCCGTTGATCATGGCCTACTCACAAAGAAATCGCCTCTCCTGTAGGTTCCTGGCAACTACCATCCATCTTCTGATCGTTAGAATCTGTAGGTCTTCTTCTACATCACCAATCCATCTCTTTCGTGGTCGTCCTCTACTTCTAGTGCCCTCTGATTTTGAAAATGTTAATATCTTTGTGTATTCGTGATCTGACATCCTAGCAATATGTCCAGACCATCTAAGTCTCCTCTACATTCTAACGAATTTCACAATATCTGGATCGGTGTATAACTGATACAGTTCAAAATTGTATCTTCGACGTTATAGTCCATTGTTATTTACGGCCTCAAAAATCTTTCTAAGAATTTTTCTCTCAAAAATACCAAGAAGTCTTTCATCTTTTGGAGATAAGGTCCACGTTTTAGCCCTATATATCAAAACCGGTCTTATTAGGGTCTTGTATATATTGAGCATTCCTGTACGTTTTTTATTTTTATTTTTTAAATGTTTCTGGAGACCGTGAAGAGTTCTGTTTGCTATTGCCATGCGTCTTTTTATTTAGTCGCTTGTCGTGTTTGTTATGTTTACTAGTGATCCAAGATATGTGAATTCTTTGACTTGCTCAAAGGTATGGTTGTTAATTTGAATTCTGTGTTGGATATTTTGGGTATTTTTGGGATATTGGGGTTGCTTAGAATGCAAAATATAATTGGTTTTTTCCTCGTTTACCACAAGTCCTAATTTACTTGCCACGTTCGCAAGAATTGTAAAACACTGCAACGTGTATCTCATACTTCTGCTCACTATAACTATACCGTCAGCGAATGCGAGAATTTGCGTGGATCTGTTAAAAACAGTTTCATTCATTCTAATATGTAATTGTCTGATTGCCTTTTCCAAAGCAATATTAAAGAGGAGACACGCTAGCGCATCCCCCTGTCTTGGACCATTATTATCAAAGAACGTAGAGTTTTCTCCTTCAAGAAAGCTTACGTTTTGCATTGTAAGTTGGGTCAACTTAACTAACTTAGGTGGAATCCCAGGAATTATATAATACAGTTCTTTTCACACTCTCATAGGCTGGTTTGAAGGCGACGAAGAGATGGTGTGTATCTATGTTATATTCTAGTGACTTTTCTAGAATCTGCCTATGGCATTTGACAGTTCTTCTCTTGTTGGGTCTTCACTGTGTAGTTGACGTTGTAGAATTTGTTAATTCTCTATTTGGTTTAAATTCTCGACGGCTATTTTGGATTTGTATTATTTCCCCGTTTCAATTTTATCGAATAAACTTTGTATCTCATTAAGAATGTTCTGTTCGTGTTCCCTCTTATTACGTCGATGGAACTTTACTAGATGCAATAAATAGTAAATGCATTCAAATGGGACTTGACATTAACACAGTTAAGACCAAATTTATGATAGTATCAAGGAGCCCAATAAATAATGAACAACTAACTCTTGGTGGACAGCAAATAGAGAGAGTGACAAAATATAAATATCTGGGAGCTGACATCAACACAAACTTAGATCCAGACCAAGAGATTAGGGTATGAATAGAAGTGGCAAGGGCAGCGTTCTTAAAATTCAAGCAATTGTTTTGTGACAAAAATCTGAATACTGCGCTGAGACTGAGGTTTGTTGAATGTTACGTCTGGTCGCAACTATTGTACGGGGTAGAAACATGGACATTAAAAGCGCAAATAGGTAAGAAGCTTGAAACCATTGAACTTTGGATATACCGGAGAATGTTGAGAATTCCATGGACTGCCAGGGTCACTAATGAGAAAGTGCTAAGAAGGATGAGTCGAGACAAACAATTGTTGAGAACAATAAAAGTACGCAAGACTGCATACCTTGTACACATATTGAGTAATTATAAATATTGTCTTCTGCAGGTCATCATGCAGGGTACGCATGATGACCCTGATCCAGTACGCAAGACTGCATATCTTGGACACATACTGAGGAATTATAAATATTGTCTTCTGCAGGTCATCATGCAGGGTAGAGTCAATGGCAAAAAGGGAATAGGTAGAAAGAGGAAGTCATGGCTTCTAAATATTCGAGACTGGACAAACATGATTGTAGACGAATTATTCCACGTTGCAAAAGACAGAGAAACTTTTAGAAATGTGGTCGCCAACCTCCGTTAATGGGGACGGCATAGGAAGAAGAAGACGTCGATGGATAAGTTTTTCCTCTCTTTTGAAACTTCTATACTCTTCTTTTTTCTCCGTGTACAACCTGCGTAGATGGTTTTTTGATATGCTGCGTTCTTTCTATTTGTGGCCATTTCACACTTATGATTAAACCAATATTTCAACCGATTTCTGTAACACGATATCTCGTATATTTGCCGATAGTTGGTTAATGTCTTCGTTTTTTATTAAGTTTTCTCTCATTATTTGATCTTCTATTTGCTGTCTGTATATATTTGCAATGTCGAAATCTTTTAGTTTATTAATATGGATTTGTTCTCTCCTTTTCTCGATCTATATATAACATCAACCCTTGCCAAAAAATTATAAATGATATAATTAAAAACCTTTAGTAAACACGTAGATAACTAATTTTTAATTATAATAATAAAGTGAAAATTATACCGTGATCATCTTATAATCCTCTTAGAATATCCTATCACCAAGTATGCTAAACAATTTTCTGTGCTTCGAGCCGAGGACCAGAGGAGCCGACAGGAATAGAGCTAATGTAAATACCTTTTGGGGGTATAGTCTAATTATTCAGAGGTTAGCTATCCGGCCAACGTTTCATTAAGGAATTATTTGCATAGACTAGTCGATAAGTCAAGATAAGGTGTTCCAGTATGCTAAGTAGATTACTTGGATTAAGATTGTTCGAAATCTATTTACTTGTTAAATATTCAATTTATTTTTGTGTTTGAATTAAAATCCATAAATAAAAATAAAATGTACCATCGCTTACTGCTTATAGATGTATTGATTTTTTAATACTCTCCGTGAAAAACAATGATTGAAAACAGAGATCATTCATTCAGAATGATTTTAGATTTGTCAAAGGCAATCGACAATTTAGAGCACTCAGTGGTGCTGAAAAAATTGGAGAGATATGGTATCTTATTATTTGATAAGATCTTATTTAATAGGATGCATTCAAAAATAAGTTATACAATATTCTTCTTGTTGACAAGTATAGGGAAGAGTGGCGCAAAATGGGGTCCGTAATTTTAGGCTAAAAATAAAAAAAAAAACGGGTGTGGCAGTCCAGTGGGACTGCCGGTAGAAGTTATACTTCTATACACGCGTTCGCCGTTAAAAATTTATATAGGAGTCAATCTGCACAATCATTACATATGTAATGCTATAGGTAAGAGAGAGCAGAAAGAGAAAAAGAATTAGTTATATAGGTATATGGTGCATCGTTTGCTGTATATAAACATTTGACCTGTAATAGGAGTATAGTAAATGAAGGATTGTATCAATATTTTAATGAATATATATATATATATATATATATATATATATTTTTATTTTTATATATGTATAAAAGGAGTTAAATGCAAAAAAAAAATTACACATACTCTGCAGTCAAATTCATTGTTTATTTTGTTATTAATATAAAAATTACAATACAATAAATACACTGCAACATAATTTAACATAATAATACAATATAAATTAAAATATAATATTCATAAGTATTTAAAACTACCGATATACATAACTTACTTTACGAAGATAAAAATAAAAAACCAACAACTTGGATTATGTTGTAAATTTTCATTTTATTTTAAAATTTATGTTTTTTGCGTATATTACATATATTTAATAAGATTAACGTGAGGTTTTTAAATATTTCAAAAATAAAAAAGGAAATTCATAATTGGGATTCGAACTCACAACCACCAGCGTATGAACCAAACACGTAAAGGATTTGCCAATTATACATGACACTAACGGATTTCAAAATTGACAGTTCTCGGTAAAACAGTGATTATTTTAAATACAAAAGCCTAAAATAATTATAAACGTTAAATTTTAAATAATACAAAACATATCACATAAATAATAATATTAATACATATTATATTATATATAATATTATATATATTTATATATATATACAATATTATATATAATATATATATAATATTAAATATATATACAAAAGGAACATTTTTATTCTCGAGAGAGGAAGAGAGAGAAAATATATCTTCTGTCTCTCTCTTACTCATTATCTTACATATGTAATGGTTTCACAGATTCACTCTCATGCAAATTTCCAACGCCGACCGTGCGTATAGAAGTATAACTTCAAAAACGAAATAATTAAGTACAGCTTATTCAAACAAAATGAGGAATAAACACTTCTTTCAAAAATTCTATCTGAGTTTGCAGTTAAAACACGATATTTTAAAAACTCCAAAGGAACCGTTTTACATACATACAATTTCTGCTTTCCAATTATAACCAGGTATACATACCAGTTATATTTCCAGTTATACGAGCCCCTTCCCATATCAATTGGCCCAACGTTAGATTGATAAGAAAATAAAATTTTAAAGAACAAAAATAAAAGCTCAGCGTAAATTTTAGAAGTTTTAATGCATCGAATAACATTTTTGAATTTCCTAATTATAGAAAATATTTTATAACGTAATGAAAATTATTGATTAAACAGAACAATAATAAATTTAAAACAACGCATAGAATATGTAATATTAACAAAAAAAAATGTGACACTGAGTTACATCCCCTTTATTTTTATTGACATCCACAATTCTTCGAGGCATAGTTTTTACCATGTTCTGATAAAATTCTAATGTAAACGAATTCACTATTTCTTACAATTTTTCGTTTAATTCGTCGACGGACCTGGCAGGATGTCGTGAAATTTTTGTATAGTAGGGGAAGTGTTTGGGAAAGTATGTACTTACTATTTCCCTCTTATTTTTACATTTAATATTTTTCTGTTACGGTACTGTAATGTAAACTAATTCAATGCTGTATCCTAACGACTTTGGTAAAATATATTGCTTCCTGTAAAATTGTTAAACTGGCCATCTCATGTATTATGTTTTAAGTACGGAGAATTTGACTTCTCTTTTGTCTTGTGTCGCCAATACACACAAGTGTACGGTTTCGTATTACGGTCACAATTAACAATACAATAGAGTGATTTATGGTTGCTACCGACCACCTCGAAGCGTGGTCAGAGGGTGGTTTCTGACCGTCTTAAGTCTCAACTCAAGCCACTTCATCTCAAGACAGCGAACCAAACTGACCTAGTGTGTGATAGGTTCTCGCCATCGAGCGTCGGCGGGCGCCCCGACGCGGTACCAACGAGATTTCCTTGGCAACGACTAAAATATTTCAAAGGGTAAGTCTATATTCTTTGTACAAACATCAATAATGAGTAAGACCAGTTATTTTCCTAATTTATTTACAGTTGTGTTTGCTATTTGTCGCTAATCTATTCACAAACAAAATATTACATTTTTACTTTATAATTATTTATCTATTATCATTTAACCAGCGACCTCTTAAGTTTTATACAAAACATTTGGTCCTTCGAGCCGGATAATAAATAATAATTTTTTTGACTTTGATTCAGTTAATTTCATTGTGTTTCAATTAATTCATTTTAATTAATTGTTTTTTGTTTCTTTTCAATTTAACTTTGATTCGGTCCTTCGGCATTATTTTTAAACTTAATTTACATAATTAAATTGGATCATATTTACACAGCAATTTTTTAAATTTATTTTTATTTTTATAATTCATAATTTCAGTAGGTAAAATACTTTTAGATATATTTTGATTAATACCATATATTAATTATACATATATATTACATATTTACATTATTTTTGTGTTGATTTTTATGAATTATTTTTGTTCTACTGTACAATACTTTCCAACTCATTCTGTACGTCTTGTTTGTTAATTTAAACACATCTTTTGATTTTCTTTGTTACTATACCTTTCGTTACTTACCTTTTTATCGATATTCTTATTTGTTTGCAATTGATTTTGTTTAAAATCGTTCACTTCTTTAAATCTAGATATTCTCTTCGTGTTGATTTGTTAATTTATGTTTGCATTGTCTTCTCTTTCGTGCTTGTATCTTACAATGCTCAACAAAATGAACAAATCCAACTTTTCGCGCCATACTCGGCATTCTCTAGATTCAAGGAGGCCTATGAAACGCATTCAAGTATCAAAACCACACGCCTTCATTATTATTCGTAGCCAGGGTAGATTTTCATAAATCTCACAACCTTGTTTCGATTGAATTTATTGTCTTCTTCTACTCGCTTTCGATTATCGCTGTCTTATTTCAATATTTCGATAAAATCTCCGTTACTAGTGGTTTCGTTAGTGCCACAAAGCACCCTAAGGTAGCTAATCAAGGTGTTAAATGTGTCTTGTGTTCCGGTTCTTATCAGTCATATAAATGTTTGTATTTTTTGTGACTTAACGGCTTCAAGAACTTTTTCGTTGGTTAATCCACATAACTCTTGTGTACGTGGCCTGATTCCACCTCATTCGAAACGACGAATTCACGCATCTTATCTTATCTAAAATCACGCATTTTAGTAATCAGATCTTATAGACATACTCATAGGGATTGAATTGGTTTTCGTTTCGTACAGTAACAGAAAAATATTAAATGTAAAAATAAGAAGGAAATAGTAAGTACATACTTTCCCAAACAGGAAGTAAAAACAGTATTGTACGAGTGGTGCATACTCGTAAAGTTTTCTTATCCGTATTTAACATTTCAGTATTTTTTTGAACATCTAATGGGACGTATATAACCCATTAGGAGTAAAAGAGTTAAGTTTCTTAGTAGCATAATAATTATTTTAACTTTGCGCTGAAGACTAGGTGATGCCATTTCAGATGGAGTTAGACTTTTTACAAACTTCGTAAAGTAGTTATTCTGCTCTTCTGAGTAAGTCGTACAATAAATTTGTTCTGGTTTGATTTTCTAATGAACTAATTATTTTAGTTTTTTTCATTATAAACTTTAAAACCACATTCGGTAAGCACATCAACGAGAACTATAGGAATATAGAACAAGGAAGTTGTCTAGAGGAATGCTGTGGAAAAATATATTGCTATAACCAAGGCTGACGAAGCAATCGCAAATAAAATAAAAGAGTATCACAAAAACGAGTGAATGACAGAAGAAATACTTGATCTAGTAGTGAGAAACGCAGACGGTACAACATATATCAGAACCAATAGAACTGCGAGCTCCTTCCCATATCAGTTGGCTCAACGTTCGATTGAAAGAAAATTAAACTTTAGAGAACAAAAATAATAGCGCTCCCTAAATTTTAGAAGTTTTAATGCATCGAACAACATTTTTGAATTTCCTAATTATAGAAAATATTTTATAACGTAATGAAAACTACTGATTAAAGAGAATAATAATAAATTTAAAAAAAAAGCATAGAATATGTAATATTAACAAAAAAAATGTGACACTGAGTTACATCCCCTTTATTTTTAATGACATCCACAATTTTTCGAGGCATCGTTTTTACCAAGTTCTGACAAAATTCTAATGTAAACGAATCCCATATTTCTTACAATTTTTCCTTTAATTCGTTGACGGACCTGGCAGGATGTTTTCTCAAAGCTTTTTTCATTTCGCGCCACAAAGTCTCTAGGGGGGACAAGTCGGGACTGTTAGAAACCCATTCCAGAAGTGGTATGCCATGGTCTTCAATCTATTTTAAACTCTTTGTTAATGCCAAAACCGGACAGTTCTGAATTCTTGACGGCGGGACGAGGAGTGCGGGTGGCTGGCCGCGCACTGAAAAAAGATACAGTCCACTACAAGCTATCGAGCAACTCAGACAAACATTAAAATATATACATGGTGTATCGCTTATGTTAATAATTTTATAATAAACGTGAAATGCTCAAAACTGAACTAATTTATTAGCACTCTTTTTTAAGGTTTAACAACCTGCGCCGTCCTGTTGACAAAAGATTCTTCTAAAATATTTAAATATTTGTCGTTGTTTACAATCTCATCGATAAAATGTAACTTTCCCACACCTTTATACGACATGCTGCCTCAGATCATGCCAGGAAATTTGACTGTTCTCTTCAGACAGTCGGGATGGAAAACTTCATTTTTCCTGCGAATGACGAGACTTCTGCTATCTCCAACACACACTTCAAATCTGGGCTCATGACTTTATTGTATTGAATCCCATTGCGACTGAGTCCAATCTTTATGCTAATTTGAGTATCTTAGTTTATTTTTCTTTTGTTGTAATGTTAAAAGTGACTTTTCCCTAGCCTAAAATAAAATGAAATTTATTAAAAAAAAACATACTAATTTTTTCAACTATAAAACTTATTTTGTAAGTACCAAATCCTAATTTGTGGGCCTGTCGGTGACATGTTGATGTAGAAACGTGTCTTCCAATAACGTCACTCCATAAAACGCTTACCTCCATATAATTTACTAGTCGATTTTTCACTATAATGGGTCTTAATGCCCTTCGATCTGCTTCGGTTATTTTACTTTTTCGTACATTTCTAGATTTTGTGACGACCGAACCTTTATTGTTGAAAATAAATAAAAAACCATAAAGGTAATATTTTTAATACGTATGAAAACTTATAAAAGCATGCAGAGTATATGGTGTTTATGGTAATCGATTTAAACTGCAAATTCCATAGGTGGGCCAACTGATCTGGGAAGGGGCTCGTACCCCCTCACAAAATTAGGCAATTTATTGCACAATTCGCACTTAATCCAAACCTCCATTGCCTGTTATTTACTGAATAATTTCAAGCAAAACATACAGGCCGCATCGTCTTCACCATCATTAAGTCTCTTATTTACTTTATTTGTTCTAAATACCTTTCTGCTTACAGATTTCCTAGCTGCTTGTGAAGTTGGCTTTGGTATTATTTGTTTTTCTTTCATCAAAAGATAATTTGGTATAGCGGTGAAGAAAGTTGACCTTTGCCTTGTCTGAGGAGATGTCAAGGTAGTGGAGATTTATCATAGGTAGTTACAAAAGTTTCCTCCAGCAAGGATGAAATTTCATTTCCTTTAATGCCATCATTCTGTTCTAAAGTGCAAACTTGGGATTAAATTACCAACTCTAGAGCTTGTAATGTCCGTTTTATGCTTTGAAGCTGCATTAAGTAAAGTTTCATTTTCTGATAATTGCCTCGGACTGTTTTCAAAAACGCTGATATCATCTGAAGATCGTTTACTTGCTTCCCATTTCTCTGATGAAGATATATTTTGAATTTTTCTTTTCCTGACAGATAAAGTACTTGAAAATAAAGAAGTATCTCTTTGTGGAGAAAGAGTTCTTTGTTCATGGATGGGACCATCGATTTCATTTTCTACTATAAGACGATCAGTTGTACATGATGATTTGAATTTATAATCTGGGAATATATTTAAATTAAAAGGACAGATTCCTGTAGTCTTGAATTCACTTGTCCCTTGTTAAGGGTGACAGCTCTTCGATTTGCTTTTTTATTGAAGCTAGCTATGTTATATGGAGTTGCAACTTTTATTTTAAGCCATAAAATATATTTCTCATTAAAATACTTCATTAGAGGTGAAAATACTTCCATATTCCATGGCTGCACCTCATGCGTGCAATGTGGAGAAAACGACTGCATTATAAGATTTATTTATTAGGATTATCATTTCTCTAAAGTATTACCACTATAATTAAGCGAAACCGCCTGCAGTGGGCAGGACATGTAGCCCGGGCCCCTGAGTCAAACATGATAAAAAAGATTCTAACAGCGCAACCCTGTGAGAATGAGAAGACGGGGTAGACCAAAGCTGAGGTGGATGGACGGGGTAACACAAGATGCCGAGAAGATCGGAGTCGGCAACTGAAAAATGCAAGCGAGCGACAGAATAGAATGGCGTAGAAAGCTTGAGAAGGTCGAGGCCCTCTAAGGGCTGTAGCACCAAGATGATGATGAAAGTATTCTATAGCTTCGACAGACTTGTGGTTTGAATGACCATCAAGCAATACTAGGACCTTATTATGGGATTGTCCCTAAAATATTACAATTCATATAAAGAATAAGTTAAAAGAAACCTGTAACACATTTCGCATTTGTTTATATAAAATATGTTTTTAATAAATCAAATTGAGGGCATACACAAGAAACAGCGTTGGTCGGAATGTGCAAGTCATCAGAGTGTTGGAGTGTGACCTTGTTGTCGTCAGCTGACAAAACAAACTTGACCCACTTATGAACGACTGCTGATATAGCAAGGACGAATATAAAAGAGACAACAATTATTATCATAGATCTCAGAACTAAATTAACGTCAAGATGGCAAGTCGATATACCACGTATTGGTAATTATGAAGTAGTATCGGTGTAACGTCAACTAAGTACTAATTACATTTAGCATAAGTAATATTGTAAGAGTGTAATAATTTACCATAATTTACCATATTGTTGTCAACTGAATACTACGTATGTTGTTGAAAATGCTCTAAGAACAGAATGAAGTGTTTTATATGGAGCGCCTTAAAATAATAACTAATTCCTTTTTTGTGAGGGAATGTTACTACTGGATAAATGAATTAATCCTGAGCATTTCCACACAGAGCAATTTGTCCCCTTTTAGCCCCGGGTAGAAAATCAACCTATTTCCGTTCTTTATGTACTATAATTTTGAGCAACTTGCTAGGGATCGTCTGGATACCAGACTCACCATATTATATATTCTCATAGGTTTGATAATATTTTATTTTGTATTTCATCTTAAAGAAAAAAAACTTAGCGACTGCTTCTTTATTAAAACCCTCGCTCTAGTAACTGAGGTAGGCTCATGAGTTCTAAAGAAAATCTCTAGATGTCTCTTTAAAAAATTTCTAAACCAAACCGTTTCAACTAACTTTTTGTTTTTTAAAAAACCTATGTCTAATACCGTTCCTCTCCGCAAACTCGTAGTCTATTTCACAAATGTTTTCTTCGTCATGCCGAATACTCGGTTTTTCATCTATACGAGTAAAAGGTACTTTTTTAAATAAATATCCAATTCTTCTGAAGCCGTTTCTCTTTTACCATTACTTTTAAATGAAAAAATGATATCGACTTTCCAGGAAATTGTTAAACTGCTGGAAGTTTTAGTGTCTACGCCTATGTCAGCATCCGAAGCTGAGAGATGCTTCTCTATGTTAAAGAGAATAAAAACTTTTTTACGCAAGTCGATGAAAAAAAAAGACTAAGTACATTGGTAATGTTATCAGCTAAAAAATATCTCTCAACAACATTGAAGGCTTTAATAAATGAGTTTTGACCATTTTGTTAATAAAACAGAACGAAGACTAAATTTCAAATTTGTTTCAACAGTTTAAATTTTCATTTTAATAAAAACTTTTGAAATGCCATAAATTACTTGTTCTTCTTCTTTAGATGCCGTATCCGTATTCAGACGTTAGCCATCAGCATGTTTACAATTTATTAAAACCGTTCTCTATCGGCTGCTGAGCGAAATAATTATTCTACTGTGGTACCACACCATTGTCCAATATTATAAAGCCATGGAAGTTTCTTTAGACTAATCCATCTCTTTTCTTTCACTTTTCCTTGTATTATAAGGCAAAGTAAATGGTATTTGGATCCTCTAATTATGACGAAGTATTCTGTTTTTCTTCTCTTTATAATGTTTGTCAGGAAGCGTTATGAATTCATCGTTTTAAGAATATCTTCATTGAAAGTGTGCAAAACCCATGATATTATTAGGATCCTTCGATAACACAACAATTAGAATGCTTCTAATTTGCTAAGCATTGTGGTTTTTAATGTCCATGTCTCACAACCAATGTCCATGTCTCACAACATAACACTTCAGGATCTTCTTGCGAATATGTACCGACAGGTTTCTGTTACATAAAACTAGTTTCCAGGTCATAAAAGCCTTATGTGATATTTCATTCCTGGTTATTTTCTCTCTATCAAAGTTACAATTTACATTTAACCAGCTGCCGTATTTAAAATGGTTTACGCGTTCTATCTCCTCTCCATTAAGCGAAAGCAAACCTTGATCTATATTAATCTTTCCAATCGCCATCCACTTTGTCGTTGAAATGTTAATTTTAAGGCCTGTCCGATAACTTGCTTTCCTGACTAGATTTACTAATGTTGGGAAATCTTGTAAATAAATTTTCTGCCAGAACGGTTGTATTGTCAGCGTATCTGATGTTGTTGATTACTTCTCCGCCTAGTGTTACTTCCTGGAGTCTATCATCCAAAGCCTCCAGGCTTTGGATGATAGACTCCAGGAAGGATTTCTTCAAAGTACAGATTAAAAAGACTGGTTGACAGAACACAACCCTATCGGACTTCACGTTTGGTGGGAGTTTGACTCCAATTTGGATATAGGCTACTTGATTATAATATAGTATAAGTATTTTATTAGTCCTATATCATAGTGGTCAAGTCTTGCTGCCCGCAGGCAATTGAAAAGTGTATCGTGTTGTACTCGGTCGAATGCCTTCTCGAAGACGATGAAACAAACATAAACGTTCTTTCGGAACTCACAGCTTTTAAGAGAACGCGCATACAAAAAAACAAAGCCTCTCCAGTTCCTAGACCAGTTCTAAATCCAAACTGCTTATTACCCACTCTACTTGCGCACAGAAGAAATATTGCTTTGTATAATATATGTGCATATACATAAATTACTGTCTGATGCAAATTCTGGTAAGTTTTTGTTATTGTTTATGATTTAAAAATACTAAGTGCACACGTTACCCTTAAAATTTTTAATCTTTGGTTAGTTTTGTTCTTGTTTTCGGTTTGTTGCGAAATAATATCGTTATTCCTTGACTTATTTTTATAATTTTTTACCCATGCGGTCATTTAATTATACATAAATGTTAATTTTAAAGAATGTGTGCCCAAAAAATGAAAAATAAATCCTTTTTCATCCAGTACCCGATAAATTTACCTACGGTAAATTTATCTACAGTGGAACCTCGATTATTCGCCTCTCTATTAACCGTCACCTCTTTTAACCATAAGGTCCATACATAAGTTATATTAACTACATAAGTTATATTAACTACATAAGTTATATTAACTACATAAGTAAAAATTTAGTCATCAATTCATTTTGTTTAAGCATTGCGATAAGCCAAACGAAATTTATTGAAATGTACACGTGCAGTTATGCCACCAATGCATTTTATTATGTAAATAATTTTTGTTCTTATTCAGGGCTCTGGATTAAATTTCAATTTAAATAGGTAATGATAAATGATACTGTGCTTTTAAAGTTCTATTTTTAAACGCCGTTTACACTCTCGATCCAAGTTCTTCGGACGAAGTGAAGTTAATCGAGGCGAGGTGACTCTCTACATACTCGTGACGTCGAGTAATGTAGTGTGGCAATTCGTATTCGAACTTCGGTCCCTTTGACTCTGACGCGAAAAATCGACACAAAACGGAAGTAGAACGAGGCGAAGCGAAGTTGCATGAAGTACCTGTCTACACTCTCGTACTCGCTGAACTTCGATCAACTTCGCGAGTAGTATAGTGGCCGCTTTAGAATCGCAAGCCGCAAATAAAAACGCAGAGCATAATAATTATTACAGTCAATATCTGTATGTCACCATAATTCAGTTTGATTCAAATTTGAACATTGATTATGTCACTTAGTCATTTGATCAATTAAGTTTTGAAAAATGGAGCCTTCCATATCTGGAGCATCAAAAAGAAACCGTGTTGTTTTGTCAATTGAAGAAATTATTGCAGAACAAAAAAAGGTGTTTCTGCTATCGCATTGAGCAAAAAGTATGATGTTCCGTAAATAACAATCAATGATTTAAAGAAAAATGCTGAAGGAATTGAAAAGTATGCTTCGCAAATGGAATTGTTGAAGGGCCGGGTGAAACATCGTAAGACAATGAAAAAAGCCACAAATAAATCACTCGACACGGCTCTGTATTTGTGGTTCATTCAAAAAAGAAGCGAAGATGTTCCTTTGTCTGGACCAACTGTTGCGGTTCATTGGAAAAGTTCAAAAATCGCCACGGTATACGGAAACTGAAAATCGAAGGTGAAAAATTGAGCGCCACAAGTATTGAAGTCGTTGACCAATATAAAAGAAAGTTTCAACGCTGATGAAACTGGTTTAAACTACAAAGCATTGCCAACGAAAACACTCGCTGCATTGTCTGAAAAATATGCACCCAGATTTAAAACGCAAAAGCAACAAATCACGGTAATGATGTGTTCAAATGAAAGTGGTGACCATCGCCTTCTTTTATTATTGATTGGTGCAGCAAAAAAACCAAGTTGTTTTAAGGGCATAAATATGAACGCGCTTTCCGGTAACTACTACGAATAACATAATGCATGGATGTCCCAGGAAATATTTACTGACTGGTTCAGTAAAGTATGTACTGCAAACTAAAAGTTGTTTATCTATTTTTCTAACGTCTTGTTTTTTAGGTTTTTATACCAGACGTTCGACAATACTTGCAAGCAAAAAATTTGCCACCAAAGGCGATTCTCATTTTGGACAATGCACCTGCCCATTCTGAAGCCGGTATACTGCGAAGTAACGATGGAAATATCACGTGCTCTCTTCTGCCTGTGAATATAACATCATTGATACAGCCAATCGATCAATCGGTCATTGAAACATTCAAAATAGAATACAGAAAAAAAAATATTCCAAACCTAGTTATGAACGAGAAATATTATTTGCCAGAATACTGGATACATACAATTTAAATCACGCAGACAATGCTGTGGATGCTTGGGCTGATGTTTCGGAAGTAACACTGAAAAGAGCGTTGAATAAATTATGGCGTGAATCAACTCATGATGAAAATGCCCCCGTAATAGCTGAGCATGATGCGGTAACAAATGAAGTTATGCCTGAATCAACCGTTTTGTTTTTTCGTTGCCTAAAGATGACAAAAACGAATGGTTAATTTGTGATGAGGACGCAAACGGCTATCGATTGCTGATAGATGATGAAATTGTTGAAATGGCAACAGAGGTGGACGAAACTTATTCAGAAGCGGATACCGACTTTGACGGTGCAATGTTGATGATGCTATTGCAACTCACAAAGATTTGTGTAAAGAAGCTGTGTAAAATATTTGGGAACAAATATCAATAGTCAGTGTAATCCAAAAAAAGAAATCCTATCAAGAATCGAACAAGCAAGGAAAACATTCATGAGCAATAAAACATTTTTTACAAGATCAGACCTTAGTCTACAGCTTAGAATCCGAATGATCAGATGTTACGTTTTTTCTGTCTTACTGTATAGCTGTGAAAGTTGGACAATGGACTCTGAAATAGAAAAAAAAATAGATGCCTTTGAGATGTATATATACAGACGAATGTTGAGGATTCCATGGGTTCAAAGAGTTACTAATGTTGAGGTACTTCGTCGCATGTGTAAACAAAAAGAATTACTAAGAACAATCAAAGAGAGGAAAGTGCAATACTTGGGTCATGTGTTGAGAGGCGAAAGATATGAATTACTTCAAGTTATACTGGAAGGAAAAGTACGGGGCAAAAGATCAGTAGGAAGACGCCAGAACTCGTGGCTGAAAGACCTGAGGTGATGGTTCGACCGCTCATCCGCAGAGATCTTTCGCTCAGCAGTTTCCAAAACTACAATTGCCATTTGGATCGCCAACCTTCGAAAGGAGACGGCACAATGAGAAGAAGAAAGAAGCTAGAGAAGCACATACAACAGTTCATCGAGTGGTATACTCGGCAAGAAGAAGCAAATAAGGTAGATTTGATGATTTTACGTCAATTAAAAAATTCAGCTGTTGCAAAATGTGAAGTAACAATAAAATAAACAAAGATTTCGGAATATTTTAAATCAAATTTATTCGACTGTACTAACATAAATCCCTCTTATATTGTCAAATAAAACATACAAATAAAATTTGAGAGTTATACTATGAATTTTTATTTTTTTTTTAATTTTCTGTTAACCGTCATTTCGATTATCTGCCCGGTGCCCTAACGGATAATCGAGGTTCCACTGTATTTGTGCACCCCTCTTTTAGTAGTCACGAGCCTCCACTGGGTATGAACATTACTATGAGTATCTTTAGTAGTACATAATTTATGAATTCGGCTTCTCAAGTATTTACGCAAATAACGCAAAAATTAGTTTATTGTTACACAAAAGTTATTGAATTATCTACAGAAATGAATTCCAACTACTTCCAGTAGTTGGAGTGTTTCCAACATTTATTATAGAGTTATCATAACTACTACGATTTTAGGATATTAACTTTTCTCATACTATTAATATATTGCGAAATAATTCGATAAGAAGAACTTCTCATAAATATTGAAAAGAGTTCCAACATTAACTAACCCAGCCAGAAGTAGAAACTTCAACAACATGTATTTCTCAGTTCAAATAATCCAATATTTAGTTTTAAACAATTATCACGTAGTTGAAATTCCGTCTCCTCAGTCAGAAATAAGAAATTATTTTCATTAACCTTCAACGCAGACTTTTGGTTCGACATGTTGTCTGATTCCGACGCGATTGAAATGTTATCAGCAGCTTTGAAATAGTCTGTGAAGCTTTTGAATCACGAGTCACGTCGCCGCTTTGTTTCGTGTTGCTGCTATTGCAACGAGGTAGGTAGCTACTAGAGCAGGGCATAAAGTGAATAGTAAAGACTTAGACAGCATAGCGCTACTATTAATAGCATTCGCTTTCTGCAGTTTCTGCGAACATCGAACTAAATTTATTGAGGACAATAGACTGGGAATAAGTGAAACTTATTGGAGTTATTTGCTGCATTTCGACAACCGAACAAATGTATAAGGTTGAATCGAGAATAAGTATTAGTGAATTCAAGAGTAATGTCAGGAACGGATTCATTTGTGAAATTAAAAATGGATATGTTTTTTAAAGTATTCTCTATAATTGACAGTTTTATTTTCATAATTAAAAAACATGAGAACTCTATTAACCATTTTTGCATTCACATACATATTTTGTGTATCTGGATCACTTCTTTAAATCCTATACTGCCAATATACTCAGCCATTTGGGTGGCATGTCAATTGGCTGCCATTAAGTCAAATAGAGTGCACTCTTGTTTAAAGTATGTATGAACCAATAAATGCTTAGGATTCTGTATTTCGCTACAATCATATCTGTTATCGTCTGAATTCTCCCCTAATTGCTTTAAATTTGACTCGTATCATGATGTGCTGGTTTTGAGCCTATTAAGGGATCTCCATATGATGTAATGTGATTGGTAATCCGCAGGTAGCTCTTCTTTAGGATCTAGGATACCAACGGACTGCATTTCAAATCAAATCAGAATTTAATAGTGTTCAACAGTAGTTTTAATTGAAGTCGTAGAAGTCATTCTTGTCTTCAACTTCAGAAACTGTGCTTTTTATGATCTTATTGTTCTTCTTCTTCTTCTTCTTCTTCTTCTTCCTCTTTATAAGCAATTCTGTTGGTTCATTGGCGGATTAATACCTCTATGGAAGGTTGTCATTTCATCTTTTGCGCGGTCGTCCGATACTTCTTCTGCCGATTGGTGACTTATCTCTTGCTATTTTGACGACACGGGTCACCTTCATTTTGCTTATGTGGTTATTCCATTCTTTTTTTTTATTTTGTGTCCATTCATTTATACACTGTACGCTACATTTTCTTCTAATGTATTCACTTCTCTTTCGATGTCTCAGCGTATGTCCTGTAATTCTTCTCAGTACTCTCATCTCTGCCGTTTCCAATAGCTTTTGCGTTGTGGCTGTGTTAGGTATTATTTCTAAGGCATATTTCAATATTGGTCTTACACTGGCTTTATAAATTCTTGACTTTATTTCAGTGGTAATGTGTCTGTATCGCCACATAGTGTTATTAAGGTATCCTGTCAGTCTATTTGCTTTTTGTACTTAATCTCTCACTTCTCTGTCCAGGTCTCCATAGCTAGACAGTGTAATTCCTAGGTATTTTATTTCTATTACTTATTCAATACTGATGCCATCTATTTATATTTTACATCTGGTTGGTTCTTTGCTGACATTTCTTTCTGACTTTTCTTTCATCTTGGGCTATCAATATTGCGTCGTCTGCGTAACAGAGTATTTTTATTTCTTTGTTTCCTATTCTGTATCCTCTTCCTTTGTTAACGCTTTTGATAATTTCATCCATGATCAAATTAAAGAGCATGGGGCTCAATGAATCTTCTTGTCTTACTCCGCTGCCTATTTCTTAAGGTTCTGTAAGTTGTTCATCTATTCTGACTTCTATTTTGTTGTTTTGGTATATGTTTTTGATAGTTTTTGTAATATTAAGGGGAACTTCTCTATTATACAGAAGATGGATTACATCTTTGAGTCTTACTCTGTCAAACACTTTCTTTAGGTCAATCAGACACAAAAATGCTGGTCTATTATACTCTAGTGATTTTTTAGTAATTTGCTTTATAACGAATATTGTATCTGTACACAATCTTCCACTACGAAAACCCTGTTGTTCATCTGCTAAACTTATACTCTTAGATCTTAATGTTGAGAGAATCAATTCCTATTATAGGATATATCTTATAAACCAAATATTATTAGGCTTGTTTCATTAATCGCATGATTAACGTTCAAAGTATGAGCAGAGCTGCACCAAACTGTAGCCGCCATATAGAAACACAAAACTGGGACTAAAGGCGAGTTTGTACACGCCAGGATTTCCTGGCGCCAGTAGTTGTTGGCGCGACAATAAAATAAAATGATATGTATAAACAGTTACTGGCGAGAACTGGCGAGCCAGTCCGAAAAGTGTATGCATTGTGCCAGTAAAGTTAGAATCTTTTTAAATTTGTTTTTAAGCAATTTTAACAAAAATATCACTTAAAATAACCAGCTGAGGAGGCAAAAAATGGAGTTTCCAGGATATTGTAAAATTTCTTTAAATGTACGAACAACATACATATATGTTTGTGGGATTATTTTGATCGAGACAAAGACAGGAATTCACGAGTAGATGTTTATAAAAATATTGGGAAACAATGAAGTTTTGTAAGTTTCTGGATCTTCGGTTGAAAGTTGTGTTAAAACCCATTTTCAACCCAGTTTCTAATCCCAATTCGGCCTCTTCGCTTATCATTTCTTTTTCATACGGCTAATTATATCTTTAACAATACTTTTTAGAATTAAACGGCACCCATTACGGACAATAGTAATATGTCAATCGAGGAAATTTTATTTAACAGTAATTCTTGATTTAATAGTACCCATATTATATATAGTGTTAAACAGATATAACATTATATTTATGGACTGTCGGTTATGAGTATTAATAAATATGTAGAGACTTGTACGGGTCCGCTTGCTTTTCCATTTTTAGCAACTTTTATCGCATTTTTTTTATTTCTTCCTTTAATATATTTGACTCTGCTTTACTCTTAGTTTGTGAAAAGTTGTTTTTGAAAATATTTTATTTACCTATACAGCCAATCTTTGTAACTTTCTTGGGTCTTTTATTTAATTTTAATAATACTTTAATTTTTTTATATCTCTGTTCATTTTTATGAACCTAACTAAGTTATACGAACCATTCACCGTTCTTCGGAGGGCACGTATAAAGCCGTCGTTCTACCTGGGCTAGTCTACATCGAAACGAGTTTCCTCAAACATGGTTAAAGATGGAATTGGTACAAAAATATCATACGATATCTTATATGTTGAGATCTTCGTTAAATTCTTTCTCTATACATTGATGTTTTCATTTCTTAGGATATTTAAATCCCACGATTTTACAAGAAAATAGTTGATGGTAAAACACTATGGAAAAGATCTAGAAGTACAGATATACGACATAGATGCAAGGTGGAGAACATCAAGGACTGTGTAAAAAATAGAAGAGTAGAACGAAACTGTCATATAAGTCGAATAACAACAAATAGAAATAGTGAAGATGGCGAGGGACAGTTCCCCAAAGGAAGACGATCAGTGAGAAGACCACGAAAAGCTTGGAATGACCACTGACTAGAGACATATTAAAAAACAGACAGTCATGTTTACAAAAAAGAAGAAGAAGAAGATTTTACAATAGGTTTTCTTATCTTTTTTAGTTTGACCTCGTTCACAGAGACTATTGGATAATGATCTGAACCAGCCTCAGTCCCAGGGTAACTTTTTTTACATTTAACACCGATGCGGTATTTTCTTGTCATCCTAATATTATAGTCTATCTAGTTTCTCACTTTTTTTTATTTGTATATGGTGGAGGGGTCCATGTGTGTAGTCTGCGTAGAGGTAGCTGGAAAAAGTATTCATTATTAGTAATTATTTTCTCTGGCAACACTGAACATCGCTCCATTGCATGTTCTGTGTTTTCTAATTTTACCACCGAGAACCAGCATTTCACGTTTCATGTAGCACTGTTTAAAACTGTTATTTGTTTATTTATAACACAAGGATTTCTCATAGTTACGACAGAGGAAGCCTTATAGTCTTGTGATGTTCTTCCTCTGGCAGATCTTGGTAGTTAACCTTCAGGATCAGTAGTAGTTTAGTAGTTTTATCATTTCTGCCATAATGATATGACTTAGGGTAGTCTACGATTTCGAAGTTAAGAAAGAATAATAAAGAGCAAGAAAGTCTACTTCTCTTTGAGAAATATATTCCGCAGGAAAAGCGTATATCGTAAATCGACGATGGATTCGACAGCAGTATGGTATGGATGTGATACATGGGTGATAACTTGAGAAAATTGGAAGTTTTCGAAAAAAAAAAACTCTAAGGATGATCTTTTGACCAATCTCCGAAGATGAACATGAAAGACGCTTGCCTGGAATACAAATACCAAATCACAAAACATAAGGGAGGTCTGAAACTATTTCCTTGTGTCATGTTTAAGCTAAATATTATTGAATACGGGATTAAACTACAGTAGATTGTAATAAGAATTACATTTTCCATCTGACCTGTTTTTAATATATGCTCATTTATCCTCACACTTAGTGCTCTTGAGGTGTCATTGGGATTGGTTTTGGAAAGAATATATCTCAGTGTGTTGGTTGTTTTAAATGTTATTGTATTGTAATTCTTATCCTTTTTAATTTAACGCTTTTACATCGGGTATTTGTATTATCTTCAATTCCCTTTTTGCGAGAACTTATGGTAAAATAATGTTGTGGATGGTAAAATATTATAAGATAAAACACAAAACATTAGCTAAAATATTAAGTGTTTTACACACATAATCCATTCCCACTCAAACATTTAATGTACGTAGTGTGAGACAGCACATAAATTTGGAATAACAAATGTTAAATGCAGTTGAAGATGATCCGAGAATTAATAACAGAAGAATAAGTAATGCACTAAATATGCCGCATGGTACTGTTCAGGAAAAGTTAAAAAGCACCGCCTACACCTTTAATTTTCACGTCCAGAAAGTTCAACGGTTGAAAGCGGAAAAAAAAAATTTTAACTAGATGTTTTCAAATGTTTAAACATTTTTTAGATCGAGATTTTTTCTCGTTAATTGGATATTTGGCTGTTACCATACCCGAAATATTAAATTTTTCGTAAATCGTAAAAACGAAAAACTGTACGCGAAATTCGGCAAGATTATCTTAAAACACTGTACAATTTCGAAAAATCCTATTGCCAACCGCGCCAATTATAAATTAGCGTTGTCTCGAAAACACTATATAATTTTGAAAAATCCTAATGCCAACTAAGCCAATTTTAATTATCACATCCAATTATAATAATAAAATTTATTTGTTCGGAATGTTTATTTGAAGTAAAGTAACATCTACAAACTAAAAAGCTTTCAATATAATAAAACAGCGGTATATTTAGTGCGTTCAATAATATATTAATGATAAAAAAGCAAAATCAACAATACATCTATTATTGTTTGCTTTATGTATCAGTAAAAAGCTTTTTTATGAAAATTCTATATAACCTTTTTACACTTAAAGTACCGTCTGAACTTAATAATGATCTAAAAGTATTTTATCGTTGGTATTTTTATTTTTCATTGCTGTTATGGTCCCTTCATAACGGTTAAAACTATCTCTCCAGACACGTTTTCTGTGTAGTGGCAGCTTTGCGGTTTTCTGCACTTGGAAGTTTCTCTGCGAATCTGAGAAATGTGCAATCTGGTTTTCTGGCTTCTCTAGTCACGTTTATATATCAAATTCTATACTCGCTGCAGAGCTCTTCCAGTAACGCAACGGTCGCATTTAGCGAAATTGAAATACAAAGATTTTTATATGAACTCTCCCTGAACTGGGAAACAGAACTGAGTAGTTTAAATGAAGTTTTATTGTATACACGTGTCAATAAAACTTCTGAAAGGGAATCACAGATAGTTTTTAATATTTTTTATACTTTGTAATTTTCTATATTTTTCTATGTATTAATAAAAAATATACAATACATGATAATAATATTAATAATATGTACGAAAATTTTTGGGAAATGCTCCCCTTTTTAAAAACGATTTCAGGAGTGGAAATTGAAACGTCCAACACCTGTTATTTAAAAATGTGATTTTTACTACAACCAATAATTGCGGCTTAATCCCATGTAAACATAATATTTAAATGAATTTATTAGTAGAAGTCTGGCTCAGTATGTTGACCGCTGAGCTAAGGCCGTCCCAAGGGAATAACACGTTGCTTTTCCATTCGTCTGGCATTTGTCCCACTTCCATAATTCTATTTAATAAATCTGTTAGCCAACTTCTTCCTATCTCACATAAAGCTCTTCGCCCTTCTCAAGAATATCATCTGGTCCAACTATTTTAACTTTCTTTATTATTTAAAATATTTGAACTTCATTTGTGATAACTAAACTAGCTCATCTCACATAGTTAGTGACAAAAATCGATCATAAAGAGCCCCTCCACTATGTAAAGGTCTTACTATTCTTAGAGAGGGATATAATAGTGTTAAAGATCAAGCTTATAATAATTTGATAAGAGAATTCTTTCACCACAGTAAAAAAAATACTAGAAAAAACTATGACTAGAAGACTTACCAATTTTACAGTAAAATAATGATGAATAGTATCTGGTACAAATCCTTCTTCTTGTAATAAATTTACTAACTATTCGATGTATTATTTAGTGTATTGTCAATTTTATAAGGAGAAATGAAAATGTATTTTCGTCTAATATCATTTATAATATCGTGTTTTCAACGATTAAATATCATCCGAATATATAAATATTTCACTAAATATACCTGAATTTACAAAGTTAGTGTTATAAAATTACACTGTAATCCCTTTTTAAAGCGGTGATAAGTACCAGCGTATAACCCTTTTCTATTTTTAGTATCAATTTAGAAACGACTGAATTATACAGCCCAAAATTATCATCCCATTCTAGTTTCATCCTGCAATAACCTTAATTCATTCCTCCCAAATTCGTAACCTGCCTTGTCGGTATAGAATAATTATATACCAACAACCCTTTATTGGGGAAAGGTAAATGAAATATGGCAAAGGCAGCCAATTTGAATATTTTATTTAGGTAAAACGTAAGAAAAAAGTGTTTCAAGAAAAAAGTCAAGTAAGATTTAAAATGAGAAGATATTTACTAGCATTAATTAATTACTAATAGAGATTGTCATTAGTGTGTTATAAGGTTAGGTTAATAAGCTATTAATTTAATGTATAGTAACAATTTTGAAAGTATTTTTGTTTAGCAGTGAATGGTTGACTTCATTAAGGCTATGAGCGACAGATTATCGCTAGCAGTAGCAGTAAAATTACGACGACAGTAAAGAAGTAAAATCATGGCTCCACGAGCGACAGTTTACAGCGCGCATATCGCCGCGTTTTGGTCTTGTAGTGGCGCCATGAGCGTTAATATGACGCAGCTACAATCAGGGGTATCTTGTCCGTTTATATAATGTCCTTGTATATAGCAGATAAAATAAATGAATAAATAAGTAAAATAAATTCACACCGATAATACAATAATATAGTATGGATAATCTATCATTTCAACAAAAAGTTTCTTTAATATTGGCATTGTGCCGTCGACGTAGGGTTAAAAAACAACGGAAATGGTGGATTCACCCTGTTCTAGTGCCTAGACAGACAGAGGGAATTTTTTTTTACACAACAAATTAAAAGAATATATATATAAAAGTTTTTTGAATATTAATGGATGTCAGTGTCTTCTTTTAATTTTTTATTATGTGAAATAGAAGATGTCATACGAAAACAGGATACATCAATGCGTGATAGCCTAAGCCCAGAAGAAAAATTAGCAATTACCTACCTTAAAGTAAGATTTCAAATTACATATTTTATAATCCTATACATGTATCTATCTAAAAATAAAAAAAACAAAATATTTAACTATTTAACTTTCATTAGAATAAAAAGGGGCCGCCCCCACTTCTTACCTCTGCGTATTCTGTAATTCTTCTTCTTCCTATGCCGTCCCCATTAACAGAGTTTGGCGACCACATTTTTAAAAGCTTCTCTGTCTTTTGCAACGTGGAATAATTCGTCTACAGTCATGTTTGTCCAGTCTCGAATATTTCGCAGGAATAGCTACTGAATTATCAAGTAGATCGACGGCTCCCATATGTCGATTATATTCATATATCATATTGGGTTGATGTAATGAATCTTCCTTTTCCAATATCTAACTTGCTTTTTTATGTTACAATAATTTAAAAAATTCTGATGCGACATAAAATCTCCTTTGTTGCATTCTTTTATTTATGAATCACGCCAAGCTATCGAAAACGAAACGTTAGTACTGAAGGGTAATAAAGTTTTACTACAAACAATAATTATTAAAATTTTATTTATATGACATGATTAGACAACCACTTATATAGAAATGAATCACCAGTTCGAAGAAGGAAATCCAAAAAATAGATTTTCGGGAAATCAATAAAAACTGTTTATTCTCTCTATTCAACTTTTTCTTGTTTAATAATGGGATAATTGGGATTGAAAAAAAACCTTCCATTGATTTTTGTTATCTAGAATACCGATAAAGAAAATATTGGATTTATTTCTTTCTTAGAACTTATAATTTTTTGTTATGATTTGGGACACAAAATTTTATGAAAAAACTTTAAAGTAATTTATAAAAACAAAGAAACAAATTAACAAATACAGAGAAATAAACAAACAAGAACAAAAATATCCGATTAAATGGCAATTACCGCTACAAGCGACAAATTACTACTAGTGGAGACACAAACGCGCTGCAAATTACTGCTAAAAAATAGGTCCGGATCTATTCGAACGCGACACGACCTTGACGACGCGTCTCGGTCTCGAAACGAAGCGACAATCTACAGCGCGTGGAGCCACTCAGTATCACTGCTGTTGTTTTCATTTATCAAACTACATTTTACTGCTACTGCTAGCGACAATCTGTCGCTCGTGGAGCCATAGCCTTAGTACCGACCATAAACATCCTGGGTTAACCGATAATAGTATAAAAAGCCCGGTTTCAGGTAACAATGGTTTACCTGGGGAACAATGGGCCAAGTCAGATAAATTTAATAATATTTACGACCGCACTAATTGAAGTCACCCATTTTCTGATAAACAAACTTTACCAAATATTTCATGTATGGCAGGTTAAGAAGTCAATCAGTGTAACTCAACAAAGCACAAATTAAATCAAAGGATTTTAGTTTTAAACGGGATTTAGTTAGTTATCTAAAAATAACAACTCATATAACTATTGAAAGATAGCACACTAAGATCACATGTCGAATTACGAAAAAAATAAAACAAAAAGAACAAATATTAGGGATCAAACATTAGGGAAAACGTATAGAATAAACCATGAAATAATCTTTATGTTGAAAGGAAAAACATACATTATTTTACCTACAACTGACAGAATCTTTTGACAGAATTTGGTATCTAGGTCTGCTCTTCCAACTTAAAAAATACCTACCTACCAATTACGTATCTTAAACTACTAAATTTCTACATGAGTAAAAGAGAACGTAGACAAAGAATTAATAAAAATGCATCTAATAACATTCCATTAAAGTTGGTATTCCGAAATGAAGTGCCTTTAGGTCACTTATGTACGTATTATACACTACTGTATGTATATCTGAGTCTGTAGTTGAGTATCAGAATTGTAGACACTAAAATTGAGGTACACCCATACCTCGCTAAACAGGTACCTCGCTCAAAATCTTCAGATTATGAATAGCTTGAAAATTCGTTTCTTACCTTTTCGCAATTTGACTAATTTTTTGTTTTGGCTAAAAAAATCAGGATATAGTTCAATAAGCCGTTTTGCATTTTTTAATTCTCTTGCCTTTTCACGTCGTATCTTTAAAATACTCTTCTGCTTCTTTATTACCTCTTATTTTTCCAACCTGTGCTTCTCTGGTGTATTTGTATAAATTCTTGATTTTCCAGCCTCTTTCCACCTTTTTATTATATTTAAACTGTAGTTTAGAAATTGGGCGAATTATTTCTGTAGTCAAGATTGTTCCTATTTCTTTAGATGTGAATGGTACACGTTCTGTGGATGCTATTAAACATGTATGAGTTTATCAGTTGGCGCTACAGTCCTTCGTGAACCCTGGCCTGCCTCAAAACATTCTTTTATCCTTACCTGTCAAATGTCTGTCTTCTCGATCCCTTTACTCCAATCTCCCTTAAATCGTCCTGCACATCGTCCAAAAACCTGAGTTTAGGTCGCCCCCTTCTTCTTCCGCCCGGCCTATTTAGCATGGTTATTTTAGGAGGATCACTGTCATCCATCCGCATAACGTGGCCCACCGTCTTTATGGTGGTGTTTTTAATGGTTTTTACGATATCTGTGTCACCAAAAAGTCTATAGAGTTCGAAATTATATCAACTTATCCACAGACCCTGTTCGTTAACTCCGCCATATATGGTCCTTAATACTTTTCTTTCAAAGATTCGTAGTAACTCTTCGTCTCGGGTCATCATTGTCCATGTTTCCCGTCCTTAGGTAAGCACTGGACGTATTATTGTTCTGTCACCTCGGGGAAACAATTAAGGGTCTAACCACCTTCTGATATCCCCGGGTGCTCTGTAGAGGGCTTCGAATATACTGTCGAGAGCTCCTCTACCTAAGTCCATTTTCGGGTTATGGACTTGGAAAATATTTATCTTCGGCGTCTTGCCTTGAAAAAGGCAAGCTATTTCTTACATGACAATTTCTTCGTTGAAATAAAAACACCAAGTTAAGTTGAAGCCACAGAGTATGGAAAATAAATGCAGGAAGCAGAGCCCCGAGAGCACTAAGCTCTCGGAGAGCCCGTGAGGAACTGACCTGAAAATCTCCCATATTTATATGCGCTGTTCGAGCGATAAATAGAGATTTTCAGGTCAAGAGCCAATGGGAAAATTCGAGGCGGGGCGATGCGCATCGAAATGCGTACTAGTCCACAGACTATCGCATTCGATGACATCCCCCTCCTCTGGAGACTCTGCGGCTGGGAAAAATATTTATTGAATAAAAATACAATAAAAATACATGTGAAAATACACAAGAAAATATGCATAAAAATACAAATAAAAATGTTCAAAATAATTCACACAACACTGCACTACTTACAGGGGAAGGTCGGTGGTGATGACGGCATCTCAAGCTCCTACAGGTCCATCCTCGGTCGGTGTGCCAACTCCTCCAACGTGTTCGTCTTCTTTTCGGTCGTCCGGATCCCATCTGCCATATCCAACGGGGTTTCGTAGGGTACCAGTGTGCCGAAGCCTACGTGGTCGTCCGACCACTTTCGGTAGGGGGGCGATGACTGGGTCTACTCCGGGACTTCCATCGGCATCTGGGGCTTCTAACTTCGAAGAAGCCTGGCTCATCAAAGGTGTCTACACGTCGAAGGAATCAGGTCTGCAAAAGGCCTCGATGTCGGAGTGTTAGAGTATTGCTTTCTAACACTACGTGGTTCTCCCCATTCTTCTCAATGGTGTATTGCCTTCTATGAATTCGAGCTGGGTCGTGGGTTCGAATTTTAACCACGTTGTCGGGCGCCATGTCACCTTGGGGAAACAATTAAGGGTCTAACCACCTTCTGATATCCCCGGGTGCTCTGTAGAGGGCTTCGAATATACTGTCGAGAGCTCCTCTACCTAAGTCCATTTTCGGGTTATGGACTTGGAAAATATTTATCTTCGGTGTCTTGCCTTGAAAAAGGCAAGATATTTCTTACATGACAATTTCTTCGTCGAAATAAAAACACCAAGTTAAGTTGAAACAATTCTCAGCCACAGAGTATGGAAAATAAATGCAGGAAGCAGAGCCCCGAGAGCAATAAGCTCTCGGAGAGCCCGTGAGGAACTGACCTGGCTGACCTGAAAATCGCCCATATATATATATGCACTGTTCGAGCGATAAATAGGGATTTCCAGGTCAAGAGCCAATGGGAAAATTTGAGGCGGAGCGATGCGCATCGAAATGCGTACTAGTCCACAGACTATCGCATTCGATGACAGTTCTATAAAGTTTGGACTTCGTTGGTCTTGACCTGAGTTGAGGACCTAGGCCAAAATAACAACGGTTAGCCACGCATATTCTTTTTTTTTATTTCTTTGGATGTGTTGTTTTTGCAATCAACCAGTATTCCTAAGTAGCAGAACTCTTTCACCGTTTCTATAGTTTTGTGTTGCACAGTTATTTTGTTGCATTCTTGATATAGCCGGCATATATTTAGCTCTCTGGGAGTTAATCAGAAGTATATTGTTTTCTGCGGCGTTTTTAATACGTATGGAAAAAATCTGTACTACATCTGTATGAGCTGCCTCAGTATTATTTAAGTTTACTTCCCCCTTCTCAAGATTAATTGGTCTGAGATTTTCCCCAAGATTTTGTGGCTGATTGTCGAAAGTGCGACATAAAATAAAATCGTCATCTGTAAATGCCAACTTAATAAATAAAAAACATCCTGGTTTACTAAAACCACTTATTATATTTCTTGATGTGAATGAATCCATATAAGCCTTTTTTTTCGTCTTTATAGAGGGGGGTCTGGAATCTTCAAAAGACATCTCAGTCCAGGACGCCGCCTGACTGACCTTGGATTCGTTCTTCATACTCCCGGCAATAGTTCCCTAGGTACTTTAAAATACCCTCTCGTCGCCGAGTCTATGCCGAACGCCTACCTGCTAAACCAGACCCACCTTTGTCATCCAGCGATCCGGAAGCGAAATGACCGCTGTAAGGCCGGCATCACTACCTTCATTTATCCACAGACTGTCAACAAGGAAGCTCCCTGTCTCGTTTCAGGTAGCGCGTGGAAGACCCTCATCGCTCGTAGTACAGCATCACTGCCGTCACTCCCAGGCAGGCACTTCCTCCTTTCCCACAGTCTGACTCGCTTTTCTACCATCAACTTCCAGCATCTTTCCCTCTTACCTTTGTCGTTGGTCCCGCTGTCTTGCTTTCTCTTCTTTTTCCTTGATCACTGCACGGATATAATTGTGTACACTAGTCCAACCTGCTTTATTTTCAATCATTCCCTCAATCATTTCTATCACTGTAACAAAATTCACACCAGTTTCTTTTTCCATTCTCTTCCTTTCTACTATCCATCTGTTGCACTCTAACATGGTATGTCACAGTGTCCAAATGTCACGAAGCTAGAGAGGTAGGCCCTAAAACATCCGTGACCAGTGAGCACCTATGTTAGGAAATAATCCAGTCACCTGTAGCCATAGTCCACCCAATTTCTTATGTTCGGGTAGTTAGTTTAAGGGAATAATTAAAATAGTTCCCTTAAAATTACAAGAATCACGAGTCGACCGAATATTACTTTTCTTGCGCGAAAACACAAACTTCCTCACTAACGGCTACTTGCCGGTAAAAAGCTGTAGGTTGATCGTAGACGCATAGTGCCTCTTCTGACCAATGAATTCGATTAACTAGCTAGGTAAAATACGTCACAATAAGTCATGTATCAATGTTCTCGATGTATCAATTTACCCCATCTCCCCCTATAGTAGACTTGTTTAACACAATATACAAAACAGGACAAATACCGAAACAATAATTACTCTCCACCTTTTGCGGTATCCCTTATAATAGAAACGCTAAAGAGTGCAGTAAATACAAAACAATGTCATTAATAAGTCATGTTCTCGAATTACTGTTGAAAATAGTACATGGTCGTATAAATAAAAAACTGGAAGAAGGAATAAATAATAGTCAGTTTGGATTCAGAAACGGACTAGGAAACAGAGAGGCGTTATTTTCTTTTAACATGATAGCTTAAAAATGAATATAGATGTGGATGTGCATGTTTGTTATGTTGATTTTGAAAAAGCATTTGACAAAGTAAGATATGAAAAATTAGTCCAAATTCAAAAGACAAAAACATAGACAAAAGGGACTTAAGAATAATAACAAACCTTTACTGGAATCAAACAGCACAAATTGTACTAGGTAACGAACCTAGTTCAGAAATTGAAATCAGAAGAGGAGTTAGGCAGGGATGTACTATGTCTCCATTACTATACAATATATATAGTGAATTCATTTTTGAAGAAGCATTACTATCTGAATGTAAATAAATAATAATTAACGTAAGAACTATTAACAACATAAGATATGTAGAGGACAACATGATTATAGCAAGCTCTGCTGAACAACTTCAACTAATACTAAACAAGACAGACAGTCCCTGTGAAAAATATGGACTAATAATGAATATAAAAAGACTACTACAAAGAAAACAAAAGAAATGCGTTTGTTAAATTGAAAACAATTTTCTGCAATAAATACCTTAGATTAGAAGTGAGAGTAAGAGCTCTGAGATGTTACGTGTTTTCGATGGACTTGAAAGCTGGACCCTGAAGCAAGAACACATAAATAAGCTACAGTTATTTGAAATGTGGTGTTGGGGATGCTTAGAATAGCATGGATACAAAAGAAAACGAAGACGTAAGAGAAATCTATAATCATGTAATATATTCTTATAGACGGCTAATGTCAAAATTTCAACCGAATCGGACTCGTGTTTTGTCTTGACAGCGTGTGAAAGCAGGCTATTCCGCGGATTTTAGAAAAATGTAAAACGAGCAATATCGGTCAGTGAATCGATTCTTGTTTTTGGAAGGGAAATCAAAGAGCGCTAGGATGCTTTGTACGGTGACTATTCTCCTTAGATGACAACAGTCAAAAATTGGTTTAACGAGTTTGGTGCCCCGAAAATGGCTATCACGGAGGATAACGTGGCAAAAATCTACGATCTCGTATTGGCCGACTACCGACTGAGGATGCGCAAAATAACTGAGACAGTAGGCATTTTAAAAGATGGCGTATGTCATATCCTGCATGAAATTTTAGGCATGAGAAAGCGGTCTGCGCGATTGGTGCCGCGTTTACACACTCTGGACAACAAGTGCAACCGTGAGACCACTTTAGAGCAGTGTTTGATTATATTTAAGCGTAATTTAAAAAATTTTGTACGTCGTTTCGAAACCGTTGATAAGATATAGATCCACCGGTATACACCAGAGATCAAAGAACAGTGGAAACAGTGGATAGCACCCGGTGACGTGCTCCGAAGAATCGAAGACTGTCCCATCGGCCGGAAAGGTGATGGCCATATTTTCTGGGATTCACAAGAGGTGACCTACATCGACTACCTGGAGAAAAGCAAAACAGTCACTGGGTCGTACTATGCCGAATTATTGGGCCGATTCGATGAAGAATTGCAGAAAAAAGAGACCCCATTTGGCAAAGAAAAAAGTATTCTACCACCATGACAACGCAGTGGTTCATACCTCCACCTTTGCTCCGATATGGCTGAATTGGTCGAATTGGGCTGCGAACTGTTGCCGCATCCACCGTATTCTCCAGATTTGGCTCCGTGTGACTTTCTTTGTTTCCAAACTTGAAAAGGGCACTAGCTAGGCAGAAATTTAAGTAAAATGGGGAAGTCATAGTCGCCACTAAAGTCTACTTTGCAAACCTCGAGAAAACGTATTTTTCAGACGGGTTAAAGAAGTTGGAGCATCGCTGGGTCAAGTGTATCGAGCTAAAAGGAGACTATGAAATGTTAAGATTGATAATACAGGGAAAGATCAAAAGAAAAAGAAGTATAGGAAGAAGGAGGTGTCATGGTTGAAAAATTTAAGGGACTGGTTTAGATGCACTTCAATGAAACTCTTCAAAGTAACGGTAGATATAGTGAAGAAAGTGATGATGATATCCAACCTCTGATTGGGAGGCGGCATTAAATAAGAAGAAAAGTGTTACAATTCTATAGACACCATATAGCCTATGGAATTGTAGGGCCTGAGCGCTAATAAAGGTATTATTGAAAAAAATATTCTCCATCATATACGGTTTGTTAAGTTTTTATTTTTAATTTTTACGACAAATTACTTAACACTATTTAATTTTTAATTATATTCCACGCACATTATTGTTTGCATCATAAGCATTCTGGTATCTATTCTTAGACTTATGTACAATTATTTTCTTAGCTCAGCGGAATTTGCATTATCCAAGTTTATTTGGGTATATCATAATTATATTATCAAACTGTCTGTATAATTAGCTCTAGTGAAGCTTACAATATTGCAGCTTGGAAGGTAAACTGTTAAATGCAAATACCAAAGAGAATTGTTAGATGCCGGTAGTTTAATTCAAGCATAAAGTGTTCAGAAGTTACATGTATGCATTATGGAATAAATCAAATGTTCGTTAGTCGACAGAATTAATAAACTTGATATACATATTGATGGAAAATCTAAAACTAAGGTGTACGTCGTGGCAAAATATTATAAATTGAATTTTCGTGTAAATGTAAATATGGTAGAGCAAGTAAGCATGCATACTCGTAGATAATGTTATTTTGAACATGATAAATATTATTTAAGGTATTTCTATCTCTATCTCACTACTTGGTATACAGTGACGGACTAAGGCTAAATCGGGCCCTAGGCAACATTGTAATTCCGGGCCTATTTTTCAGTCATGACACATATTTTGCGTTTGGTAGTTTAGTTTCAAAGCATCTAGTATGTACTTCTATTTAATTGTTGGAATCCAAGCGAAAATTGGAAGGGTTAAGTAAATTCTTAGTGTTGTGAAAAAGACAGTAAAGATTCCATTTCACGTACAAATCGTCTATGTATCTGTTTATACGTATTTCGCTTTAATAAAGCTCATCAGAACAGTTATTCATAGGCGTTCTCAACGTGAAAAATAGATCTTTCCTGTCGTAAGAAGCAACAATAAAATGGCTTCGAAACGGACGCAATAGCGACATCTGATATTAAATCCGTAAAATAGTTTCGAAACACAATTCAGATAACTGCCTTAATCTGAGCCTTTTATAAATTGCAAGGCATAGCCAGACGTTGATAAAGATGTTAATAGAGACATGGGGAATCTAAAATTTGCATTCCACGACATGTCTCCTCAACTAAGCAGAAATCGTTAGCGAATTGGTTTCTTGTACTCATACAGAGTAGATCCGAATAAAATGAAAAAGACAGTAGAGATTCCATTTCACGTAGGTACAAATCGTCTATGTATTTGTTTATACGTATTTCGCTTTAATAAAGCTCATCAGAACAGTTATTCATAGGCGTTCTCAACGTGAAAAATAGATCTTTTATGTCGTAAGAAGCAACAATAAAATGGCTTCGAAACGGACGCGATTAAGGCAGTTATCTGAATTGTGTTTCGAAACTATTTTACGGATTTAATATCAGATGTCGCTATTGCGTCCGTTTCAAAGCCATTTTATTGTTGCTTCTTACGACAGAAAAGATCTATTTTTCAAGTTGAAAACGCCTATGAATAACTGTTCTGATTTGTATGTGAAATGGAATCTTTACTGTCTTTTTCATTTTATTCAGATCTACTCTGTATGAGTACAAGAAACCAATTCGCTAACGATTTCTGCTTAGTTGAGGAGAAATGTCGTGGAATGCAAATTTTAGATTCCCCATGTCTCTATTAACATCTTTATCAACGTCTAGCTATGCCTTGCAATTTATAGAAGGCTCAGATTAAGGCAGTTATCTGAATTGTGTTCCGAAACTATTTTACGGATTTAATCTTAGTGTTGTGTTTAAATTTCGGAATGTGGCAATAATATTATTTTTCTTAATAAATGACTACATGGACACTGGCGAAATATTATTTTCTTATAAAAATCTCTCTCTACTTATAAAAGTCTTAAATTGTAATACTTCATTTTTCATTTTTGTTAAATGTTGTTTAGTCTGTTTAAATCTTGTTTATAACCTTTTTATTCCTCTATCGAAGAGTTGCTAACATCACTATTATGAAAATCGTTTTAAATTTAATGTTAATCATAAGTTTCCATAATGTTTTGACAATTTTTATGTACATTTTTCTAATCATGCGGCCGTTTTATCGTTAGCTAGTTACTTGGAAAATAATTTAGAGACCTAATAGTACATTAAGTTGAGGATTTTAGTATAATTCAAACGATCTCATTTCACTTTTTCCCCGTTATTCATTGTTCAGAAGAAGGCAATTGTTAATTTTCTTGTGATTTGTTTTGACCCTTCGTTACATCGAATAGAAGATTATTACAAAGATTCATTTATTAATTTTAGTGGATATTTTATAATACTCTCGCATGACGTCTGTTAAGTGTCTGGCCATAATGCAATGTCGTTTACGAAACTCTTAGTTCCATTATTACTATTCTTTTATTTCATCTTCACAATCGGAATTGCTTTGGTTTTCCTGCTGGTCTTTTATATAGTTTCGGACACAACTGATGTTTCTGGAATTTAAACAGGTGAAATTTGTGAAAATTATGAAGATTGTTGTAATTGTTCTCTATTTCCAACGTTCTTTTTGTTTGTTTTGCCACTTTATCTCGATCTGCTTTTCGTTTTATTTTTTAACACCCACTTAAATTTTTATAGGAACTCATATGAAGACTACGTACTAAAAAGAAAGAAGAAAATCATCTTCAATTAAATTTAGTTTACTCAATATCACAATCACAATTTATGCTATTTTGTGGTATATATTATTTTAATTACAAATGAAATACTTTTATAAAAACTTACATTTGTTTTAATAATTCCAAAAGATTAATTACTCCAATTACTTTTTCTTATGAGCAGCAGCTTTTTAGCCTGATGATAAACTTGCGGTAGCCTTGACGGTTTTTGGCTTAAATGCATTTGGATTTTTCGTAGGACTGCCTTTATTTGATATTTTCGCTTTGGTTGGTATTTTTTCTCTAGCCTGCAGAAGTCGGAACTGGAGATAAAAATGACGCAGTTTTAGGAGCTGACTTCTTTTTAACTTTCTTTGCCATGGCCGGCTTTTTCTCTGTTTTTAATTGTGATTATTTAGCCTTAGTGACTTTCTTTACAGATTTTGCCTTTTCGCTGGTACTAAAACCTAACCAGAACGTTTGGCAACTGTGGCAGTTGTTTTCGGTTTAGTTGTTCCTCCAGTTTTCATTTTTCTCCTAAACTAGGCTTTGTAGATCCAGAACACGATGTAATAGATGCTAACTTGAAGATCCTGATGCTCCTTTTGGCTTTGTTTATACTAACGATCCAGTAGCAACTGCAGCTTTTAAATATTTTTTGATAACGGTGCAACTTTTTCCGCATCTACTTTGTAATTTGCAGCGATATATTTCTTGATAGCTTGAAGATAAGAAGCACCTCTTTTTGGATTTTTTGCCTTTTTTTCATTTGTGAATTGTGAAAGTGTTTATGGGGTTCCAGATTCCCAAATGGCTGATGATTGGTTTTCTATATTTAGGAATTTTAAAAAAGTATTAACTATGAATCCAAAACAATCTATTTGCAATCAAGTATAGGACTTAGTCTTAATTGCACAATTTTCAATCAAAACTCACATAAGATACAATATTTAATGTTCAGGAGACTGATTTAAATTTGACCGTTGACATTTGACCGTTTAAACTTGACAGGCGAGATACTCTATTGCGGGTGTGGATGCATAAGCACGGGAATGCTCGTCCACACTTTATTAAACAACGGTTCGGCATAATTAATTATAAAAAGTCAAAACCTAACTTTCAGGCCCCAATAATTACGGGCCCAGGCACGTGCCTAGGTTGCCTAAGTCTTTATCTGCCCCTGTTGATATAGTACGATATCTTCCTGCTCATCAGGGTGATTTGCCTATCTTTCAGTTGGGATTTGTTTTAGTAAAATAATTATAAGGGTACAATATAAAAAAACGATTGTTACGAAGAATAATTAAAAAAAAAAGAGTATAACATCATAATTCAAATAATGTGTCTACAAGCAAGAAATGAAAAGGATAAAGAAGAACAGTGCTTATAACGATGCAAGAAATAAATAAATCATAAAAAAAGAAATATGGTCAAAAAGGTCTTACAAAAAAGTGGAAGAAGATTTTATATATAAAGAGGGTGTATAGAAATATTAGAACGTGAAATCAAATATTTTCCATCAAAGGAAGTAATAATAACATAACTTCATACAGACGCATGTGGCGCCATCCTGATGAGTCCTGCTAAGACCAAATACGTATAAGCTAATTGTAGAGGCACCAAACGTGAAATCAAAGATTAACTGTCTTTTCTATATATTGAGTTATTTATCAACATATTACGAAGTTTGTTGATGATAAAACTTTAAATCAAAATGAAAGTTATATAAAATAAATCCCTAAACTAACCAAAAAGCTAATATTTTAATTAAAATAAAAGACCTACGTCACATTTAGTCAAATAAATTATTTAAAAAATATATTAATGGTATCCAAGTTAATCAAATAACTTAGTTTAGGGGATTTCATACAGTGTCTTTTGGGGGTATAATTATAAATGAATTTGGCAGATTCTGTAATTTACCAACTGATAATTTACACTGGGGATTCCACCTGTGAACACCATCATTTACTCGTTTCGGTATAAAAGGTAATCCAAATGTATGAAGGTTTGTGTTTATTCAGCAGAATCCCCATTTCCACACATTTCATACCTAACGCTATCTTCCAGGGAATAAACTGAATCAGTGGCGTTTCCTGCAATAATAAAGTAATAAATTTTAATTAAAAACTGACTTATTTCATTGGTCTGACTTTTATATCTATTGTGTACAAAATCGTATTATTTCTTAGAATAGTCTTTTTTGGTAGTCAGTTCGGAATATACTGCACAGTGTCTACATACCCCCATTTTCAACTTAGTCATAACACATCGAATTCAATCAAGTTGTTTGTATTTGTGAAACAGAAGTATATCGGATGCATCATTAATTCAAAATATCTCTATTTACCTTCGCCGAAAACTTAAAGCTTGAAGCTATAACTTTAGCTAAACTAAAATTATAAAAAATGACAAAAATTGCGCAACATTTATTTATTGAACAGATTTACAGAAACTGACTTGATTCCGACAAAATACAAAAATTGCACAAGAAATCTGCGCTCTTCACCTTTAAAATAAATTTTGATTTTTGTCTATAGAACACTCTGAGCAAAAGATATCGAATTTTTACCGTCGACTTGAGACACATTTTATTTTACATTGATTTCGCACGCGCAACTGACAATCAAAATATCCGGTCGCTTCAAGCATTGTTTCTGAGAGTACGGTTTATTCTACTGAAAAGTGCTAAAAAACATTTTTGTTCAAAATCATCTTAGCTCCATTTTTTATTTTTTTAACATTTTTTTCTATGGCGTAGGTTCTTGATAAATCGATTTTTTTGAGTTTTTACTCCTCTGATATTCTCAGCAAAATTCAGCTTGTTCGTATGATATTTAGGGGTAAAATATGTGGCAACTGGACTATATATTTCACAATACACAATACATAATCTTGACCCAGATAAATTAATACTTAAAAAAAATGGGTGTGGCAGTCCAGTGGGACTGCCGGTAGAAGTTATAATTCTGTTCACGCGTTCGCCGGTACAAATTTATATTGGAGTCAATCTCCACAATCATTACATATGTAATGCTATAGGTAAGAGAGAGCAGAAAGAGAAACAGAATTAAGTATATAGGTATATGGTGCATCGTTTGCTGTATATAAACGATTGAATCAATATTTCGATGAAAATGTATATTTTTATTTTGTTTACTTGGACGAAAAAAAATTTTTTACACATACATGCAGTAAAATTCATTATTTATTTTGTTATTAATATAAAAATACAATACAATATATTTCAACCTAAATCAATATAATAATACAATGCAAATTAAAATGCAATATTTATAAGTAATTAAAAATGACAATATACATAACTTACTTACGCATATATTTAATTTATAATGATAATAATATTAATAAAATAAAAATATTGTTTCGTGATACAACTGTCAATTTGTCTGACATTGACAGATACAAAATTTAATTGTTGTTTGTTGTATATATAAGTACATATTTGAACTTTCTTGAGATATTTACAAGTTTTAATTTATAATTTAACATGCCTAACGAGGCTGAAGACAAATCTGAACAGAATGGAAAAATAATAATAATATTAATAAATATTAAATATATTTACAAAAGGAACATTTTTGTTCTCAAGAGAGAAAGAGAGAGAAAATATATCTTCTGTTTCTCTCTTACCTATATCTTACATATGTAATGATTTTGCCGATTCACTCCCGTACAAATTTCCAACGTCGAACGCGCGTATAGAAGTATAACTTAAAAAATTACCCTCATTATACTACAAAATGATTCCCTCTATAACAAATGCTGCTCAGATGATTATAAGGACATTAATTTCAATGATTTGGCAAAAAAATATAGTAAATAAAACAAAAGTGACATTTACGATTGTCTTGTTAAAATCTCACTCATTAAATATATAAAGACATCAGAAGAGCACTCCGAAAAGAATAACTATTAATAAATGTGCATGAAAGAAAAACAAATCAAGTATAAAACTTGCGTGAAAAATTTCTTAGGCACACTTCCTTACAGACACCGTGTCTCTAATAAATCCATTATTAGTAATTACATAAAAGAAAACGTTATTTAACTTGTATTATCATATTGACAGCTGTCAGTATGATAATCAAAATTTAGTAATTTTCAACAGAATGGAATCATCAATTCCGAAGCCTTTCAAATTTTTGAACCGCTTCATCAGCATACGACCCAAATCAAAGTTCAGGGGAACGTTAATCTCTTAAATAAATCATTTCGAAAAGAAGATAAACTTTTAAATAGCTGGTTTCGCAGAGTTCCCCTTAATAAATCCTCAACTTCACCATTACGGCTACAACATAAATTTACAGTATCGAAATTATACAACTCGGTAAACTCCCTCAACTCTTATTACCGTTATCCATACTAAAAGTTTCGATTTCAATTAGGAAACTTTCAAACTTTCAGCGTGCCACAGGGCTCCGTATTCTTAACTGAATTAAAACGACACCTCTTCTTTATTTGAATATATAGCCATACTTACTAAACTAATATCAGCACCAAGTTACCATTCTATCGGTAAAGGTAGCAACAAGAAAAGTTGGTTGAATGTTTTGTTCGAAAATGCACTCTATTTTACATTATATTCGTTATAATATGTAAAAAGTAAAATAATTCATAACTTAGTTCTTCTTCTTCTTCTTCTAATGGCGCTACAACCCTTTGTGAGTCTTGGCCTGCTTAACAATGTTCTTCCATTCTGCCCTGTCGGATACTTTCCTTCGCCACTGCCTGATGTTCATGGTTTTAAGATCCCTCTCTACGTCGTCTATCCATCTTTTACGGGGCCTTCCTCTTGTTCTGTTTTCTTGGGGCTTCCATCTCTGAACTACTTTTACAGCTCGATTATCTGGCATTCTTTCTAGCTGACCAAGCCAGTTTAGTCTTTGTGATTTTACAAATCTGACAATATCTGCGCTCTGCATTAGTTTATCCAGCTCGTGGTTCATTTTAATTCTCCACGAACTATCGCTGCATTGGGTTGGTCCAAATATCTTCCTTAGTATTTTGCGCTCAAATATTCTCAGTTGATTTTCATCAGTGGTTGAGAGGGTCCACGTTTCACATCCATATGTGACCACTGGTCTAATTACTGTTTTGTAGATTCTCAGCTTAGACTCACGATTCAGTAACTTACTTTTCATTAAGTCTTTGTATGCATAAAAGCACTTATTACCGCTAAGAATCCGTGCTTGTATTTCTTGACTGATGTTGTTGTCATTTATTATTGAGCCTAGGTAGGGAAAAGTGGAGGCATATTTGTAGGTATGGTTGTCTACCTTCAGATTCTCATGTTCATTCGATTTTGTGCACTCCATATATTTTGTTTTACTTTCATTTATATATAGACCAAACGTAGCAGCTTCTCGTTTCAGTTCTATAACTTTTTCGCTCAATACCCTTTTGTTGCGGCTTATTATGGCAACATCATCCGCATATGCGCATATTTGCATAGATCTTGTATTAATACAGCCGTTTACATCCAGTTTTCTAACAACAGCTTCTAAAGTTAGATTAAAAAGTGTTGTTGATAAAGCATCCCCTTGTCTAACTCCATTTTCAATCTCAAAGGCCTGCGTCATATCTCCATCTATTCTCACCATAGCTTTGGAACCCTTCAGAGTCATTCGTATAAGTTTAACCAACTTATTGGGTATCCCTAACATAGATAGTTGCTTTAACATCTTTTGTCGATCTACTCCATCAAACGCCTGTTTGAAATCGATATACAAGTTGTAAATAGGTATGTTATATTCAACACATTTTTCATGTATACCTCTTAACATATGTATTTGGTCTATAGTTGACCGCTTTGGTCTGAAGCCACATTGGTATTCACCAATAATCTCCTCCGAAAACGATTCCAGGCAGCTATATATAATTCCTGATAATATCTTGTAGATGACATTTAAAACTGTTATGCCCCTATAATTTTTGCAGAGTCGTTTGTCTCCCCCTTTGTACATAGGAAGTATGATTCCCACTTTCCAATCTTCTGGGATGACTTCTAGTGTCCATATGCGGTCGATTAGTTTATGGATACGCCTCCATAGCGCATGGCTAGTTACATAATACATTCATAACTTAGTTACAATAGTATAAAAGAACATGAAAAAAATTCGATATAAAAAGATTAAACAGATTAAAATTAGTATAAGCATAGTTGTCTAAAAACAAAAATTAATATAACGACAATATAATTACATAACTGCCAAGATAAAAACAAAAACGATGAACCATTGGTAATAATAATAGCAAAACTAAAAAAACAATAATGTCAACAAAAATTTTGATTATATACTGATGAACGACTTGCTGGTGTGAGTTCATAATTAACTATCTTAGCAAAGAAGAGACAGGTACTCCCAAATCAAATTACTTATTTATTATTATAGAATTGGGAAACTGGTTTCGGTTGGTTCTGATTTGTGGGCTCTTAATTCTATCAGTTCTGATATATTTTGTACTGTCTGCGTTGCTCACTACTAAATCAAGTATTTCTTCTGTCATTTACTCATTTTTATTATACTCTTTTATTTTGTTTGCAATTGCTTTGTCAGCCTTGGTTATAGCCATATTATAGCATTATTTTCCACAGGATTTCTCTAGGCAGCTTCCTGTTTCTATATTCCTAAAGTTCTTGCTGATGTGCTTACTAAATGTGGTTTTAGACTCTTCATCTCATATTAATTGCCTTGTGTTTATGTATTTACTTTTAGTTGATTTTTATTATTTGTCAATCGAAATCTTGCATTCGTGAATAATGTGACCAGTACTCACGACCATCAAAGTCGTACTCACACGAGCAGAATAACTACTTTACGGAGTTTGTAAAAAGTCTAACTCCGTCTAAAATGGCATAACATAGCCTTCAGTGCAAAGTTGAAATGATTATTATGCTACTGAGAAACTTAACCTTTTTACGCCTATTGGGTTATATACGTCCCATTCGATATTCAAAAAATACTGAAATGTTAAATACGGATAAGAAAATTTTACGAATATGCACCACTCGTACAATACTGTTTTTACTTCCCCTACCATACCAAAATTTCACGATGTAGTTGAGGAAAGTTGCTACAAGTCAGTTACAATTTAGCGTTTGCATGTGTATAATCGAATTTCGTAATATAATCGCAAAAATACGTGGTTTTAATGGAGGATTTATGAAAAATATGGACAAAATATGTATATATAAAATCGCAATAATAATTTTACAATTATTTGTTCTAGCGATAATGGCTCTTTCATGCCGATGGGATACATGCGTCCCACTAGTAATTTTTAATGGGTTATCCGTGTCCCTTTAGTCATAAAAAATGTTTATTTCAGGAAAGTAAAAATAACCGAATATGAATTACAAGAGCTAGTAAAACATTTATGGGATGAATCAAGTGACGACAAACCATTCCAAAAGAGCTAATATGTAAATAATCGTTACCATTCGTTACCAGATCAAGTTGAAATTATTGGTTCAAATATAACTACTGATAAACCTTAATGACCGGCACTAGAACTACCAAACAATAATAATTTTGTCAGTAATATTATAGTTATATCATTTATATAATATATAATTATAATAATATATAATTTAATCTGATGCAGATTTTCCTCATGCGCGTCAATTGTAATAATTTACTCAAATATAAACCTTGATTGTTCTTGTAAAAAAATTTATGTTTTCTTAAAAGTATTTCCGAAAGAGCCATTGTTATCGCTTCTTTTCTAATAATGAGTTAAAACGAACTACCAACTATGCATTTCTTCGTTCTGCACGAAAATCTCTTGAAAATCAGACAATGAATTTATGTTGCTTCGTGCCAAAATACATTTCAGTATACAGGAAAACCGAGATAACTGCAGTAAAACTTATTCTGTTTTTGCTGTTCTGACAGTCAGTGCAATTCGTAGATGAAGCAATGGCAAAATTTAAAGGTAGGTCATCTCTTAAACTAATACTTACCATTGAATTTATTAAAACGAGGACTAAAGCTAAGATCTGACGTAAAAACAGGTTTTGCTTATGATATAAACATTTGTGTTGGAAAAGAAGCAGGAAATGTTGAATGAACCTTAGGCGAAAAGGTTGTAAAAAAACTGTGTCAGACTATCAAAATACCAAATGACAGATATTTCACGACCGTAAATTCGCTGAATGATCTACAATATTAATCAGTTAATATATGTATTTCTAGAGGGAAAAACATGCCTGTTTTTGAAAAAAAAAAGTAGAAAATAAGGGAGATAACAAAATACTTCTTCATAACACATGTTTTTAACACAACCATCACTAGAAAAAATACGAGGGACTTAAAAAGAAATTATTTCTACTGATGTGGCATTCTTTTACAATGATTATATGCGTGGCGTGGACTTTTCAGAACAGATGGTTTACATTTATGATATAGATGGAAAATCTGCTAAGTGGTGGAAGAAAGTCTCTTATTGCTTGCTGCTACAATCAGTTGTAAACTCTTGGATAACATATAAAAACATTATCATAAAAATGTTTCACTACTTCAGTTTGATATTCCGCTAGCTGAAGAGCTCATTTCTTACGAAAGACAAAATGCAGCAATCATCGGCGTCATCAATATGGACGACCATCAAAAACTTCGCACAAACTGAAGTATGCGGAACATTTGCCAATAAAAGAGCCAACAAGAAGGGGATATCAGAATTACCACAAAAAGAATATTGAGAAAAGGAGATAAAATGTTCTTATTGTAAAATTGCACTATGTTTAGATTGTATCTATACATAATTTTGCTCTTTTTAGAATCAGAATAAGTATTTTCAAATATAAACTTGTTTGTTTGTCATTTGTTTCAGAGAATTATATACCTAGTGGGATTTATTTGTCACATACATATTAATTAAACTAAATTAAATATAATTGGTTTTATGAATTTATTTTATTAATACTTAATTTTACCTATTCATCTTGTTCTGAGAAGGACACCAATCTTAGTTTATGATAATAATTACATTTTCATCATTTTAAAATTACGTAGCTTCTCTTCTGTGCAAAAATGTCAACGTCAAAATTACTTTAAAGAAATAATGTATAGTGTATTTACATCATGTTTTTAATTTTTATATAATAATGTTTTATCTCAATAAACCATGTTTAAACCATCAAAAATTTTCGGCCTACTTGGATCCTGTTGTATGTATTTTTCCACGATTCAGTAGATCTACTATTATACCCAAATGTTTTGCCATATTACCTTCTAACTATTTTACAATAATTAAAATTAATTTATTCAACTGAAATTTATTGTGCTAAATATTACAACAATGAATGATTTAAATATTCAACTCTATTTCCTGGAAAACTAAAATGTTCGAATTAAGCTGCTTTTCCTTCACATATGAGCGACTTCTATATAAATTCTGTTTGTAATCGACACGTTTAGAATAGCTTTCAAAATTGTTTTATATGTGGAGTAGCGTAAACCGCTTCTGTTTGCTCCTGTTTTATTTTAATAATGTCTCATTTAATTGTTTTTCTGTTGATCTAAATTTGGAAACTTACGATCAGTTTCGGGGTACTAACTGCGTCGACCCTGTGACAAGTTTCCTGTAGCGAAATTATCGATTTCAATTAGAAAACTTTTCGAATTCCATTTCCTCGTGGGTCGCTATTTTCTTAACTAAATTAAAACTGTTATTTGCAAATATCTGTTGTTTGTAAATATTTGATCAAGAATCACAAAAAATGAGAGCTCTAAAGTTACGATGATATGCATTAAAACTAGCAAAAAGAAAAATTGGCTGCTCGATGCTTTAAGTTTTTTAATTAAATAAATCACAAAATTTTAAAAAAGATAAAAAATAAGAATTTTCCTGTTCAGCCTCCCTCTCACACTCCTTTCAAGAGCTCGATACATGACAATTCTTTGTATTAGACTAAACGTTTTCTAGCCATTTTAATCTATGCTTTTGCATTTTAGAATTGCAGATACTACATCTAGATTTTCCTAAATATATTAACTTTTTATCATTTCTGTGACCCTTCATGCATCTAGTTATATCAAATTCTCCAACATACTTCGATGTTCCTATTTTTTAACTTTCCAACCTTCAGTATCATACAACATAGTCGACGTCTCGCGGCGTGTTTTGAAATTTATTTTTCCATTTCATTGAAATTTTTCTGTTACACAATTCTTCAGTCGCTTCCTCTATTTGATTCATTCTGCTCTAAATCTCTTACTCACTTTTATATTTTCCTTCAATTTTTTTTATTTGGGTCCCATTGTTCAATAGTAAAAAAAACTGTTTTTTTTTTAAATAATTTTAACATCTATAATATCTATCTAATTAACCAAGAACATGCCTCTTTGAACATTGGCCCCCACCTAATTTTTTCACGGTTCTCTATCTTTCGCCATTTGCATCCATCTCGTTTCAGCGAGTTGTTTTATATCCACTGACATAAGTTGTGGTTTACAACTTCAAGATCTCCAATATTTTGTTCCAGCGGTCATCCTTCTGTCTTATGGTATGCCCATCAAATTTTTACTACTCAATTCGAGACGTCTTTTACTTTGGTTTTACTACGAATCTAGCTGCTTTTTTCTATTTGGCAGACTAATTTTTAACATCTATCCATTTTCGCTATCTTTTCTATATTATCCTGGTTAAATATCCAAGTTTGACATTTGTATCGGAAACCGTCGTATTTAGGTACTGGGAGTATCTTTTGTTCTTCACTATATATAAGAGAGTTTACTAACTGCTGCCCAAGCCAATCTGTCTTTCTTTTAATTTCCTACTTTTGATTTTCCTTTTTCAGGTTTGTGATACGCCCCAAGTCTACATATTTATTTACTTAAAAAGGTTATGAAACTGTTTTTTTTTTCGTGGCATGTCTCAGTTAAATGTTATGTTTATATGGGTGTTTGACATTTTGATTTCCACTCTGGAAATCTTTTTCAAAAAATATTGTTATAAAACATTCCGTTGAAGATACGTCAGATAATGTTGATATTATAGTCTAAGATTCCACTGCGAGATCACTAAGTTCATAACGTAGTTAATCAAACACATTTTTATATACATTTAAAATTAGAGCAATACATTGGTACTAGGTTGCCAGTCAAAAGGTGTCCGCAAATATTTTTAATTCAATTAATAGTAATTCATTTTTCAACAAAAATTTTATTTCTTTCATTTATTTTTTAAATAAAATACGCTACTCATAACGTATATACCCGTTTTGTATATCAAATTAAAGCTATTCTTGTTTAATATGATATATGGTGAGAAAAATTGGTCGCAAATTAGGGTTGCCAGCCGTTAAAACGCGAGGTATCAAAGATAAAGTAAAATATAGCTAGCGCGCCACTATGTCAGTCAATTTTTCTTGATCGGAATTTAAACTGTGCTTCTGGTATTATTCCTAGCCTATAAGTTTCTGCTTGCAGTCTGCTGAGGATGACTCTCTCTACGATCTTGCTGATTGCTGGAAGTAAGCTTATCGGCTTTTAGTTTTGCGAGAACGTGCTGTTTTTTCCTGGCTTTGAAATCATAATGACATGGACATTCTTGCATCGATTCGGGAAGAGCCTATATTTTAACATGGCATTTAACATGGTAATCTGGTTTGGTCCAGGTGGTTTCCTTGGTGAACTGTTTTTGATTAGTTTATTTATCGCAGCAGTTAGTAAAGGTTTTATAGATTCTCTCTCATCTTTGTATTTCGGTGGACATTTTTAGACCGAAATATATGGGAGAGGGCAAAATAAGCTGTGCTTGCCTGCATTATTCTCTTCCGTATTTCTCCATCTTCTGATCCGTTGGTATATATTTCTACTACCAGGTATGTAAACTTTCCAATCGTTTCAATGTCATCTTCATGTATAATCTTTTATGGGACTATATTTCTTTTCGTCTGAATCATTATTTTTATTTTTTTTTTGTGTTACTTTCCAGGCCTAGCATTTTTGTTAGCGTTTTTAACTCTGTGTATATTTCCACTTTGTCCACTTATAATATTAATATTATCGGTAAAAGCGGCCAGTTGAACCGTTCGGTTGGTCAGTAGGATTCCTCGTCCAGTTTACATTTGCCTAACTGCATACTCCAGTGCCAGGTTAAACAAAGTTGGGGCCAGCCCACCTCCCTGCTTTAATCCCTGTGAAATTTTGAAAAAGTCTGTTCGGTGGTTTTGTATTCGTACACATGCCTGAGTTTCATCCATTGTGGCTTTCCTCCTCCTCCTAAGTGCCTTCTCTGTTGAGGATGGCGATCAATATGGCAAATTTCTCTCCATTGTGGCTTTAATAAGTCTAATTAGCTTGTGTGGTATTGAAAATTCAGCCAATATATTGGAGAGTTTGTTCCTTTTGACTGAGTCGTATGTCTGTTTGAAATCTACAAACAGGTTGTGAACATCAATGTCATGTTCCCATGATTTACTCAAGATCCATTTGACTGTAAATATTTGATCCAGTGTCGATCTTCCCCGTCGGAAGCCCGTTTGATACTCTCTAATAATATTTTCTGCTAGTAGTTGGAGCCGCTGATTTAAAATATACGTGAGGACTTTATATGCTGTACATAGTAGAGAAATTCCACGGTAGTTTTTGCACTGGAGTGCCTCTTCTTTTTTATAGATCGGGCATACGGGCTTTTCTTCCAACCGTCGGGTATTTTCTCTTCTTGCCATATGTCTTTGATGAGCGAGTGGATGTGACTTACTAGGTGGTCACCACCTACCTTATACAATTTTGCTAGTATTTCGTCAACTCCCGGGGATTTATTGTTTTTCTGGGCCTTAATAGCTTCGATAACTTCCTCTATGGTTGGAGCTTCTACTCCATTCTCTGCTTTATTCTGTTCCACGTAGTTTGTACCCATTTCATCTTCCATGTCTACTTGTGTACCAAGTAGGGTCTGAAAATAATGCTTCCAGGTTTCTGTGGCTTTCTGTTGGTCACTGATTATTTGCCCACTTTCATCTTTACATAGACTTGTTTGAGGTTTATACCCACTTTTTATCTTTTTTAGGTATTCGTAAGCCCCTCTAATTTCGTTGTTTTTGAAATTTTCTTCCATTTTTTCCATTTATCTATTTTCATAGGCTCTTTTTTGTATTTTTACATATCTTGTCTGCTTTCCATCTTGCGACGTCAAATGGTGTTCGTCTTTCTTGTTATATACAGTTTGTGTGATTCATTACCTTCCTCTATTACTTGTCTGCACTCGTCATCGAACCATGCTCCACTTCTCGCCTTCTTCTTGTTTCCCAGGGTGTACACTGCCTCTGTCAGTATTGCTCTTTTAATATTATTCCTTTTGCACTCTATGGAGTACAGTTCTGGTGTCCTTAACTCATTTGCGACTTCTTCTTCGAACTTCTTTTTACATTCCTGAATCTTCAGGTTTTCCAGGTCCAGTTTGTTTGTTCATTGTTGTCTTTCATTTCTTTCTTTGTTAACTCTGCATCTAAATTTGATTTGGAGTAAAAGGTGGTCTCATCCACAGCATGCTCCTCGTCGTTTTCTCACATCTGAGATACTACTGGATACCCTTTTGTCTATCAGCACATGGTCGATTTGATTGGTTGTGGTCCCATCTGGTGACATCCATGTCATTTTGTGTATGTCCTTATGTGGGAAGCATGTGGAACTTATAACCATGTTTTTACTGGTGGCAAAATTTATCAAAAACTCGCCATTCTCACCTGTTTCATTATGCTGTGGGTGTTTTCCTGTTGTGCCATAGAACTGCGGCTCCTTGACTATTTTAGCATTTATATCACCCATTATAATCTTGATGTCATTTTTGGGCGCATTGTCATATACTATCTCCAGCTGTTGATAGAAGCTTTCCTTTGTATGTTGTTCTTGTTCTTCTGTTGGGCAGTGAATGTTTATCATTGTTAGGTTAAAGAAGTGGGTGCAAATTCTTAACTTGTATATCCTTTCACTGACTGCCTGGAAGTCTATGATTTTTGACTTAAAATCATTATCCACCACAAATGCAACTCCACATTCTTTGCTTTCTTGTTCCTTCCCAATATATAGAATTGTGTGCGTTTTAGTGTCCCTGACGCCTTTCCCCAGTCATTTTGTCTCCTGAAGGGCAGTAATCATGAACTTATATCTTTTTAGTTTTTGCAGAAGTGCGGTTTGAGCTCCTGGTTTATTTAGTGTCCTCACATTCCAGTTTCCAAGTATATAGTCCATGTATTCCAAAATGTTGGGGTTTCATAACAGTGTGTTTTTTTCCGGGAGTGGGTTGTCAGAATACTGCCCAACCTTCCTCCTTTACCCGGGCTTAGGACCGGCAGTGGTGACTGCTGAGCTATTCGATCCACCCATTTCTCAGGCGGAGTTAATGTTCGCAAAATAAACTTTGTGTCCCGTTAATTTTGGGGCCAGTGTATTACTTTGTTTTGGTCCACAGGTGATAAAACTCTTCTTCTGTATTCAGCTAGAAATTGATGCATATTTCAATCAATTAGTAAAACCTATATCCAATTTATTTTCTATTAATTTTTTTAATTTTGTCAATAAGTTCACTTCCAATTAATATGTCACACATTCCTCGTGAATAATATTTTAATTTATATGATTAGTTTCTTATTATACCAGTAATCTTACCAACGTAAAATGGTTAATTTTATTGTTTGAATAGTTTTGATTTTCAAAAAAAAAATAAAAAGATTATCACAAGGTTTTGAACTGGTTTTCTATATCTTGCTTCATCACTAAGAAATATAATGATTCAAGGAAGTTTCCCATTAGCTTTTGGCATGTTACATATACATATATAATTATTTCACGTCACTTCGTATATAAATTTGTACCAAACTAGATACGTTATTCAATCACCGATAAGTATCTCATAATCTAATATATATTTCATATCTAGACTTTTTAATAACATTTCAGCATACGAACCAATAAAACTGCCACTCCAAAAGATGTCTGGTAAACATTATTATGATATTTTTAGATTAAAACATGTGGTTTTATCTATGGCACAACAAATATACGTCAACAATGAAGAGGTAAAGAGGTTATCTTCAGTGGCATGTACCGTTATTAGTTTTCAATACCTTATTATTGATAATTCATATTTACATGACAATATCAATGACATAGATTATTACACGTAGACATACATATTATGTTGAAAGATATTCATGAACACTGAACACGAATATCCATAACCGTAGCTTTATTTAGTTCCACCGTTTAATGATATATGTTTTATATACAGTAAGGTCTCGTTTTATACGGTGGATAAGTTCGACAGAAAAGCGCGTATAAAAAAATTGCGTAAAAAAGACATCACTTTCCTTGAAAAAGTAGAGATAGCCTTCTAAAATTACATAAAACCAAGACAAAACAGAAGAATTTGCAGAAATTCAAAGAAATAGGTTGTATGGTAAATTACTTCCAATATCTGAAAGAAATTCATACAAAAGCTTAAAAAACTGGTCAATAATATTTCTATTCGTTTTTGTGACTATTTATATTTATTTATATCGTGTCGATAAACAGAAAAACAGGGGAACCTGTTTATTTTACTAGTATTGTTGTTAAAAGTAAACTAATTATTTATGAAAATCCTCTGCAGGTGGATGTTTTCCTAAGTTATCTCGTTCTAAAATGTGTTTAAAATTGCTTAATTCTTCAATACTCTTATAGTTTAAATCATAATGTTTTTCTGTCAATTTTCTAATGTCAACTGCTTTTTCTTGTTGTACTTGTAAAGTATATTTTGATATTATTCTAGGACAAAACTGGTCCATATTTCTATTCGTTTTTGTGACTATTTATATTTATTCATATCGTGTCGATAAACAGGAAAACAGGGGAACCTGTTTATTTTACTAGTATTGTTGTTGAAATTAAACTCTAATTATTTATGTACTTTGTCTACAGGTGGATGTTTTCCTAAGTTGTCTCGTTCTAAATGTTTAAAATAGCTTAATTCTTCAATACTCCTCCCGTTTAAATCATAATGTTTTTCTATCAATTGTCTAACATTAACTGATTTTTCTTGTTTCACTTATAAAGTAAAGCATTGATGAAGAAGAACTGCGAAAAATAAACAACGAAGTATCAAAAGCTATAAGGAAATATTTAAGGAAATTTAAGAATGAAAAAGTCCAGCGAACTATAGAAGAGAATAAAAGTCTGAAAGTCCTGAGAAGACGACTAAACAATGGAAAATGCGAAATACACAAACTAAAGAACAAAGAAAGAGTTCCCACATCAAATAGAAAAGAACTACTGCACATAGTTGAAGACTTCTATCAAGAACTATACACAAGCCAAAGAGAAGACCAAAAGAACTTGGAAGCCGCCGCATCACGCAAAATTATCAACCAGGGTTCAGAGCTCATGCCAGAGATCGCACTAAGCGAAATCCAGAACCCAATGAAAAAGATGAAAAACAACAAAGCGCCAGGAGAAAATGGAGTCGTAATCGAAGCTATAAAGTTGGGCGGACGTGCCCTTCTCAACCAAATAAAAATGTTGTTTAACCTTTATCTAACAGATTGTTGCATACCAAAAACATGGAACAATGCAGTAACAATTTTACTACACAAGAAAGGATTTAAGGCGCACCTAGAAAACTATAGACCAATCAGCTTATTGAACCATATCTATAAAATGTTTACCCGAATAATTACAAGACTAGAGAAAAAGTTAGATTTCTACCAGCCCCGAGAACAAGCTGGCTTCCGCTCAAAATTCGAAAAAAAACGATCATCTATAAACAGTAAAAACCTTAATAGAAAAGTCGCTAGAATATAACAGACCACTAGTACTTATCTTCTTAGACTTTCACAAAGCCTTCGACACTATGGAATTAGACAGCATTATAACTGCTCTGAACAATAGTAGAATAGAAAACCGGCTCACAAAGTTTGTACAAACATTATACCAAAATGCCACAATGCGTGTAAAACTACATGATACCACCAGAGAAATTCATATCAAGCGAGGTGTGAGATAGGGCGACACTCTCTCACCTAAATTATTTATAACTGTCCTCGAATACGCCTTTAAAATGCTAAAGTGGGAAAATAGAGGAATAAAAATAGATGGAGAAATGCTCAATCATCTGCGTTTTGCCGACGACATAGTACTTATTACCAAAGATCTGGGTGAAGCACAACAAATGGTACAAGTATTAGAAAACGTATCTTTAACAATAGGTCTAAAAATGAATATCAGTAAGACCAAATTTATGACAAATTTAGCTCCCAGCGAACACCTAATCATCCAAAATCAAGTGGTAGAATTGACAGAAAAGTACATATATCTTGGTCATGAAATCAGAATAGGCAAGGACAACCAGACCTGCGAATTTTAACGATGAATAACACTTGCTTGGGCGGCGTATGGTTCACTGAGAGACATCTTTAAGAGCAGCATCCCGATAGCTATTAAACGGAAGACATTTGACCAATGCGTTCTTCCTATTATGACATAAGGAGCAGAAACTCTCACGCTCACAAAAACAACAGCACTAAAAATGCGAGTGGCACAAAAGCGCATGGAAAGATCAATTCTCGGCGTGACAAAAAAAGACAAAATCTGGAATCAAGACTTAAGGAAAAGAACAGGTATCAGTGATGTGGTCGAACGTATAGCCCAGCTGAAATGGAATTGGGCAGGTCACCTAGCGAGACTGAAAGACACAAGATGGACCAGAAAACTAATTGACTGGCGCCCACGAAAAGACAAACGCAGCAGAGGACGACCACCAACACGCTGGATGGACGACATTAGACGAATATCCAAGAAATGGCAACAAAAAGCACAGAACCGTAAAGAGTGGCGAAAAACAGGAGATACCTATGTCCAGCAGTGGACAGAAGAGGTTGCATAATGATGATGACGACTTATAAAGTATATTTTAGTATTATTCTAAGACAAAACTTAACACAATTTGTAAAGTAAATATTTGCCTTTTAAAGCACGTGGTCTAAGAGATTTATTTATTAAGAGCGGTTTCAACATCCTATCTCCTGATGTATTACTACAAAGTATGTAATAATGATACTCCATCTATACTTGCTTTATGTCCACTTGCAGTTTTTTCATCCTTTGCGATGTAAGTATGGTAAGGTATATTTTTTTCAATACAGTTCCGTTTCATCAGCGTAAAATACTTAATCGGCAAAATAGTCTCCATTTTGAATCATTTTCGCTTGCTCATCTGGAAATATTTTTGCTGTTGCTTTATCTGCTGTAGCACTCTCTCCTGTGATCGTGATATTATGAAATGCATTACTTTTTATAAACCCGATTATCCACCCCTTGCTAGCTTAAATTCGCCTAAATTAAAATGTTTTCCAATTGCCGTAGATCCTAATCCTTTTCCTAAGCGATCTAAAATTGCAATTTTTGTTTCCAACGAAATTATTTGTCTTTGATTGTATTTGATTTTCTCTCCATTGGGACAAATAAAATATAAAAAGAAATAAAAAAAATTAAACTTACGATATTGACAAGCCAAAAACCTCTTCTAATGAAAAATAAAACTTTACGACACTCACTTGAAATCTTTCAATCCGAAAACCGTGCTGCTTATTTTACTGCAACTTGGAATCAACAAAATTTTAAACAACTTATTAAAAAATGAAGCACCCCTAAGAGAAAAATTATTTTAAAAGAAAAACAGGTTATACCTTTCAATACGAAACTCACAATGATGTAATAGGGACATCATGTAACAACGGAATCCTCGAATCCCAAAAAAAAGAGACCTTACTGTATATATTTATATTATATAACATTTAAACATGTTATATAACAATTTTTAGATTTTTCTACCAAAGATGTACTCTCATCAAGTTAAAGGGATAAGTTTAATGCAGTAACTCGAGGATCATAAATTAAGAACCCTTTCGAAAGGAGCTTAGCTCGTGGATTTTACTGTTTGTCCAGAACTGATCGAGCAGCACCAGCCGATTGACTTTTCCATCTTATGCTAAACTTTACAGATTGTGATAAACTTTATTAATTTATCTGTATATGTGTCTTGCTTGTATTCGGGGTCTCCATTCCAAAATTCTTGTTGTCCACCGGTCATCAACTGATCTTGCTACATGACCTGCCCAGTTCCACTTTAGTGTTGTTATCCTTTCAAGTTAGGGTTTCTGCGCCGTAGGTCATCACTGGCAAAATACACTGATTAAATACTTTTCTTTTCAGACACATTGAAATCTTAGACCTAAAAATATCCTTCATCTTTCCAAATGCAGCCCAAGCGAGGTTTATTGTTCTTTTCAGCTCATGGACAGATGACATAAAAAGAGTGACTACAAATTGGATTCAGATGGCGCAAAATAGGACTAAGTGGAAAAGCATGCGAGAGGCCTATGCGAGAGGCCTATGCTCAGCAGTGGACGTTAGAGCGTGATACATTTAAACTCCTATGGAATTCAAATCTGCAATAAAACATTGAGATTCCCATTTAAGATTTCAAAGTTGTCCCCTCTCGTTCTAGAGGGTATGGTTGAAAAGTCGTATTTGTTGTCACTCGACAGATATTTGAAAAATATTAAACAGCTGTTTTCAGTTTTCAATCCAATGTTCACTTCGCAAAATATTCGACAGTCCCGCTTCTTTTCACACACCCTGTACCTATATAAATAGGTATTATATTCATTTTTGTGCCTTTAATAGAACAAAATTCATCATTCTTACTCAACATAAAATAGAGAAAATAAAATCATTTACTGTTCAAGTGATCCAAATTAAATTTTAAAGCCACTATTTGAGGTCCATTGATCATCGCTTAATTACTTATCGGTCTTCATATATGGTTGTAGCTTTTTTAGTATGAACCCGAGAGACGGTACACCAATAGGAAGACGATCAGTGGGAAGACCACGAAAACGATAGAATGATAACTTACTTATAGATAGTTTTCTAGATAGAAAAAAGAAGTAGAAAAAATTTACTCAAAACAAACTACACGACAATTAATATTCAGCTAATAACCTTACTTACTAGTTAATGAGATTATTAGCAATAACATTATAATTTTACTTTCTGGATACGCATTTAAGTTTTGCTTCGCGTTTACTACATTTTTATACTAATTTTATGAAAATAATTATTACTTATTTAAAAAAGTTTGCTCATTGGTTATTCAACCAACAGACATACGGAACGTGTAGTATATATACCTACCCACTTAATTTGCCCTACTTGCTAAAAATATCGCGGCAATTCTAAAAAAAACTATCTAAGTGTCAAGTGAATTTTAAAATAGAATAGATAAGAATCAATCTCGCTAAAAATTTCACGTCAAGTAGCAGCTTCCTGAATATTTATCCAGACCAACCTTTCCGAAAATATTTACATTACATAAAGATAAACAAATTTCAAATGAAATGTATCTTGTATTTTTAGCAGAATCGAGCTTAAAATACACACATTCAATATAAATTCGGTGTGACATCAACGATGCCAAATTTATCTACCTGCAAGGAATATATAGACCATTTTTTCTATACCTTAATTTCATTCATTGTTGGTGCTTCTAGTCCACACGTTTATTCACTATACTCCTATTAAAATTTTCTCAGTCATATTTTATTTTTTACCTACTTATATAAGTTATGTGTGGGGGAGGGGGAGGGGGTATCATGGCATCAAACAAAATCTATTTGCCACAAAACATGAAATGAAAATTATTAATTATTTGAAATGTTTCATGTTGTCTATTTCTTTAAATTAGAAGACTATTTTTGCATTTCTGATCAAATTTATGATGGAATCAAGTACCGATTTATCTAAAACAGACAAGAGAGCTGTAATATTTAGCGGCAATTGAAACTCATTGGGAATACGGTCTTGATACTGAATTGAAGAGAACCGAGAGTTGAGAGAACATTCGAGGAATATGTGATTTAGATCAATAATAGATACTTTGTCACAAATACGGACAGGAGAGTTAAGTATTCCAGTTTTATAGAAGTGGGATGGAAAGCGATGATGGTTTAATTTTAAATACTGTTCAATAGTTAATTTTCCAGAGGAGACAGGTCCAGAAATAAGCAAAGAAGAAGTAATGCAAACGGTGAAGTCTTCAAAGAATAGCAAAGCTCCAGGACCAGAGCTACCAGCAGATATACTAAAGTTGATAGACGAAGATCGAATCCACTTGTTAGTAGACTTATTTAACAAGATTTATGAAAACAGTATAATTCCTGAAGAATGGCTAAGATCAACGTTTGTCCCTCTTCCCAGGAAGGCACATGCTAAGCAGTGCAGTGATCATCGCACGATCAGTCTGATGAGCCACACCTTAAAAATATTCCTCAAAATAATTCACAATAGAATTTACAGAAAATTGGAAGAAGATATCGGAGAAACTCAGTTTGGATTCCGGGAGGGATATGGAACTCGCGAAGCATTATTTGCCTTTAACATCTTGACACAGAGGTGTTTGGATGTGAATCGAGATGTATTTGCTTGTTTCATTGATTACTACAAGGCGTTTGATAACGTCAAGCATGACCAGCAGTCGCACGCATCAAAAATAGCACAACAAATGAAATTCAAATTAAAAAAGGAGTTAGACAAGGGTGTGTGCTGTCACCAATGCAATTTAATCTCTATTCGGAAGAAATTATGAAGAAAGCATTGGAGGAAGAAGAGATTGGGATAAAAGTTAACGGCCAACCAATTAATAATATTAGATACGCAGATGATACGGTTTTAATGGCGGAGACAGTAGAAGACCTGCAAGCCATTTTAAACAAGGTAGTCACAGCTAGTGAAGAGAAAGGGTTAACAATGAACGTCAAGAAGACGAAATTCATGATTATTCCAAAAAAACAAAGATTGAATGCAAACCTGTACATTCACAATAACGAAATCGAACGGGTGCACAAATATAAATATTTGGGAACAAGCGTTAATAACAACAATGACATCACAGAAGAAATAAAAACTAGAATTGGAAAGGCTCGAGCTGCTTTTGTTAATATTAAGGACATTCTGGGAAGTCATGACATTAACTTAAACCTGACAATGAGATTGGTTAGATGCTACATCTTCTCGATACTGCTGTACGGATTAGAGACTTTGACTTTAAACAAGAGCAATATTGATAAACTAGAGGCCTTCGAAATGTGGATATACAGAAGAATTTTGAAAATACCTTGGACAGACAAAGTAACAAATAGTGAAGTTCTTCGAAGAATGATCAAAGAACGGGAGCTGTTAATCACCATCAAGAGAAGAAAGTTGGAATATTTTGGTCATGTGATGAGAGGGAAAAAGTACCGATTACTCCAGTTAATTATCCAAGGAAAGATTCAGGGCAAACGAAGCGTAGGGAGACGACGTATATCTTGGCTGCGCAATTTAAGAGACTGGTTCCAGTGCACATCTAACCAATTATTTAGAGCAACAGCTTCAAAGATACGAATAGCAATGATGATTGCCAAACTCCGTAGCGGAGAGGGCACTTGAAGAAGAAGATAGTTATAGGTGAATGCTAAAATAATGGTTTGTAGATTTATTTGCAATTTTTTTGAAATTAGCTTCTCATTTACAACTGATATTAGATTTGAGAGCATTATTCCAATCTGTTAAATTAAACACTTTATCAATATGGTGGCAACTGTGAGTATTTTTTGCTGCCATATCCGCAATTTCATTACCTTTGACATAAATAAATAAAACAGTTAAAATATTTTGCTTAAGATCCATAATCAATCTTATTATGTTCAAAAGTAAGGAATTTCGGAATTGATTTAGTGAGTGGCCGCTCATAGCTTGTAATGTTAACTTGACTTTGAGTCTGAAATTATTGCAACATTCGTGCATGATTCAGTTACAGGCCATTTTAATGCCTTTTCAATGGCAAAGGACTCAATGGTCATAAAAATGGAACAATAATTTGAGACTCATCTGTATATATTTTTGTTAAGTTTGACCCGAGGCTATTTAGAATGGATATTATCATGGCTTGGTTTAAGTTAATACATACAATCTGAATACTGAGTGAACGTGGTGGTCGGTTTGTCAATTATAGAATCGATTTTTTGCGCATACAATGGTATTTTATTAAGTTGAAAAATATCGATTTGAAATAAGTTTGTATCAATAAAAGCCTCTACCAATGTTGGAGAGTTTTCTTTTACCAATAACGATTTGTCAAAATTTTCAATTATAGGAAAGTTCATTTTTGCGATCACATCACTGTTGTAACATCTACATTTTAATATACTTTTATTAGCTAAAAACTGTCTTCGAAAACTAAGAGGATGTTTTTAAAACTCTGCAAGAATGGCATGATTTGGTGAAGATACCATGGCTCTCAAATATATTTTTAAAGCTTCATATCGTATTTGATTGAGAGTAAGTTTGTTAGTGTTAGAGGTAGAACCATAGAAAGTACACCCATAATCCAGTATCAAGCAAATGTAATACTTGTAGAACATTAAGGAAATTTGTTGATTCTTGCCCCAGTTTCGTTTGGATAGGAAGCGCAGAACATTAATTCCCTTTTCACATCTTCGTTTGATATACGTAATGTTATTAGTCCATTGAAGTTTTTTATCTCTAATTATCCCTAAATATTTATTTTCGTTTACCATAGGGATAGTGTATTTACCTAAAAAGCATTTATTGACTAACTGATATCTGTGCCTTGTGAGAAACATCACAGCTGTCGTTTCTGGTGAAACACTAAGACCCATATCGTCGAACCAGTTTTGTAACTTATCGAAAGTATGTCTTCAGTCTATCATTCAGCGATCATAGGCATCATGGGTGGCATAAATGCGCAAATCTTCCGCGTATTGAATAATTTGTGTCATCGCTCATAAAATCATGTAAGTCCGCGGTATATAAGATAAACAGAAAAGGGCTTTAAATAGAACCTTATAGAAACCCGCTGTAAAATACTCTTGAACCATGTAAGACGTTATGATAACCTCTCAAAAATATTTATATATTTTATAAATATTTTTGAATATAGTTTTTCCAAATCTACCAGATCATAAGGACCTTTAAGGTGCACAAAAAGACATAACATGTAATTATGTCTTGATAGACACAATAATGCGTCTGTAACTAAATGGGAGATTGCAATAATTGTACCTATACCTCTACGAAATCCATACTGATTTTTTGGTAAAAGTGAAGACTATCTGATTACTTTTGTTTCAACCACCAATCATTAAAAATTTCTCAAAGAAATTTACCATTTTCAGGTAATTTGTTTATTATCGTCTAAGCGAACCTGTGAAGTCCAGATGCGGTATTTTTTGATTTTTTTTAAATCAAAGGATGAAAAAATGATTAAAACTACCCCAAAAATCTAACCAATAACTGCACCACAGGAAAAACGTTGACGAAACAGGCACAGAAAAGGATATGAAAATGTAAAAACGGAAAGCAAAAGATGAAAAAGGCTGAAACTGGACAAAAACAAGAAAACATATCAAAAAGTACAATTACTGTTGGAAACATAGAAACATAAGAGATACATACGGAGAAGGTAAACTTAACATCTAGCTGGAATAACCAAAAAGTTCGAATTTGACATATACATTGCAGGAGACGAAACAGCTGGAAAATAATATGTTAGAAATAAGAGATACAGCAATTTTTATTTTCTCGATAGGATACTCTGATCAAAAGATGTCGAATTTTTACCGTCGCGTTTATTCTAGAGAATGGTTTATTCTACACAAAAAGTGCTAATTAAGATTTTTGTTTAAAATTATATTAGCTACATTTTTTATTTAAAAATTCTTGGTAGATATTTTTTCTGCCTCCCCCCTCCTGCGAGGGATGTTTTGAGAGAAGTAGTGGGGTAATATTGGTAAACTTTTTTGCATATTTTTTGGGTCCCAAAATTGACATTCACAGCAAAATTAACTGTTTCGCATAATGTTTAGAGGTTCAGTGGCATTTTTGTCTCTGGAGTGATTTAGAATGAGACATTTAAATTTGCAGATAGTTATCTATATATTAGTAACATTTTTTATAGAAAGGGTACTAAAATTTGCCTTTTTATTTATTCCAGGTATTGTAAATAGAGGTGACTCATTTAGAAGACGGCGCTCAAGAAGTAACAGCTTAATCCCACCGTCGATAGGTGGCACTCCCTCCCCTGTCCTAGACATGCCCGACCAAAACTTGTCAGAAGTATTATCATATGTCGTATCATTATTAGGTGCTCAAGGAGTTGGTAAAACAGCTTTGATCAGTCAATTTATGACATCAGAATGTATAAATGCCTACGATAGACAAAAAGGTAAGATAATTAAAAAATAATTAAATATATATTTTTTTTCTTTTCTTAAAGATTTACAACGGGCATACTGCAACCAATTGGTTTATTTTACATCTTCTATTTAGTATTGTATAAGTACTTGGGACTTCGGTGTATATATAAGCTCTCTGTCACCACTGGGTATACCTATTATTTGGCCATGATATACTCAGGCCAAAACGAAATAATATTCTACAAAAGTTATGGGGTAGTCGTGTGTGTCGTTCAGTGATAAATAGTACTGGGAGTCGTGTATTTCGTTGTGGAGTAGTGTGTACTGATGTGACTCATCAGACCGCACACTAAACGTGTTGACGCCCAACTAAACTTGGCTTTGCGTGTATCAAGCACAATCAAGGTCACGCCAACGTATTGGCTCCAACCACATACCCGAGAACATACGCTTGTCAGAGAGTATAGAAAAATTAGGCAGAGACATAAGTAGGCTTGGCTCAAGAAACAATAATCAAGACTCTGCAAGAATTTTAATTGAAAGGAACTTTAAAATAACCGACCGTTGGCGAGAAAAATGGGAGAAGAAAGCACCGCCTTCCTGCTGTAAGATGCCATGTATTACAAGCAAGCCAAAGGGTTTCGATAAACCAAGACAAATCTGGGCCACACTGAACAGAATAAGCACCAATTGTAGCAGGTGCTCCGACTCACTTTTTAGGTGGGGAAAAATAACCATTGCGACTTTGGTGTTGCAAGGGAAACGGTTAAACATCTAGTGGAAGAATGACCTATTAGACCTATCCATCCGATTTCTTAGTTGCGACCAAAGAGTCGATTGACATAACCCAAAAAGCTAAACTACAATGACTAACAACGAAAACACTACTGGAAGCAATAGAAATGACAATATAAGACATTAGAATCGGTTTAAACTTAGTTGTAATGTGTTTATAGTCATTACAATCAGAATAAACATAATACCATCAAAATAAATAAGGTAGAGTGATCATAATCGCTTCACATAAATCACTGGAGGAACGTCGGAATGTGCTCTATCCCCAAAAGAGGTGTGATGGCCTAAGCACGTAGAGAGTTGGTGTATGAAAATAAAATAGGCAATTTGACTAACGCAATCAAGTTTAACTAGAAGCAAACCTACTACAATGATTTTGTCTATCCCTCTTCTCCAAAGGGCACTAGATGGCGCCTAATATATTTCCTAAAATATCTAAAATACCGTCATGTAAACATAATTCGCAATTCTTTACTTTAAAAAAATTATAAAATAATGTGTAAATAATATACGAAAAGAAATATGCACATCCTGTCAAAGTGTTTCTATATTTTTAGCTCTTCAGATAGAACTTGCTGGTAAGACGGAATGAAAAATATTTCCCCTTCGTATATCAGTGGTTAATAGAAAATTGAAAAGAAATTGTAAAATGCCGACAAGTATTATTAAATATATAACATTTGAAAAGAACTTTTAATATTGTTCAATCAATATAAACAACATGCATCTAAAGACAATTTTTATATCTAACCAAACATATAAACAACAAACACGAAAATATTTACTTCCAATTTATTCGTACTTATTTTTTAATCCGGAAACGTTCCCTCATTATAAAACATGTTTGTATTCTCTGTGCGGTATCCATTCGCCTAACAACCATATTCCCAGCTCCTCAAAAGGTAATTTACAGACGCATTTTCTTCTTCAGAATGTAACTTAAAAAGTTTCGCAATTTAATAAAATCTTTTTTTGCTACCCAGACAACTTAACAGCTTAACAAGTGGCAACGTGGAATTCGAGTTAAGAATTCTTGAGTAAGATTTGGTATGTAGTTTATTGTAAGGAGAAAGAAATATAGTTTTCAAAATATTGACATAAATTATGAAAAATATTGTAAATACTTTTTAGTATAAATCTACCAAAATATTGAACATAAGAATAATATAGAATTCAATTACATTCCGAAAACTAAAATATTATTATTGTTTATTAAAGACAAACAGGATGACTCTAATAATTATTAAATAATCAAGTTAATCGATATCGGGTACAAAATATACCAAAATAATCAATAATTGACTGTAAACTATATATAAGGCTCAAAAGGAAGAGAAATAATGTGATTTTGACAATGGCAATATCTTCATAATTAAATAATTAGGAAGAGACATCTCATACAAAATGACAGACACAAAATCAGTAAATTTCAAATGTTATGTTGGACAATAAACAAATACATACATAGTTTATTCGTCTTCCGGGTTTGGACCGTGTCATTTGTGAGTGACCCAAAAGTGGGTTCATCTCGACGTTTCGCTACAATTGTATGTAGCTTCTTCAGGAGAACAAAAAAGAAAAAGAAACAAAAGACAGGAAGATGGGTAGTTAGCAACGGTAACTCAGTTACTCAACGCAACCAGAGGCGAATACTAACTACCAAGATGGGCATTTGGTCACAGTAACTCAACTACTCAACGCAGCCAGAGGTGAAAACCAAATGCCAGGACAGGGATTCACGTCCAACAGCTCAAAACACTAACGCGTCGAGAGGCAGGGAGTGAATCGGGGAGGATTCACTCCCTGCCTCTCGACGCGTTAGTGTTTTGAGCTGTTGGACGTGAATCCCTGTCCTGGCATTTGGTTTTCACCTCTGGCTGCGTTGAGTAGTTGAGTTACTGTGACCAAATGCCCATCTTGGTAGTTAGTATTCGCCTATGGTTGCGTTGAGTAACTGAGTTACCGTTGCTAACTACCCATCTTCCTGTCTTTTGTTTCTTTTTCTTTTTTGTTCTCCTGAAGAAGCTACATACAATTGTAGCGAAACGTCGAGATGAACCCACTTTTGGGTCACTCACAAATGACACGGTCCAAACCCGGAAGACGAATAAACTATAATTCTGACTCTGGCCGTGGAAGCCTACGATTTCATTTAAATACATACATAGGGAAAGGGTGTAGAAAATGACATATGTAGTGGGGTATAATGACATTATGATATAAAGTCAAAAAAAGGCAAATGCCAATGTGGATTCCGAAAAGAAAGGTCAACAATTGATCAGATTTTCCTTATAGGAGTAATTCCTGTCTGAATATAAATATATTCCATATTCATATTCAGACATATGAATATGGAATCGATACAGTGTAGACAGAAGCGCACTTTATAATGCCATGGCAGAACTAGATATTCCGTCGCATCTAATAACATTGGTAAAGGCAACTCTTTCGAAAGTTGAGTGCAAAGTCAAGGTACAAAACACAGTGTCAAGGTCTTTTCAAACACATATTGGATTACGCCAGAGAGACAGTCTATCGTGCCTATTGTTTAAGCCTAGTTTAAGTTTAAGTTCTAGAAAGAGCCAGAGAGAAATCGGACATAACAACCAAAGGTACGATCATCAATAGAAGTGTACAGATATTGGCCTACGCAGATGACATTGACATAGTAACACGGACAAAAAGAGACCTGATACAGTCTTTTGAAACATTAGAAAAAGCCGCGAAGACAATGGGACTGCAGGTCAACGTATCCAAAACAAAATACATGAAGGTCACGAACAGCACACAAATAGCGGCACCACAAGATCTGGTGACAGAAGCACACACCCCTTCGTATATCAGTGGTTAATACAAACGAACCTAGTGTGCGAACCTAGAACCTAGTAAGCGTAGAAATTAAAAGAAGAATATATATATATATATATAATATAATAACGGATTTATTACGGCTGTCGCCGCTTCTCCGCCCCCAATTTCCATCTTTTTCTGTCATATGCAGTTGCCTCTTCTAAGTCTCTTGCCGCCATTGCTTCATCAATATCGTTGCGCCAACTTCTCCGTGGTCGTCCTCTCTTTCTTCTTTCAGGAGGGATCCATTCCAGTACTCTCCTAGGCCATCTGTACTCTGGCATTCTTTTAACATGTCCGAACCAGATTAATTGTTTTCTTTCTATGTCATCATTGATATTTCTCTCCATTTTCATTTCGTTTCTTATTTGTTCGTTTCTAACTCTCTCCAGTTTCGATCTACCGCAGCTTCGTCTCAGATAATCCATTTCTGTCGTCATAAGTTTGTTTTTATTAGCTTTGGTGACGTCCCATACTTCCGAACCGTAAAGTGTAATACTTTGAACTATACTACCGTAAATGTGTTTTTTGGTTTCTCGTCGAATTGTTTTTTGCCAGAGAAGAGAGTTTAAGGCACGGGTCGCTGCTCTGCCCTTGTTTATTCTTTCCCTGATTTCATCTGCGCTATTTCCCTTCTTGTTGAAAATGACCCCCAAATATTTGCAGGATTGCACGCCTTTGATTTTGTCGTCTTCCAAGACTAGGTCACATATTTCATCTGTTCCCACTGAGAGATATTCACATTTTGTCATATTCATGTTTAGACCTGCCACCTCATATTCTTCTTGCAGTTTTCTTACCATATAGCTAAGATCGTAGCTGTCTTCGGCAATTACTACCTGGTCATCCGCAAAGAAAAGTGTATATAGCTTGTTTTATTCCACCGTTATTCCCATGTTTCTACATTTTTTTACCCATTTCACTAAGGATCTGTCCAAATAGATTTTAAATAAGGTGGGTGACAGACAGCAGCCTTGTCGTAGTCCTTTTGTTGTTTGAAAAGGAGAGGTGATTTCTTGTCCCATTTTAATTCTCGCAAAGTTTTGTTCGTAATATTTTTGAGTGGCGTTAATAAGAATTGGGTTTATTTTCAAGTTACCCATTTCTATCCATAGTTGGGAGATCGGTACACTGTCATATGCTTTTTCCAAATCTATTAAAGCTATATGAGTTTCTCTATTTCTCTGCACTCGTTTTTCCATTGCAATTTTTAATGTGAAGATATTATCCATAGTGGAGCGTCCGGCCCTAAATCTCACTTGTTCTTCGGGTTGTTTGTCTTTGATATCATTTTCTATCAGGTTTCGTAGTACTTTTGAGTATTGTCGGCCTATAGTAGCAATCACTGCGATCCCTCTATAGTTTTTAGGATCCATCTTTGTGCCTTTCTTGTGTATTGGAGAGATATACGATTGTCTCCATTCTTCTGGAACTTCTTCTCCGTTTAAGCATCTTTCGAATAATTTTCGGATCATCTCAAACAGTTTTGATGATCCATATCTAATCAACTCTGGGTGTATTCCGCCTGGGCCTGGAGATTTTTTTAATTTCATTCCCTTAACTGCTTCATTCACTTGTTCTATTGATATTTCGATTCTTCCTTCTACTTCCACTTGTTCATTTGTCTGTTTAAACCTTTCTCTTCTCTCTGTTAATAAGTTCTCAAAATGCTCTACCCATGTGTTCTCTGGTATTCTATTTATTATGACTTGGTTTTTTGTCGTTGTTCTCATCGTTTTTATAGTTCTCCAGGCTTCAGAGCTCTTTGTCCCTCCTATATGGTTGTCTAGGTAATGGCATTTTTGTTCCCATGTACTATTTTTCTTTTTAACCACTTCTCGTTTGACTTCTTTATTCAGGTTTTTATATTGTTGTTTTGTACGTTCGTCTCCCTGTTGTAATAACTGTAGATATACTTCCTTTTTTCTTTTTATCTTTTCTTCCACTTCTTTATCCCACCAATATGGTTTATCTACTCTTCGTACCTGTGGCCCTAAGGCTTCTAGCGCTGCGTCTTTCATGCAGTTTTTTATATGTTCGTATTCATCCGTCGTTGATCTGTGTGATTCCTGTAGTTTTTGTGTTAGTCTCCAGGAGTAAAGTAACTGTGTGCTCTCGTTATCTAGATTATCTAAGGTGTACGTAGTTCTCTCTATTTTTTCTCTGTGTTCTTTGTTGATGTCTGTGTGGTTCCTGTCTACGAATGGTGTATATATTTTTCCTATTATCAGGCAGTGGTCCGAGCCGCACTCTGCTCCTCTATTCACCTTTACGTCCTGTACTCTTAACTTAGTTTGTTGTCTTGTTATGAAATAATCTATTATCGATTTTAGACCTCTTGTGTGCTGATACCAGGTGTATTTATGTATGTTCTTGTGGGCGAAAAAACCATTCAAAATCTTTAGCTCATATTGTTGGCATATATTTATGAGTCTTTCTCCGTTGTTGTTAACAGTTTCTTCTCCATGCATGCCTACCACTTTACTTTGAACTTGTTTTCCTACTCTGGCATTCAGGTCTCCTCCGCATATAATCTCATGGCTGTTAGGAATTTCGTTCAGGATTTTTCTAAAGTCTTCTTCAAAAGCTTCCTTTTCTTGCACTGAGTAGTCATCATTTACGGCATATACCCCCAGAATTGTTATTTGTGTTCCTCTTAGGAGAACCGTCACTTTAATAAAACGTTCGTTGTATGCTTCCCAAGATTTAATATATTTTTCAAATTTCTTGTGTACAAATATTGATATCCCTGCTCTTGCTCTTTGATCCTTTCCCACTCCTGAGAAGAAATGTACCTGGAAGACCTGGAAGTACCTGAAATGTAAAAGAAGAATATACCTGGCAAAAAGAGCTTACTTTGGACTAAAGCAGCTCTTAACATCACACATAATTGGCAGAAAACCCAAGATACTAATGTATGAAACTCTTATTAAACCTGTCCTGGTTGTAAAGCGCCTGTAAATATGGCGCAGGCGCTACAATTTTGAGTTGTATCAATGCTATGAAAAATGCAACATCGTCCGTTGTATTAAAATTAATAGACTAAGGTGGCTAGGACACCTTGAAAGAATAGACACTGAAGGCCCCCAAAGACAGATATTATATCAAGAGCCAGTAGGAACCAAGAAGAGAGGTAGGCCAAGATCTAGATTTAAAACTCAAGTCGAAGATGACTTGATGAATCTAGGGGTCAGAAATTGGAAAGCCAAGTCGAAAGATAGGGGGGAATGGAGACTAATTCTTGAACAGGCCAAGACCCATACAGGGTTGTAGAGCCAAAGATGATGAGATGATAATGACATAGTGCTTGTATATACAGAATTCACTGTTCAGGAGTCCTCAGAAACAAATATCTAATTCTGGCGTGGGTACCAGTCATGCTAGTTTGCATTCAGTTCCGCTTCATCGGTCAGAGTGGGAGCACATTCGATTATTTTATTTTTGGCATCGAAAAGTTTTTGGCGCGAAATATTAAAATCTGCTGTATATTTTTAGTGCGATAAACTGGTAAGTTTAAATATTTATGATAAATTATAAGGATTATTGTTTTATTGTTTTCCTATTTAAAAAGTTATTGTTTTGTCAAAAATTGTATTTCTTTAAATTAAGTTCATGTGTTGTAAAATGACATAAGGGTATAGAGGGCAAAATGGCATAATACATCATTTTACCTGATCGTACATAGATAAAAATATTGTGCCTTACAAATGGATAACATTTCTGTTTTTTACAGATTATGCCGCGAAATTACGCAAGAACGACCAATAGGCAATCATGGGATACAGATTCCATGGTAAAGGCAATAGAAACTGTTAATGAAGGTTAAATGGGGTGGCTCAAGTCATCAAATCTTATCAATATACCTCAAGCAACCCTAAGAAGGCATACCTTGCAAAAAAATAAGAATTTAAAAACAGGGGAATAACGACTTGGCAGGTTTAAACCTATTTTTCCCATAGAAATGGAAAAAACAGTTGGTTGAACATATAAAAATGCTAGAGTCAAGGTTCTTTGCACTAAAGAGACGAAACGTATTAGAGTTATCTTATAATTTAGCAGTCAAAAATGGGTTTAAATATAATTTTAATGATCAGAAAAAGGCCGCTGGAAAATATTGGTTAAGAGAATTTCGCAGAAAAAATCCAGATATAACACTGCGTAAACCCAAAGCCACATCTGCAGCAAAAGCGCAGGCCTTTAATAAACCTCAAGTAGCTTAGGTTCTTAAAGTGTTAGAAAACACTTTGATAAAGGAAAATATTGATCCCATGAAGATATATAATGCAGATGAATCTGCAGTATCTACCGTACAACACCCGCAGAAAGTGTTTGCTACAGCCGGTCGCAAACAAGTAGGTGCAATTACCAGCGCCGAACGAAGTTCCCACGTGACAGTTGTTTGCTGTATGTACACTAACGGGAGCAATATTCCATCTACTTTAATATGTCCACGAAAAAATGTGAAAAAGGAATTAACTGACCATACACCAGCAGAAACTTTATGTATTTCCCAGGAGACTGGCTGGATGACGGGTCCAGTGTTTTTACAATGGTTGCAGCATTTCCAAAATATGCTAAGGCATCTTCCACCGAGAAGGTTTTGTTAATTGTGGATGGACATTCAAGTCACAAATATCTTGAGGTTTGTTCTGTACACCAAAGAAAATGGCATTGTACTTTTATGTTTGCCATCTCACTGTACACATCGGATGCAACCTCTCGACGTAGCATTCTTTGGTCCTCTCAAAACCTATTATAACCAAGAAATAACCAAATGGCTCAAAGCTCATCCTGGTCGAGTTGAGACTCAGTTCCAAATTGATGGTCTGGTAAATGAAGCCTATGGAAAAATAGCTAATGTCCAGAATGCCGCTCATGGATTTTTCAAAACTGGTATCTACCCAATAAATCCCGATGTATTCCCCGACTACATGATGTTTCAAGCATCTGAAACTACAACTGTTGTAGTAGATAGTGTCAAACCTACTGTAAACGTTTATGATAATAATGAAAAATCTGGACCTTCCTCTTTTACCATAGAAGTCCCTAATGTGATAACAGCTCAGTCAAACTTGCAAATTCCAACAAGTGGCATTTTACTAGTGGTAGATCCGGCAGATTTAAGTCCAGTTCCAGTCGGACCATTTGTTTTCGGCCAGCAAAAAGAAAGGCAAGAAAACGTCAAGGCACTTCTATTCCTTACTCAACTCCAAATTTGAGAAGGCAAAAGAAAAAAGCAAACCGAAACCAGAGATCCCTCCAAAAATAAAAAGAGCGATAAAAAAGAATGTTTTTATAGAATGCGAGTCGGAAAATGAAAGAGACCCTTTTTCTGCTGATGAAGAAAATGATGATGATGCTTGCATTTACTGTACAGAACTGTACAAGTTGTCTAAAAAAGGTGAGCTATGGCATGCTGTTGTTCGTGTCAAAAGTGGGCACATGCTGAGTGTGCACTAGAGCTGAGAACTGAGAGTAGACTAGACAAGAAACAAAAATGTTTGTTTGCGAGCTTTGTACCGACTGAAGAATATAAATCGCTATTAATGTGTCATTTTGCCCGCCAGGTGGGGTAAAATGAACTTTTCTTGTTCATTTTTATATGTTTTGCTAAAAATTTATATTTTCTCCGACTTTGTTAAAAACTTCTGAAGTGTTTCAAATACTTTAGTTTGTGTTCTATCCAAGTTTTGTTTAAAAAACTGTTTTCTTTAAGCAAAATTTTCGGTTTTTTTTTAATCTATGTCATTTTGTACACCCTTTCCCTAAGTGAAATCTGAATAAAAAATATAAAACCATAATTAAAGCTTAGGAAATAAAATGTTTAAGAAGTTTAAAGGGTTCTACAAAACCTGACAGCTTATGCAATGAAGACATAAGAAATGAACCATCGTCGAAATTATAAGAAAAAATGTTAAGAAAATACCGGTTTAAGAATATTCAAATAAGATTTCTATTATGATATTGTATTTATATGGGATTAAACCACAATTGATTGTGATAAGAAGTTTACATTTGTGAAATGTAAGGTACATTCAAAATTAATTGAAAAAGTGGCAAAGAAAACAGGCATTTCGAAAAGAACAAATAGAATTCCTCAGCACTTGGATTACAACCACCCTTTTCACCTTTTCCAAAAGCTAGCTTTTCCATTTTGACCATAAATATTATAATTGGTGAAATACAGCAGGACAGTGCTTAAATGGTTTTTAACTAGCATTGAATCGAAAGAGGATTTAAATATAAATTCGATATTTTGTCAGTGTCACTTAAAATATTCATAAATTAGTTTTATTTCAAAATAGATATTGAATGATTTAAACTCTTTTACAAGCTATATTATATCGTTTATTTTACTATATATTCAGAATTAACTCAGTCATATGATAAATCTGCTTTTAGCCTCTTTTACACGATTTTAATTAAAAATATTGCTTAAAGCAAAAAATACAAGTTTGTGTGTTACAAATGAACATGAGTTCGTTGCCACTGACCCGAAAACAAGTTCATTTTGCCAGCATGTATTTCATTTAGAAATAGATTATATTTTTGGAACATCAAAGTGTAATACCTAACGATCTCGATTCTGTATGACAACGTTTTGCATCTTGGAGAAGCGCAGGCAAGGGGAGTCTTTAGAATATATGAATGTTGATTCAATTAAGGCGAAAACGACGAACGTTTTCTATAGTCGTAAAGCAATACGGTTTTAATTAAGTACGTACGAATTTATAATACTGCTTTATTGAAATGTTTTTTCATTACCAAAACGGGATATAAAGTTAAAAATGAGTGATTTTAATAAATTATTAAAGGAAAAAAAATGGGTAGACCAATAATGAGGAGATTCGTAAAATACGAAATTCCCAGCAACAACAGCCAAAGATTAACTAAACTGAGGACGGTCAATTATAAGCATTACGTTTGGCATGATATTCTATGTACAGTGTGTCCGTAAAGTATGGAATAAATTCGATATTTCCTAAATGAAAAGGCTTTTTAAAAAAATCTAAAACACGTCAATTTTTAAATTTAATGTCCTACATTTTACAATAAAATTTCATTATACAAGGTAATACACATTACAGTGATGACGTCATCGTCTCTTTTTTTAAATGTAACACCCTGTACTTTAGGACATTTTTAGAAAAATATCTATAAAAAGAGCTGATTCCAAAAAAGTATAATACTGCGGGTCTAACGGATATAATTTGAAAGATATGCGCTTAGAAAATTAATTTTTATTGATTTATAATATTAATAAATTATAAATAAATTATAATAAATAACTTGAAAGTAATCCAGTAATTAATACATGACTTAATCTTAAATGTTCGAATTGTAGCCCTTGTGGTATTTGACAGTAACCCAAACGTTGTATAAATTCTTGTAGAACCTTGTTTATGCTTTCTTGAGAAATATTGTTTATTTCTTTACGAATTCTTGTTTTTATGTCTCCAATATTTGGTGGTTTCGTTTTATAAACAACATTCTTTAAATGACCCCACATAAAATAATCCGAAGGATTAAGGTCTGGCGACCTCGCTGGCCATTCAATATGTCCACGTCTTCCAATCTACCTGTTCGGAAAAATTTCGTTTAGGTACCTTCGAACATCTAAAGCATAATGCGGAGGCGCACCATCCTGTTGAAACAAAAAATATTGTATATCATAAAGCACTACAATAAAAATAAAACAGATTTTTGTTAATAATTATGATTCACTTGAGTTACAATAAGGCGATTACTAAAAATAATTATATACGTTTTATTTCATTATTCTTTATTACATCGGTTATTAACCCTATGTTAATAATAATAATAAATAATTAATTATCTTTATGTTTTGTCATTGAAGCACCCACTTTATAAATATTTGTCATCTTTAGGTTCCCACTATCCCTATAGATTATTTTTCAATCAGGTTTGAACCTTAAGTTCCCCTCTTAGTTTGAAGTCCTCTGGCAAACATCCAGTCGGGGTTTTTAGTGGGTCCAAAAGGGTGGCTAAAGTTCGTGGAAGCGAAGATACTTAGGTCAACCGAGCTGACCCTCAAACACCGCCCTATCATCATGGTGACGGTTCTGTTTAAGACGGTGACGGAGAATTAAAGAAATAATCTGCCACATTACAAATCTATTTGACAGAACGAAGTCTGTCGGGTCCGCTAGTTTTAAATAAAACTAAAAATATCTCTAGAATTTCACTAAAATTTTTTTATGAACTTTTAAGAATGTTTTTATGAAAGGAACAATATATTCAATACGTTTAATGCCATTATTTTAAATTTATTATTTTAAAAAGACAAATATTAGTATATAATAACATAAAATATTTCGTATTTCAGTTCCCAATATTCATAGTTGGTAAATCCCCAGATGTTGCTTACCTTTGCCCAAATCACGTTCACCAAGAATTCTTGTTCATATATATACATCGGTTTAGAACGTCTTTCGACGTTGTCCGATACCTAAACACCATATCTTCCTATCTTCGCAGTCGTTTGTTGTTAAATTTCTTTCGCTCATGGACTTGTTTACGCCGTGTTGCCATTCTAATCTGGGTCTTCCTCTTTTCCGTCGACCTATCGGTTGCCATTCTATTACTTTTTTGGGGAGTCTTGTTGCTGACATCCGTTGAACATGCCCATGCCACCTTAATTGTTTCTTCTCTATATCTTGAGTTATATTTCATTCTATTCCCATACGTTGTTTTATTACATCATTTCTGATTCGGTCTCGTCTGTAAATACCTAAAGATCTTCTCATTGCATCCATCTCTACTGCTTCTATTCGATTATTGTTCTTTTCACTAATTCTCCATGTTTCAGCGCCTTAAAGAAGAGTAGTTTTAATCATGGTCTCATATATATTAAATTTTCTTCCTTTCATTATCTCTTTACTCCACAGTATACCATTGAGATATCCTAAGACTTTCTTTGCTTGAGTGATTCGTTTTTCTATTTCCCGTGTATCAGTTCCTGTATTGTCAAAGGCAACACCCAAGTAGGCATAGCTCTGACAGCAGGAAATATGTTGTCCGTTTTCGAGGTCGATGTTATCTGACTCGTTTCCAATACAAAGATATTTGATTTTTGTTGTATTGACATTCATTCCCCAGTCGTTATATTCTTCTATCAGTTTTCTCAGCATGTACTGCATGTCTTCCCTGTCGGTCGCTAGCACTACCTGGTCATCAGCAAACTGGAGTGTATATATAGATTCATTGCTAAGCTCTATACCCATCCTATGCACCTTTCTTTTCCATCTTTCCAATGCCGCTGCAACATATATCTTGAATAAGGTTGGTGAGATACAGCATTCCTGTCGCAAGCCTTTTGTAACCAGGAATTCTTCCGTTAGATATTTTCCTGTTTTTATCTGTGCCTTTGAGTCTCTGTATAGTTCTTGTACAGCATTTATCAATGTGTGGTTAATGTTAGATCGTTTCAACGTTGTCCACAGTTTTGTTAAGGGGATGTTGTAATATGCTTTTTGCAGGTCTACAAAAGTAATATGAGTTTCTAGATTCTTAGCCGATCTTTTTTCTATTATTTGTTTAAGACAAAATACGTTATCGGTGCACGATCTTCCTGCACGGAACCCGCTTTGTTTTTCCTCTTCATTGTGCTTATATTTTCCTCTATCATATTTCTCAAAATTCGTCCATATTCGTATTCTGTATGGACGAATACTTGTTCATGACAATCATATATGGGGGTTCTATTAGTTCCTTTATCTGCCTTCTTTGATGTCTTATAAAGCGCCATATTTCCTTTTGTGGACCATAAAAAATGAAAAAGAAAATTAAAAAAATGTTCTACAGATGAAATATCTAGACGCTTTTAAAGCCTTTAAAACAAGACTTAGTGGGTTAAAATGATTTCATAAACAAAAAACGTGTATTAACTGTAAGATTTTTCACAAATAAATCGCGCTGTTTAAAAATGGTGCCTTGCTTAGAGTAATTAGTACCGATGCATATTATTTTTCCTTGTTCTAATTTAGATGAATAAGTAAACAGCCATTCAGAAGAGGAAAGACAAAATTAATTCAGTCAAATTCAAATTCGCTTTCAATAACTTATGTTTGCAGATCTGCGGGGAGCTCAAACGGTATCCATTATGCTGAACGGAGAAGAATCCGAATTAACATTTCAAAACACAGGGACGTTAAAGGTAAGTTATTATTATTTTATTTTAATTTATTCATTCATTTTCATTACTGAATCGATCACAGTGATTATTAGGTTTTCAGTTTTCAATAAAGACACCCAAAGAAAATTATTCGACGGTAAAATTTGATGCCGCAGAATAAAACGGAGAAATTTATTTTGTTTGGGGTTCTTTAAAGAAATGAAATCGTTTGACACTTAAATGTTTTATTCGTCACAAAGATTGACTAAAAAGAGACGAACAGAAATGTGAAAACAACTTCCCATCATAAAACGCCACATTTATTATCTTGTCCATGCTTTGGGAAGGAAATGTGTGTCTTATTACAAATTAATATAAAAAAATATTAAGTAGGAAAAGGAACTGAAATAAAATAAGTATATACAGCTAAGGAAGTCAAAGATGTGAAAATCGTACATGTCATTAAATGTCTATCGTTGAAGGTCAACGTCGTTAGTATTCAACGACGTTTAGTTTCAGTTTAGTAGATTCAAGTTAGAAGTCAACGGTATCGTTCACAGGTGGACGCAAATTGTATACTGGCTGTAACAAACATCATTCTGCCCGTGCATGAATAGACGATGAACTGCTAAATTCTTATTACGATTGACTTTAGAAAAATATAATATTTCTTAATTAAAGTAAAAAAATCTTTGCACATTTACTAATAAAGAATGTTCGTTCTATAACCTGCAATTTTGCCCATCACTGTCTAAAATTCCCAAGCGACAAGGACTTTTGCTACCTTAATTGTAATGGCTAATCACAAGTCTTACAAGTATAAGACCGAGGTAGTTCAAACCCTATGTAAAGTTACGGACATACCGAAGATACATGGATATGCGCGGTGGAGGTCGCAGTCGCGGTCTACATCGACGACTTGCAAAACATACCGAAGATACCTTCCTTTCTGTGTTCTATGCGGTTTCTGAGGTGACTGACAGGTTATTTCGGGAAATTGAGCTTTTTTACATTATAAAATTATGTACATGAGCAACAATAGTAACGAGAGTGAATTTTTGTCTTCAAGTAAAAAGTAGTGGATCATTTGTAATTCAAACGAGCTTAAGAAACACCACTCACACAGATTTTATGCTTATATGAGAATAAGTCTGGATACATTTCAGTATATTTGTTGTACCATCCGTATCTCTGGGGAATATCACGTAGTTTGAAAACCACTAATAAACTTTAAATAAGTAAAGTTATTTTAACTGTAAATTACCACGCGATGAACAGCTCGATCGCGATGTAAAACAAACTATTTTGTTCTGGCATGGACATTGCTGTAAACCGCGATGATAGGTCGCGAGGGTGAAACATCCTTGGTATGTGCGATCTCATAAGAAAATTAAGGTTTTTTTTATATCGATGTATCGAGTCTAAATGTGTTTTGAAGATGAAAAGTGCAGCTCTTATATGCAATGTTTGTACTTTGCCGCAAATGAAGGTAGTTTCTATATGGCTGTTCATTAAACAACCTTGCGCGATTTTTGCCATTTTTTAGGATTTTCATGAGATCAATAAAATTGACTACTCTTATTGACCGGTCGTAGTGAAATTTCCATTACTGAAGACCAGTCTTTCAAACCTATAACATGAAAATTCAATTTTGATTTTTGGGAACAAATATGAGGCAGTTGAAATATGACTAAAAACGCAGAATTTAAACTTTTACATTACAAATGATTGCACGTCACGGGAAGTGCCTCCAAGGAGACGGTTTTTGTTGTAATGTATAGCAGAAGTTAAGTACTTTTGAAAAACGTACTAGTGCATTTAAAAAAGAGCAGTTTTAAACGTTTTATATCGTTTGTAACGTGAAAGTTTAAATTCAGCATTTTTTAAGCATATTTCAAATGTTTGTTTCTGAGAGAACATTTATTCTACACAAAAAATTCTAATAAAATTTTTGTTCAAAATTATCTTAGCTACATTTTTTATTTAAAACATTTTTTTCTATGACGTACAGATTCTTGGTAAATCGATTTTGTTCCGTGTTTCCCTCTCTACGTGTGGGGTTTTAATAGAAACCCCACGGGTAAAAGTGGTAAACTTTTTTGTATCTTTTTTAACGTCCCAAAATTAACATTTTCAATTCAAAGCAAAATTCAGCTTGTTCGTATGATTTTTGGAGGTTTAGTGGCATTTTCGTCTCTGACTACTGGAGTACCTGTATTTTGTTAGTTATGTTTCATGCAGTTTTTTATTTAAATGTATTTAGAGTAAAGATATAATGACTAAAAACGAATTAATCGAGAGTAGTGAATCAATGTAAAAAAACCCGCTATTTTTGGGACGCTACCCGTAACGATGCCATCTTGTGACGCTAGCTCCGTGACGCTTGCTTCAGTTTTTTACTGTAGAGATAAGATGAATTAAAACGCCAGTACAGAAGCTTCGCTTCAAAAATGCCCACTTTACTAGATTTAGACGAAAAATCATGGTTACTGGGCCTAAAGTCTTTGTCTGCTACACTGCGATCACTATCATTAAACAAATTTACATTTAAAATGCTATTTTTGCTTAAAATAGCTCTTAAGTAGCACGTGTGTATATGTAGTCGACGTCATTTTGATGTGACTATCGCGTTTTAAGCGAACAATTCAACAGAAACTAATGATTGCACTAATAAGATACAGCAATAACTCCACGATGGACTGCAATAATCACCACATATACAAACCTGGCTGGCTTCCACAGCATTCGAAAAGGTTCACGAAGGGTTACCGGCGAACAGGCACAGTATATTGCTTTATAAAGAATTCTTTTAGCAATATACTGTGGAACAGGTAGACGCTTCGATTCTAGGGATCTCCAGATCCCTATAATCGAAGGGATTTCGTCTACTGCGCCGTGGTCAGGAGTGTTCGCACTATCTTTTTTTTTTCTATATAGAGAAACCTTTATTGTAACAGTTAGTTTAAAAATGAATATCGAGTCGAGTTTTGAAATATAAAGCCGCGTCCTCATTGAGTCGACATTCTCGATCGACTTTGTCTATCGACACTTTCGACTGAGTGTGTACGCGGCAATCGACTTTGTCGATAGACAAAAGATGTCGTTCAACCTGTCGACTGGTTTTCCATGCTCTGTCGGTAAAATCAAAGGGTAGTCGAGTCGAATCCGAAGTGTGGACGTACTAGCTAGCATTCGACTTTCAACATTAATAAAAATAATTCAGTTTGCGCGCGGCGTAGTCTCAGTCTCATCCAAAGTCTCGTCTTTTGTACTTCTCGGCAAAATGGAATGGAAAAAGAAAAAGTGATGGTATTGAAGCGTACATATTAAAAACAATATATGGAACACTAGAGGCAAATATTATAAAGACCGAAACATGAGGCATGATGCTTTGATTGAAATTGCCAGTCAATTTAATATAAAAAAGTAAGTGGTAGAACAAAAAATAAAAAATCTTTAAAGTCAGTTAGCAAAAGAAATAAAAAAACAAAGGATGGCAATAAATCTGGCAGTGGCATGGAGGATGTGTACAAAAGTAAATTGTTTGCTTATGAAAGTTTAAGATTCTTACGTGACAAAAATAAGACCAGAGAGATATTGGATTCGGAGGATAAAATAAATATATTTTACACCCACAATTTCTTTTTTATTAGGCTACATAATATTTTTATAATAATACACATTTTATCACGTTAGGTATTGCCAAGGCACTTCTCCTTCTGGTGTCATAAAATAGTCTTTTAACACGTTTGTCGCATATAGAACACGCAGTGCACGTTTTCTGGATAGTTTTGGTAAGTTTACTAATACAGGTTGATTACAAACTTCACTTCTCCAAGCTCCTGGAATCAAGTCTGTGGTGTCAGAACAGTCAGCATCGTATGTTCCAGGAGGATTGTCAATATTCCTGGGTGTACTTTTTCTAAGAAAATTGAATAGATAACATGCTATTAAGATTATCTTAGAGGCAGTAGTCGGTTCTATAGCATTGGTTGGCGAAATACTCTAAATACGCTAGATATTATTCCAAAACCATTTTCAGATAATCTCCGAGCCCTGCTTGCACGATAATTAAATACTCTTTCACTAGAACCCTTAGGATGAACCCCTGCATAAGGTTTCATTATGTTTGTAGACAGAAAAAATGCCACAAAAATGAACAGGCTTTTTACTTCACTATTTGGAAGCAGATTTTCCGCAGGCAAATGCATTGTATTTTCTTCAAGAAATTTATTAAATACAGTGCTACTAAACACAGCATCATCAGAAATACGCCCTTGGCATCCCACATTGGCATAAATAATATTATAATTTGCATCGACTATGGCAAATAAAACAATACTGAAGAACCCTTTGTAATTAAAAAATTCAGTGGCGCTATTTATTGCACTGCTATGTGTTTTCCGTCCATAGCTCAGACACAGTTTGGAAAGTTCCAACGATTGTAATAGTCCTCTGCAATAGCTTTCCATTCTACCTCGGTTTTAGACATCTGAAATGAAAAGACCTGTTTATTTTTATTATCTAACCTATTTAACTTCAAATTAATCTAATATAGATTATCTTGATTATAGTCAATATTTTATTCCCACAAATGATGCGACAGAAGACAATCTAGCAGAATGTAATAATGCAAATGCTGGAAATGTCAAAAAAGTTAAACGCCCAAAGGGAAACACAAGTGCGAAAAAACAGTTCAAGTCACCAAATCTTGACCATGTGCCATCCAAGAAAAGGAACCGTAATGACCCAATGGTTATTGATGCATACAGGATGATGACGTAGGTGTTTTCGAAAAGAAATAAAAAGAATGTCTTTAGTGTATTTGGAAAAGAAGTTGCTGTTACATTACGAAATTTACCTACTGATTATGCTCAAGATAGAGTGCAACACATGATAAGCACGATTCTGTTTGAAGGAAAATTGGGCAAGTACAACTATCCAGTATCACAGTAGCCACCACCGCAATATTATCCTCAGCCTCAGCGCCAGCAGTATCCTGTTAGTTCAATAACGACTTTAGTACCGCACCCATCCCCAGAGCATTTTTTATGTTCATCTTTTACTAACCCTTCAACTCCGACAGAATCAGGTACTGAATATGATGAAGCCATGGATCATTTCATTCAACAACTATAATGTCCGGGACGTGGCACGTCACAATAAGCACAGTACCATAGTAGATATGACAGCACGATTTATAATTTTGGGTTTGCTACTTACATTTTTTTGAAAACTTAGTTTTATTTCCGAATTAGTTCACTTCATTTTACTGCTATGGTGCTGTAAGTACCACTTAGTAAAACTCTACTAACCTTTATGTAATCTTGTGATGTAGCAATAAGGGCATCGCAGACCTCCGGAACAATTTGAAAAATCACTTGTTTTGAAATTTTTAATAGATACATCAGTGAGTGATACGAATCTCCAGTAGATAAAAATGGTAAAGTCACGGCGAGACGCTCCTTTGTTGGAATGGCAGGTCTACAATTGGTCTCTTGCTTACAAATTTTTGGCCCAATTTTTTGCAAAAAATATTCCAATTCACTTTCCGACATTCGAAAAAAATTTCTGAAACCACCGTTACATCTGTATTCAAGGTTAAATATATCGATATCATCCTTTTTCAAATCTTCCATCAGTTTACTACCGCTATACTGATTTCTACTTTGAAGACTTGGTCAAACCCAAAATCTTCTTTTACGCGATAATTTACGTTTTTTAGTTTCGACTGTCATCTTCGAAGTCATCTTCATCACACATTTTCGTTTCGACTGTCGACAAATATTCTGCCTACCTGGGGCCGTATTCTGTAACTCATGAGAGTGCTCGTGCACGACAACTCATCGGTGTGAGTACTCTCTTGGTCATCGCTCACATGGTGTCAAAAAACCATATTCACTATGATTCAGAGAGTCTACTACATTTTACCCAGCGTTGCCAAAGCGAACGAGTAACTTTGGCCTATTATTTAGTTCAAATGTACCTACTGTAGGCCTAGCCACAACCATATTCACGATAAAAGGAAATGAAGAAGAAAAGTTTTTGCTGTTAAGTTAGTTGTATCACGGTGTATTGTTTTTTGTCTTGTCGATTCTCGTTATTATAAACTATTCTTTTAAAAACTTTTAGTTATTATTATATCGTCATCATCCATTAAAAAAAATATATATAAAAACCAAAAACAAATAGAAGTCAACAGTTTTTTAAAACTTCAGTAACCTTTCTTTCATATAAACTATATGTATTGTATACAATATATATTCTTCTTCATTTTATAGGCCTTCTGTCATCTATAATTTCTGCGGCGCATGTCCATTCTCTTAAAATTTAGCAATTCTCTTAGTTTTATCCAGTAGAGTAGTAGAGTACTCGCATAGGACTATATGAGAACTCCTACATGACCACTCACACAAGTTAGGGAATAGGGGTCCTGGTGTGAAGAAGCTTTTTCGATTTGTCGGTCGCCAGTGTCGATAGACAGAGTCGATCGACAATGTCGACTCAATGAGGATGCGGTTTAATGAGCCTATTGTCGGGAATATAAATTGTAATATAAATTAAAATAAGTGTAAATAAGTGTTAGACTATATTAAATAAATACTCAATAAATTAAGTGTTTGAACATTACAATAATAAATTAAAAGACTGTAAATAAAGATAGATAAATCGTTACAATATATTTCTTTAATGCATAATGCAATAAAATAGAATTTTGTAAAATTGCGGCTTGCCATTATGTTGCAATAAGCTCTTCAATTCAGTATTTCACGTTATTGTGACATACTGATTTCTACCGTAATATTACTGATCCGTAACTTTATTCTTAATATAAAATTCACATTATTGTTTTTCCATTTATAATACGTATCTGGTAAATTTCCCCATTTGTTTTGTTAATGAAACCATCTGCGTCTACGCCTCGAAGCTCCGATTTCCTTTTGAGTTTCTATATTTGTTTACTGGATAAACGTAAGGCTTTAAACGGAAATAACGTTTTGAAATAGGGGATGTTAGAATAAATTAAATTGTACAAGATAATCTCTGCCACGATTTTCCAAACATATTTACTTTGTGGGGATTTTACACGCTTGTGTTATATGTGGGGATCAAGGTATATCCTTTGTTATTTGCTGTATAAAACATGGTACATAAAAACAAGCATTTCAATCACAAAAAAAATTAACAATGATACAAAGAAGATTTTGCAAATTATCGCAAATATTCTTTTTAACTAAAGAGATTTAAAAAATTACAACATTCATCTACAGCTATAAAAGTATAACAAGAAAAAGCTTTGTGGTTTTATAAATACAGTGTACAGAAAAGTATTGATATAATGAAAAATAAACATTTTTTTATGAAGCTTTTTATAAAGTAAAATTGAAAATGGAGCAAGGTCTACAACTAGACAGCAATTATAATGCTGCAACCTAGTATACATGGAAAAATAAAATAGAAAGAAATGAAGAGAAATAAATGACCATAAAAAGAACAGTGTTAGAATATTTATTTAGCGTTTGGTATACATGGTAATATTTGAAGCGTTGAGCGTTGAAGCGAAGTATTCCATTGGATTGGATAGCAGCTTCAGAATTTCAGAATTTTTTAGTTTGGTGATTTGAGTTTCCCCTACTAATATAGACTATCTGCACATATACCGTATCTCGTAATAATAAAATCCAAAATTCCCTTGCATCAATTATGGTTACAAAAAATTGATTAGGACCAATCTGTTTCTCCAGATATTTATACTCAATGGTTAACATTATATGATCAATTATTTCATTTTAATGAACCAAATGTTCCTAGGCATGTGATGCTCAAGGATTCTGTTGTGTTAGAAATGCACGGTTTTTTGATGTTAGTGAAATATCATATGGCTCTTGTACACATATATATATATATATATATATATATATATATATATATATATATATATATATATATATATTCGCAATATCAATGAATAAGGTAAAATATTAGTAAACCTATTATTTGCCAAATCTAAGGTAACTTTCCCCAAGCGAGTCTCAATACCTCGTCTCGAAATATGTGCAGTCATCATGTTGGCTCACCTTGGTAATAAAGTAAATAAATCATTAAAACTTTAATTTCGGAACTCATATTATTGGACTGATTCTACTATCGTTCTTGGTTGGATAAACACTCCATTTCACTTACTTAAAACCTTTGTAGCCAATCGTATCAGTGAGATTCAGTCAATGATAGCAGTTCGAAATTGGAGACATGTTTTTTTAAGTCAAAATGCAGCTGATTTGCTTTCGCGCGGAATTAGCTCTTCTCTTCTTAAAACCTGTAACCTTTGGTGGCATGGCCCACAATTTTTGTTTCTTCCTGAAGAGTTATGGAAAGTATCTAGTATTGATACTCAAATATCGCTTCCCGAAATGAAGAATTCAGTTCAAGTTTTAATTACACTCAATTATTTTACGTTTCCATTCGATGATTTATCTTGTATTATCAAACTTAAGAGACTCGTTGGTTATTGGCTACGGTTTATCTTTGATTGCTCTATACATGATAAAACTCAAAGAAACTCAGGTTGTCTTTGTGCTTAAGAGTTAAATCGGTCTATGCATTGTTTAATCAAACTAGCTCATCTTTCAAAGAGAAAAACGATTTTTTCCAAAAGTAAAATTCGTTCTTTTAACCCTTTCTTGGACGACATAGGTATAATTAGAGTTGATGTAAGAATATATAATTCTAACTTTGAATTTGATAAAAAAACATCCTATATTGTTACCAGCTAATCAACATCTGACAATATTAGTATTTCGTTTGAAGCATCAACTATTATTTCATTCAGGTGCCCAACATCTTTTAGCAGTTGTGAGAGAAAATTTCTGGCCTATTAATGGCAGAAACACTGCAAAAAAGGTAGTAAGAGAATGCGTTCAATGTTTTCGTTTTAATCCTAAACATGTCTACCTGATAATGGACAACTTACCCAAAGCTCGTGTTACTGTTTCATTTCCATTTTCAGTTACGGGTATTGATTTCGCAGGACCCTTTACCTCGAAAACCAAAAGCGGCCATAATCCGTTATTTTACAAAGCATACGTCAATTTATTTATTTGTCTTTCTATCAAAGCAATTCACTTGGAACTAGTAACTGATCTTACTGCTCAATCTTCTATATCTACATTAAAACGTTTTATATCTAGACGTGGAAAACCAGTTCAGATTTTGTCAGACAACAGTACAAATTTTATTGGATTTTATAATGAATTAAAGGATTTAGGTAACTTTCTCAATACAAATAAATCCAATATATGAGATGTTTGTGCGAATAATCAAATAAATTGGCAATTTATACCAGTATATTCACTTCACTTTGGAGGTATCTATAAATCATGTTTTAAATCTATGAAAGCTCATCTGAAAAGAGTTATTTCAAATTCATATCTTACTTATGAATGATCTTACTTATCAGAACTACAACGACGACAAAAATAGAAGGTGCATATGTCAAATATTCAGATTATAGATTCAGTTCTTATAAAGGATAAAGGACATCACCTGTTAAATTGGTTGGTGGGTCGTGTTTATTCTCTTGGCCCTGGTCCAGATGATGTAACCATAGTTGTCACTCTTCGGACTACAAAAGGCTTTACCAAGAGATCAGTTAGCGGTGATGAACGATGAACTTTTTTAATACATCAAAGCGTTTACTATTTTATGAACTCTATTCTTACTATTTTAAGTGTTTAATTATTTAGCATTTTTTTATTTATATTTGCGTATTTTTTTTCACATTTAGTATCATTTAATATTTGTAATTTGATAGATGTGCCTTTCAAGGTGGCTGGTATGTTAAGTATTGTAATTTTTAAACATTGAAGCGGCCCTGTGTCTGAGGCTTGTGCGCATATAGCCACAGCACAAAAATGTACTAGACTTCTCTTAAAGTCCTCAATGGGCAAAGTGTATTAAAAAGGTGAAATAAAGATCATTCATAGAAATCCATTTGTTCAACATTCCTCAAATCAAATTAGTAACTAAAGTGTCTTTCGGAGCATTCCCTAAGTAATAGCTCCAAATTCTGAAGCTTTTGCGTGAGATGTTTAGTAATATTTCTTTTTCCACAACCTAACTTAGCGCTGTAAGCCTCCTCCTTTGTCCGGAATAGGGACACAGGGACAGGTACTAGTATTCTAGTTACTACTTGATCCGCCCAGCCTCTACCAGAGGCGGAGTTTAATACTTTCAACATATTTACTTAAAACTTAATAGGCTTTGAAATAAGATAATGTTTTTAAATAAAATATAATTAAACTAGTTTTATAATGTTTCGATTCACTTCTTTACAACTTCTTTCCATTTCACTAGGTCCGATGCTTTATTCTTTCTAAATCTCGCTGTTAATTCTTTGCAGGTCTTCGTATAAATTCTCTAACCATATTTTCGTGGCCTCACTTGAAATATATATTTCATTAGCGTATGTGAAAACACGAATTATTACTCTCAAGAGTTCTACTAATCAGATTCATTAAATTATATTTAAAAAATCTCCGTCTATAAGGTTAAAGAATTTTAGTTGTTAAGACGTAAAAATTATTTCTTTTGATGTTTAGCTATCTCTTAATCCTCTTATTTTTCTTAGAAGTGATAAACCTTTTCTGAAATAAATGATTCAATTAGTGTCGTGATAACTACGTTGATCCCTTTCTTACAAAAAAACGAATTGTACACTAAAAATATATTTTTATTCGAAAACCTTAATGACCGTCTCTACAAAACGAGCGTGACTCAGGATTAACTCATGACAGATGCGAAACATTATTTTCTTGTTTCATTGAAGCTATTTGTTATTTAAATCTGACAGAGTTATTCCTTTTCATTTTTAGAAAATGTATGGAAATGACTTGTCAACTTCACTCCCAGTAGTATTTTACCAAATTTCTCTCCTTTTAACTTCCTGTTTCGTTCCCTTTGGAAATTATATTCAAGTAGATAGGTATCGATGATTTTTTATTGAAATGGTTTTTGCGAATACGAACAATGGGGGAGTTTATTATTAACCCTTACTGGCAAGATGACTAACCTGCTTGTATGCGACTTTATATTTCCAAACAAAGCTGTTTATTTTTAAAATTCCTATGTGCATCATATGTTTTTATGGTAACCACAGTAATATCCCATTTTATGGAATATGATATGTATTTTAAGGCCTCATTACATGACTGTTGCTCTCTATTTGTCTCTCTTTTGAGCACGTTGTTTTGCTAACGAGAATGTGTAATTAGGCATGCCCTCTATCTGATCAGATCATCTTCCTAAATGATTTTTGGTAGGAACATTGCCTTTAACTTTAATATGTCCATATCTTTTTTTCTTTCATTTTTTATTTGCTCAAATATACCCGCCTCGACCACTTGGGATTATTGGCGATGGGTCATGCACAGACAGTAAAATACATAATATTTTACAATTTGGTGCACAGTTCAGTTATTTTAAGGTAATTTAACAAAGATATTTGATTGGAAATCAACAAGGTTTTTAAATTATACCTACGGGCACATGAGATCCTGTGGTTCTGAGCACTTGATAATTACATGTTTCACTAATATGGAGTGTTGCACTTGGTATATATCAGAAGATATATATACCAACTCCACCTTTTTAAAGATATAGTTGTGTATTTGTGTGTAAGCAGAGTATGTCCCATTGGGAATCGGTTGATGATGACTTGGTCTTTTCTATGTTTGGTATCATCATCATAAGTGGCTTGACAATCAGCTGTGGATCTTGGCCTGCTCACAAAGAAGTCTCCACTCCTGTCGATTCCTGGCAACTTCCCTTCATCTTCTAACCCTTAGAATCTGTAGGTCATCTTCCACATCATCAATCCATCTCCTTCGTGATCGTCCCCTACTTCTTGTTTCCTCTGTTTTTGAAAATAATAATTTTATCGTGTATTTGTGATCTGACCTCCTAGCAATGTGTCCAGCCTATCTATGTCTCTGCACTTGGACCGGTATATAACTGATACAGTTCAAAGTGATATCTTCGACGCCATAGCCCATTTTCATTTACGGCCCCAAAACTCTTTCTAAGAATTTTTCTCTCAAAAATACCAAGAAATCTTTCATCATTTTGAGATAATGTCCACGTTTTAGTCCCATATATGTAAACCGGTCTTATTAAGGTCTTGTATATATTGAGCTTTACTGCATGTTTTATATTTTTATTTTTTAAATGTTTCTGGAGACCGTGAATAGTTCTGTTTGCTATTGCTATGTGTCTTTTTATTTCGACGCTTGTTGTGTTTGTTATGTTTACTAGCGATCCAAGATATGTGAATTCTTTGACTTGCTCAAATGTATGGTTATTAATTTGAATTCTCTGTTGGATATTTTGGGGGTTTTTAGAAACCAACATATATTTGGTTTTTTCCTCGTTTACCACAAGTCCTAATTCACTTGCCGCGTCCGCAAACCTTGTAAAATACTACAGGAAATGCGAGAATTTGCGTCGATTTATTAAAAATAGTTCCATTCATTCTAATATTTAATTGTCTGATTGATTTTTCCAAGGCAATATTAAAGAGGAGACACGCCAGCGCGTCACCCTGTCTTAGACCATTATTAATGTCAAAGAACGTAGAGTTTTCTCCTTCAGTTCTAACGCATAAGCTTACGTTTTGCATTGTTAGTTGGTTCAACTTAACTAACTTAGGTGGGATCCCAAAGTCTATCATTGCATTATATAATACAGTTTTTCTCACTGTCATAGGCTGCTTTGAAGTCGACGAAGAGATAGTGTGTATCTATGTTATATTCTAGTGACTTTGCTAGAATCTGAATATGTCCTTGAATTTGATGTGTAGTTGACTTTCCAGCAGTAAATCCGCATTGATATTGACCAATAATATTCTTTGTAAAATGTTTAAGTCTTTCAAACAATGCATTGCCGAAGATTTTATACGCAGATGCTAACAGAGTAATGCCTTTATAGTTCTTACACTTCAATTGATCACCCTTTTTATGCAACGGGCATATCATTACCTTTAGCCATTCTTCTGGTACCCATTTATTCTACCATATAAGTACTACTAGTTTTTGGATTGCTGCAAAAAGATTACCACCTTTTTTATACATTTTTGAACAGATTTCATCGATTCCCGGAGCTTTATTGTCTTTGAGTTTTAGAATAGCATTTGACACTTCTTTTTTTTGGGCCTTCACTGTGTAGTTGACGTTGTAGATTTTGTTGATTGTCTATGTTGTAACCTCCTTCAATATCGTTTATATTTAGATGTTCGCTGAAATGTTGCGCCCATCTGTTAAGAACTGTAATATTTTGTATCTCATTGAAGTGTTCTGTTCGTATTCCCTCTTCTTACATCGATATGTACGTTTTTCCTCTCTTCTAAGATGTATATACTCTTCTTTTTTTTTTCTCCGTGTACATCCTGCGTCAATGGTTTTTTGATTTGCTACGTTCTTTCTGTTTGTAGCCATTTCGCACTCATGATCAAACCTTGATTTTTTCTGACTTGGTTTTACCTAATATTTCAACCGATTTCTGTAACACCATATCTCGTATATTTGCCCATAGTTAGTTAATGTCTTCTTCTTCTTCTAAGTTTTCTGTCCTTATTTGATCTTTTATTTGCTATCTTTTTGTTTAATAATGTCGATTTTTTCTCTCCTTTTCCTGATCTCCTTTTTTAAATTGAATATTCTCTCTTTAAATCGTGCTTTAACTAAATAGTGATCACTATCTATATTTCCTCCTCTAAAAGACCTAACATCTAATAAGTTAGAGCAGTTTCTTGCATCGATGATTATATGATCTATTTGGTTAATCGTTTTATCATTAAATTTCCAAGTTCCCTTATATATCTTTATTATCTTTATGCGGAAATGGTGTCCCAGCTATTACCATGTTCTTAGACATTTCCTGTAAAGCAATTATATCTGCTTTGACTTTATTTATTTCTTGTATGAGCAGTGCCGTGGCACCAGGCTGATAAAGGCTTCTTACGTTCCACGTGCAATTTTTTAAATCATTATCCTAATTTCGTTTGCGAGTTCGCCGTAGGTTAGACAGTCCGGTTTTTTTCTTTGTAGCTCTCATAACAAAAGGTTTTTTACAGGGTTGGGTAGTTAACCCAACGCCAAACCCCCTTTTCGGAGGGCCATTTCACTCTCTCTCTCGTCAGTTCCCGACCCAACGTTCATCCGGGTTCGATATCGGATCTCCAGTTGGGTTGCTCGGTTTACAGGGAATACCAGCGTGAATGTGAGAGTCGGATTTAAGTAGAAGAGGCTAATTGGAGTAAACTGGAATCAACTCTATGTTTTCGCATTCTACCCCTTTATCGATTTATCCCCCTATGTTTGGTATGGTTATGATTTTGTAGACGAGCGGTTTGTGTGATATAGATATCCAAAATTCGTCTTATAATATTTAGTTTTCGAAATCAGCTGTGTTTTTACGCTAATTCGATCATTTTTTGTAAAGCAGTCTGGGTTATGAATAACTACTGATTTTTGTATCTTTATCACGCATATTTTAATTCGTAAATATTAGGGATTTATATAATCTTCTGTATGCATATATAATTTGTTTATTCGGTTAACTTGGTTTAAATATAGTTTATTTATAATCCTCTTGCTTTTATTTGTTTATGGTAATATACAAACTCAAAGCGAAAGGGAGACACTAGCGAGTTCTAGATTAAACATAGTCCATCCTTTTGTGATGGCCTCAATTACAAAACTTAATTTAAGGTAGCATAGTCTGATATTGAGAGAATTCTCAAGAACTGTTCTTTAAAAATCAATAATAATATACAGGGCTATAATTTCCCTATTTTATATTTAAAATAGGGAAATTTTAGTCAACTTCCAGTATAACCGAAAATGGTAACTGACTCTAAATATTTTAAAATAATTGGGACTATTCAAAAACCCCACATCCTAAATGTTCAGATATTAATTATGTCAAGTTTCTCTAAAACGTCTAATTAGAACTCCCAAAATGACACTCTGTATATAAACTACACAGTTCATGATATTTTTAAAATATAATAATAAATAATTAAAACAAAGAATAAGGATAAAATATGATTCCATCTGACCGACTTAAATGAAAGTTAAACAATAACGGGAACATCTTTTATCATCGCTCTTTTGTGCTACAAAAATAAGCATTTTTAACTTTTAATTCACGGTATTATTAAACATTTTCCCATTATGCTAACAGCTTCGAGTATACGACACAAAAGTTACTGTAATATCGCTCTTCGTCTCCGTAAGAATAGAAATGTAATAATACCATAGTGTTCTAATTGTGGGACGTGAGAGATTTCAATAGGCTCCCGAGGGTTTTACCTTTAATTATCTCAGTTTTATCTATTTCCTCCATTCAGCTCTCGTGGCAGCGGCTAAGGGAATACTATTTATGAATTGTTCTTTAGGTAGAGAGAAATAGATATAAGATTTTACAGTTTTAATCAAAAGTTTGTTCCGAAATAAATAACCAAATAATCAAATAATGATACACGGTAAAGAAGTAGAAGAGGTAGACAAGTTTACATATTTGTGATCAATCAATCATCATGGGAGAATAATAAAGATTCAACATGCATTCAACGCTTTTGGTCCAAGCTGCAGAGACAAAAATGAATGATTTTGAGCATTAAGGTGGTATGTCACAATGTTAAAATTTATATACTTTTTGGGTACACTTATCGTCACTATTTCAAAACAAATCTTCAACTTATGAGTACACAAACTGTAAACTTTACGTGGTAACGTACCTAAAAATTGGTATTGTGAAATAATTTTTGAACTTAGGTACAAAATAACTACGTTAAATGATTAACTATCCAAAAACCTCTATTTTAAGCAAATTTTCGTTATCCATACTACCGTAATTTTTAAATTAACTGTACCTAAATATAAAATTACAATTAAAAGCTGTAAACTAGGGATTTTGTTTATGTTGCCGTAATAAGTTGGCATTTTGATAGTGAGAAATTAGTTCAGCTATCACTTAATAGATGAGAATTATATATGCCTTACAAACATCAACTTTATGAGCACAAACAACGCGAGGATCTGAATGAGCTTCGTTATTATTTCTTGAGATTTTTGTCCCACAGATCTGCATCTTTCTCTTGCCTCCTCTTCTTGGTACTATTAATATCGTTTACAGATACTGAAAAATCACTTGTTACAAAATCTTAACTCATTTTATACTTATAATACACGTTGTCGATTACTCACTTGTTTTACCTCAAACAGTCAACATAACCAGAAACTCACTGCAAATGGATGCTGACAACTGGAATTGCGCATGCGCAAACACTCAACAGCTGACTTAAGCCTGTTTGGAAAAGAACAAGGCATGACCAAAGCACTTTTGGAAATGGCAACTTTTGGACTGATTTGTAATCTGTATAGTATACTTGACTTAAGCTGTTATGGTATGAATTGTTTTTCCAATATTAGAAATGATGACTTCAAAATGTAAAAAAAAGACTTAAGCCCTTTTGGAATCCACCTCTTCAATTTCGCTTTTTTTTATATGGGGCAGCGGAAAATTTTGTGAGCATCGATTGGCGATATTTTTTTGCTGCGATTTAAACTTAAGTGACTATTAACATTTTATATATTCTATTCTATTCTATATATTCTATTCTATTCTATTCTATTCTATAGGGTTACTAATAACTCTTGCTGGTGTTGTAAGAGTCTATGTGTATTCCATTCTAGTATCATACGGTACAGGAGCATTATAGTCTCAATAAGATCGGCTTCTGATGTTTTTAAGTCTGTCCAGCATTTTAAGTACTGTTTTATTCAGACACATTTGTATAAAGGGCAGTCTTTAAGTAATTGTACAAAAAGAAACAGTAGATTCTACACTTTAAAATATTACGATTTAAGTCAAATTGCTTTAATGAAATGTTGATATTAAGAAAAATACAGGGTGTTAAAGTGCAAAATTAAAATTTTATTTTTCGCTATAACTTTCATGTTTGTAAACATTTATATATAAACATTTACAACTGGGTACTTTTAAATATGAAAAATTATAATTTGATGCACACTTTGATGTAACTGATAGAGGGCGCCACTTATGCCACATATGTGGTATAAATTTGCACTTAACGTTTTGCCCTTTAAGTTACCTGTATTTGGGATAAAAAATATTAAAGATACATTATTTTAACAAAAAAAAAGATATACTTGTTAATAACTTCAAAAATCAACAGTTTTCGACATAATCGCATTTTAAAAATCAGCTGCATAATTCTGATCTAAGGCAATTACTCCAGTCAACGAAGAAAAAATAGACAAAAACATTAATACTTCTGAATTTTGGTATAAAATACCTTTAACTAAAGTTAACAGTTAACGAAATATTAAAAAAAAAATTATCAGCAGGATAATTAATAATAGGATTTGACAAAATAACAGAATAATAGGATTTTACATCAAACATTTTACGTTTTATGTTAAATTGAAGTCATAATCAAAACATTTTATTTACAAACCAAATTAAGAAATAGTTAAACTAAACAACACAACTTTTTGTCAAAGTAAATGTTCGATATGTCCACCATTTTCTTTAATTCATTCGTCAATATATTCCATAAAAGACCGTCTCATATTAAATAGCATCATTGGTTCTAAAGAAACTGCTGCAGTATTTATTTCTTCCTATAGTTGGTTACGAATGTTTATGAGATTCTTATAGACACGTTGTTTTAATGCGCCCCATACACCAAAATCAAGCGGATTAAATTCGGGGCTACGTGGTGGCTATAATGTATAATGGATGAATATATCGATGGCATTACTTATTTATATGATTACGTTACAGCTTACGAGTAACTATAATTACATCTCGAACAAATGGACTATTATGATTTACTAACGAACTAATATTATGCTGAACTAAATTGCCTGTGTGTTTACTATATTTATAACAATATCGGTTATTAGGACAACGATGATGTTTTTGTAAAAATGCTGAGTCTTTCAGGTTAGATTTGTAGCAAAAGTATTATGAAGCAGGACACATGCGTGTTATTCAATACCTGTGCTCTAGTTTCTATTTGTCCTAATAAAAATGGGTAAACAATTTAAGTAATGAACAATAAGTATTCTTTTCGGATTTTTTATGAATTAAATAATTATATCAATATCTCACCACATTGCCAAGGAATATGACTACTACGATCAATCAAACGTTCAGAAAAGTTGTATTTAAGTATGTTCTAACTGCCTTCTCTCTAGAATGTGGTTATGTACCATCTTGCATAAATCACATATTTTCTGTTTTTAGCATTTTACAATAGAGAAAAAGTAATACAACGCCATTATAGAAACTTAAGAAGCGATAGCAAAGGGAAATTGTAAACATGATGACGGCCAACGTCTGAATACCGACACGGCACCTAAAGAAGAAGATGAAATATATTTTCTTCAATAAGACATTTAGCACATATAACAAAGCATTTTGTGATGTTACATTATTATCTTTGAGTTATTTTAATAAGAATAAACTATGAATTATGCTTATCTACAGGTATTCAGTGCTTTACCGCACAAATATCAAACTAAGAATTATTGTGCAGCTGACTTATAAAATGCATTTATATCCAAAACGGTTAAATTTTCAGGTTACTGACAATTGTACCTTTTCTTTGTAGAAATAATGTATCTTTAATATTGTTTAACACAAATAGAGCTAACTTAAAGAGTAAAAAAGTTAAGCGCAAATTTATGCCACACATGTGGCATATGTGGCGCCCTCTATTAGTTACATTAAAGTAAGTATAAAATTATAATTTATCCTACTCAAAAGCATCTAACTGTAAATTTTTGTCCAAAAATATTTACAAAGGTAAAAGTTATAGCGAAAAATAAAATTTTAAATCTTCAGTTTAACACTCTGTATCTTTTTTAATATCAACATTTTATTAAAGCAAGTTGGCTTAAATCGTAATATTTTAAAGTGCAGAATCTACGGTTTCTGTTTGTACAAATACTTAAGGACCACCCTGTATATTATTTACACACTATTTGAAGCGCTAACTCAAGGCGTCAGTAAATCTGTAAAGTTATTGGTATAAAAAACAATTTGAAACGAAGAATTAAGTATAAAAGTGAAAGTGATTTGTATACTGAATATTGGAATCGTGAGTAGATAAAATATACTTTTTTCATCTATTTGGATTTAGATATTTAAGTAAATCACTGCAATTAGTTATACGTATTATCCAATTTCCATGAACTGGTATCACAACGAAAGCTGTAAAACAGCATCGGTTTTAGTCGAATTTTAAATCCATTTAAAAGATGTCATCTTCCAGTCAGCTACCACAAAATGCATCATACTCAAAAGCAGTTAGTCAACCACGTAGTATATCAATCCCAAACAGAGATCAAGCTATTCTATTTAACACTCTAGAGAATTGTACAATTAATGACTATCTTGAAGGATTGAGTCAGCATATTGAACCAAAAAATATAATTTTCGCATCCCGTATATCAAACGGTAGAATATGCATATATCTATCATCTAAAAACCTAGTAGATAAATTCATAGCAGAAACAAAGAAGATAATAGTAAATGGAAATATACTAGAAGCGAGAAGATTAATAACTCCATCAGTCCGCTTAATCCTGTCAAATGTATGTCCAAGCATACCTTCTAACTTAATAATGGACGAATTAATAAAACTAGGTTTAAATCCTCTCTCAGACATATCATACCTACGGATAGGAGCAACCAATCCTGCCTTCAGTCATATTCTAAGCTTCCAAAGACAAATTTTTGTTTCATCTTTTCCAGACAACTTTGTACTATCTGAATCTTTTATTATCGAGTTGGAACAAACATCATACCGCATATTTATAGCCCAAAACGAAACTTGTTTTAAATGCAAATTAACTGGACACCAGGCAGCTAATTGTCCAAATATTTCAACTTCTAGCCATCTTCACAATGATAGTGCAATGCAAACAGAAATGAGACAAAATTCATCAATAAATCATACTCAACAAGATAATCTACAAAACACTCCCACAATCTCAAATACCACTTCCTCCACGCTTACTACGTCTTCTGAAACCACATTACAAACAGCAGCAATCCCAAATTCATCAATAAACCAAACCGAACAGTGCTCACTACAAAATACATCTATACATTTGACCACTTCTTCAGTTAACACTACAGTCGCAACACCCACATCGTCTGAGTCATCCTCTAATACCCAAAAACATCAATCAACCTTACTTGAAACAAGTCAACACTTACCTTCAAATAAAAATACACATATGAATTCTCACGAACCCCAGATAACTTCGAACAAAGCAAGCGGAAAAAGAACCTTAGAAGATGCAATCACGCCACCCGCCGAAGAAAACTTTGAAAAACCTAAGCTTCAATTAAAGAAAAAACCAAAACTGATGACAAAAACTTAAGAGATGAGATACCAAATCTCCAAACATTACTAGAACCAGTTAGAGAATATGTAGAAAGGGAAAAGCAATTGTTAAACTTCGATCAAGTAGTGGATCTATTCGAAAATATACAAGGATCAAAAGACATAATCAGCGTAACAAAATTGTACTCAGAAGACTCTCATATACTTATAAAGTTTCTATCGGAATTACATCCATACTACATCGACAAAAGAATGAAATCCAAAAGCACCAAATTAATACGAAAACTTGGCAAACACATAGGTTTTCTCCCTGCAGTGAAAACTTCATTGTCGGAAGAAGATTCCGACTTATCGGTAAATAATTCCTCTAAAGAATAATTACATTCACTTCTCTTCTTCAATGGAACTTAAATGGGTTTTACACCCATTTTGAAAAACTAAAACATATTATCTCTGAAACACTCCCATCTATTATCTGTCTACAGGAAACAAATTTTAAAAATTCAAACCATGTATATAACTTTCGTAATTATTCATGTTTTTATAATAACAGATTAAACCAAAACATTGCCAGTGGAGGAGTAGCAATTTACGTGGATGAAAAACTCATGAGCACACAGTTACAAGTGACTTCAAATAATATTGAATTAATAACTATTGCAATAAATATACTTCAAACAATTTATATATGTAATATATATATCCCACCAAATCAAACTATATCCCAAGAAGATTTAACAGCTATTTTGGAACAAATTCCTTCACCTAGAATTATCGTTGGAGATCTTAACTGCCACAATCCGATGTGGGGTTCCATAAAACTCAACCCGAAAGGACGAATTATAGAAGATATTATAACATCCCAAAATCTGAATCTACTTAACGACGGAAGACAACCAGATTTAACATACATAATGGCACATCATCGGCAATTGATATTTCTCTGTGTGACCCAGTTCTGTCCACTACATTAACATGGGACGTTCTACCCTACTTATATGGTAGTGACCACTACCCCATTATAATTTCTTTAACGCATCAGAAAACCACAAATATCGAATCGCCTATCTCAAAGTGGAATATTTAAAATGCTGATTGGACTAATTTTACCAAACAAATCGAACAGGACATTAACCAAACCAACTTTACATCATCAAACGACATTGACAAGTTTTTAAGTACATTTTTACAAACCATTACAGCAGCCGCAGAGACGTATGTAAGAAAAACAAAAATTTTAAAGAAACATAAACCTCTTCCGTGGTGGACACCTGAATGCAGCCAAGCTACAAGAGCGTATAAGAAAGCTTTCAATAGAATAAAACATCATAAAACAGACGAAAATATAACGGACTACAAAAAACGAAGAGCTGAGGCAAGATACATTCTAAAAAAGAATAGAAAAGAATCCTGGAGAAAATTCATCTCATCTCTAAATACCTCTTCAAGCATAAGTACAGTTTGGAGAAACTTAAGGAACATCTCTGGAAAAAGCCAACCATATAAGATTCCTTTTCTAACAAAAAATAACAAAATAATTAGTGATAAAAAAGAAATAGTAGATATGTTAGCAGACCAATACGAATTAGATTCCAGTGATGAAAATTACACTGATAATTTTAAAATACATAAAAACAACGTAGAAAAAAACATTTTGGAATTCGACGGACATGAGATTCACAACCTTAACGTTCCTTTTTCCTTCATAGAACTTGCTGAAGTCTTAAACTCTTCTAAAGATTCAAGCCCAGGACCAGACGGTATCCCCTTAGCATTTCTACTACATCTACCAGACAATGGGAAAAATTTATTACTAGACCTTTATAATTTTATCTGGAGTAACCAGGTTTTCCCATCAACTTGGTCCGAAGCAATAATACTACCACTTCTTAAACCTGAGAAATCACGAACATCACCTATCGACCATATCGAGTCATATCGACCAATATCTTTAACCAATATTATATGTAAAGTATTAGAGAAAATGGTAAATAAAAGGCTGAGATGGTATTTAGAACAACAAAAACTAATTATTCCACAACAAAGCGGATTTAGGCAAAATAGATCCACTATAGATAACCTAATAGACTTAGAGTCAGGAATACATGAAGCATTTGCAAATAAGCAAGATTGTATCGCAGTTTTTTTCGATATTAATAAAGCTTATGATACTGTCTGGCGATACAATATCATATCAAAATTGCATAATTGGAATATCAGAGGCAATATGTTAAAATTTATTTCCAATTTTCTTCAATCTCGCAGCTTCATAGTTCGATCAGACAACGTTAACTCAGATAAAAAAGTTCAAGAAAACGGAGTACCACAAGGATCAGTTATAAGCTCAACCCTTTTTCTAATAGCCATAAACGACATACTTCAACAATGCTCACCCATTGTTAAAGGAAGATTATACGCTGATGATTTAGTTTTATTTGCTAAAGGAAAAAACTCTACATCTATTCAAAAACATTTACAACAAACAATCAATCAGTTAGAATCATGGTCTAGGCCTATTGGATTACAATTTTCACCGACAAAAACTAAATGTATTTTATTCACACGAAAACGTAACAATCTAACTCCACATCTGAAGCTATATAATCAAACCCTCAATTTCACAAATAATATCAGATTTTTAGGTATGGTTTTCGACCAAAAACTCTCCTGGAAAAAACATACAGAAGAACTTAAAAAATCATGTCAAGCAGGATTAAATTTTATGAAAACTATTTCCAGCAAAAACTGGGGAACAGATCAGAGGTTTATTCATCAAGCAAAGTATCAGTATTGAAAACATTAGAAACTGTTCAAAACACAGCTCTACGAATAGCTACAGGCTACAGGTGCGTTTCGAACGACACCAGTTGAAAGTTTACAATGCTTAACAGGAGAACCACCCCTAAGTTTACGATGCAAATACCTTTCTCTCTCATATGCTTCTAAAATAGCTAGTAATAAAGAACACCCTACTTATACCAATACATTCACAGTTCGATTTCCAGACACTTTCTCTACAACAAGACTAGATCCACCATTTTACGAAAGGGTTAGAAGAAACCTTCATGACCTACATCTCGAATTTCCTGAAATTCTCCCAATAAATTTCCTAACTTCTCCACCTTGGTTAATACCAATTCCCAAGATAAATAATAACCTTAGTATATATAAAAAACGTGAGACTATAACAGACTTGATCAAACAATCATTCTTAATAGAAATGGAAACTTATAAAAATCACTATAAGATATATACTGATGCATCCAAATCTTCAGACGGTGTTGGTGCAGCCATTCTCACACCCAATACATCCTTAAAATTTAAATTCAATCCCATTACTTCGTCATACACTGCGGAGTTGTTTGCAATATTACAAGCACTTATCCACATAAAAGAGTCGAAACAGTCCCCGTCTCTCATAATAACCGATTCACTAAGCTCACTTCACACTATTAAACGTTTATATACCAATAATCCAATTGCCTCACATATCAAATCAGAAATAGAGATTCTAAATAATAATAAGATCACTGTTGACTTCATGTTTGTTCCATCACATTCAGGTATACAAGGAAATGAAGAAGCAGATGAACTAGCCCGCTTAGCATCGTTCAGCCAGGACTCCATTCTTATTAATGAAGTTTCTTCAGATGATTTCAAGTCAGAAATAAAATATAAAGTGTTAAGTTCGTGGCAAAATAAGTGGAGTGCATCACAAAATAAGCTGAAGGAAATCAAACAATTAGTGAAACCGTGGCTCCAACCCACAGCGAATAGACACGACCAAGTGAAAATAACACGTTTGCGACTAGGACACAGTAACTTTACACATAAACACCTCTTTACGCGAACTGAGCCGCCAATGTGTGAAAATTGTCAAGCAACACTCTCCGTGAAGCATATACTAACTCAGTGCAAAACATATGAAGCAGCAAGAAAGAAGCACACTATCCCAAATAATATAAAGGAAGCCTTAGGAAAAAACATGAACGTTAAAAACACAATCAGTTATCTTAAAGACTCAGGACTATATCAATTATTGTAATTTTTTCTAACTTTACCTGTATTACATTTTTTAGGTCGCTAATAACCCTGGTGGTTACAGCGTAAATAAATAAAAAAAAAAATTTGAAACGAACCTTTTCTACATACACACCTGATTTATAGTCTTACTTTTTGACTCCTTACTAAATGGATTTTTTAATAGCCGGTCGTAAAACATTTTATTTTTTGAATTTACAAAACTGCAAAGCCATAAAAAGATAGTAAAAATCATTTTTAAAAAATATTCATAGAATAAATCTTCTTCTTTCATAAGCTATCCGTAGAATTAATGTAACTTCATTATGTTCTGACTAATATTGTTGCAAAAAAATTTAATTTGACATAAACAAATAAAATAACTTTTAAACTATTTAACCAATCGCTTTGAAATTTTAATTATACTTTAAGCGCTACAAAAACCAATATTCCGTATAATATGAAGGTTCTTAGTTCATTACTTTTAAATGTGTTTAAAAAAAGTGAAAATTTACCTTTTTTGACCTTAATTTGTTAATAACTAATTCAGATAACTTAAAAATCGACTGATGGAAACATATAAGTTTTTGTAACAGAGATCCATACTACTCAAAACAATTGTCGATTCCTGGACGAGTCAGTGTAACGAAAAAAACTTTATGTCCCTGGTCTTTTATTCTACTTTTGTGAATAATAATGATAAATTTTCAATGAAAATATTTAGAGAAATATAAACATTCCCTACATAATTTTTGATGCAATTACCAAACTCATTTCAAAATACCTTTTATCAATGTACAAATTACTAAAGTGACATAAATAATAAACCCCCTTCTGTTGGTAATGTTCTCCCTATAGCTATATTGGTTTTTACAAAAAATTGTATTTATTAAAAATCAGTAAATATTGCACAAGTGATAGATATGATTTGGTAAATTAATAAATAAATTTAAAATACTGGTATCGCTTCTATTTCATTAATTGATTTTATCTTTATTTCCACTCATTTAATTAAAACAAAATAATCATTGTTTCTCTCACATCGTGTCTGTTTGTTAATCATCACGCTTGATGAACTTTAAAATAAATTCTCCAATGTGGGGAGTTAATATATAATGCAATTTCGATCAAACAACGAAGCTCACTAATTTCCAACGTACGTATGTTTTGTGTTATATTATTTGTCATGTAGATCTGATTGTACATATGTACATGACGTAAATTATTTAAGTGAGTGTTTTTCTGCCATCAGAGAATATTCTGTCTTTATTTCGCTGCTGTCTAGATTGGGCAATTTAAATTCATATTTGTCCAGCTGCTATTTGAGGCGATCTTATTGTGAAAATTGTCATAAAGTGCCCTTGTGTTTGTGGTTTCATCGTCTTTAATTTATATACGTACATATGTCTTCATATACAGCATATATATATATATATATATATATATATATATATATATATATATATATATATATATATATATTTATATATATATGCTTTTTGTGGTTTTCCGGGTTTGACTCCGCGTTGAATACAAAGGGTTTTGAGAAAAGCCATTTTTTGACGACGTTCCGGCAAGGTCCTGGCTTTCCAGCTTTGACGTAGTCTCACTTTTCACGAATGTTCATAATATAGATAAATTATTAGAAAATATAAGCAAAAAGTATACAATCCCACATAATACTCTGTAGCCAATGTCGCTATCTTTCGCAAATTTTGTGTAATACTCTAGGTAATTGAAATAACTTATTTCTAGTACAATGGTTGGCAAACTCGTTGTACTAAAGAGCCTAATATGAACAATACAAAATTTAGTTTATTTAAAGAACTATTTTTTAAAACTTAAGTGTTTAAATTTCTTTAAGAGTTCAACTAACCTTACATTTCCTAAAACTTTATTATAAATAATATAAAAGGTATCACTAAAAAAACTACAAATACTCCCCTAAAATTACCAGCGAAGCATTACCAGCGTTTTATGTCTTTTTACAGTAAGGCTAAAGGTGTATATATTATTGTTTTTAATTTTAGGTCGATTCCAAGTTCCCATCGATAAACCGATTTCTTAATTTACTCTAGAACAGAGTAGAGTTCTAGAACAGGAAACATTAATTTCTTCAGTTGATCATATGAGTCAGTAATACTATTCTAGATGTTAAAAACCAATGTACTTTACGTCTCTAGCTCTCCAGATCTTTCAAACTCCACATATGCTGTAAATTTAATTATCATTTAGTTTTCTACAAAAGTTCTAAATAGACACAAAGTCGCTTTAATTTTGAGCTCCATAATTCTTTATTTTTTAAATCCATCAACTGCATTTCAAAGCTTTCCGCCGAAATGTAATTTAGCTACAGATGGTTAAATTACATTACGGCGGAAAGCAATTATATTGACGGAGACGGAGATAATGATACATCTCTATTTGCGAACGACTATTGTTGCTCTCAAAAAATGTGCCTCTGTTATTTAGGCTTGCGTTTCAAAAATACACTACACATTTCGTCAATTATATTTTTGTTCTAATGGAATAGGTACATTCAAACGATATAAATCATGTTTGGTGGTGCATATTTTCGTATTGTAACTTTACATACTAGATATAGTTTGAAGGTTGCTTCTTGTAACTTACTTTCAGTGAAAAATGTTAGTTATATTTTTTAGACACTCAATAATCCCTTGGTCCATTGGCTGTTGAAGGCTTGTTACATTGGAATGCAGAAAATATAGTTTTATTGCAGTGTTACAATCATATTCAACTTCATCCGGGTGGCTAAGCACATTTTCGAGGACAAGAAGTGCGTTTACAGGAAGTTTCAAACTTAACAAACTACTTTTTAGTTTAGGCACTAATTTACAAACAAACCAATGCTTGAACAAATAAGAGTCCATCCACTATGATAGTTTTCTTGTTTTCCTTAAAGGAGTTGACGCAGCCAGTGTTTTTCGTGGCAAAAGTTTGAAATTTAACCCAGTATCTTCAATGTTGTATACCTGTTTTGGGCTTAGGTTATTTTCTGCAATAACTTTCTCTAGATTGTTTGAAAATTCGCTTGCAGCTGTCGGGTTCGCTGATAACTTTCCACCGCGCACTCCAAGAAAATAAACTATGTATCCAGCGTGACAGCCAGCCGTCACTAGCCACAGATTTTCCTTCTCCTTGAAGTTTAGTGTGTAGGATAATCGGCTTTACTTGTAAAATTGGGCCACTTCTAAGTATAGGTAACGATTTTAATCGTTATACCATTATATATTGCACACCTACTCATACTTTTGATTTTTTTGTATAATCGGTAATAAACAAATTATTTGTTACTGGAAGAGAGAATAAATGAATTAAAGCAAATTCAGAATTAATACAGGAATGAGATAAGAAGATCTAAGAAAGAAAGGTAGAGTAACCTGCTTTAGGATCTCGAAAGGGGTCTCTGGGGGCAGGGCTTTAAGATTGTCTGTACCAAATTAAAGGGAAAAAGATACCCTACCCCCTGCCTAAGGAAGAGAAACTTCGCTCCGTTTAATACGGGAACTCTTTCCTCAGGTGGAGGATAGGCGTGAAAGGGTTATTGGTTTCGTAGATGCGGAACCTTTTACTGAGTTGGAACTCGGCGAGGCTGTTGGACGAGTTCTTGTGCTTGTGGAATAAGAGTTTTTCCAGGCAATTTAAAAAATATTCAATAAAATATTTTCTTTTTATCATTTCTTTCACTTTTGCGGAACTTAAACAAAACCATTCCTTAACTGTGTGCTGTGTGAATGAGGTTAACTTTGTATGTAAATTAATGACAAAATAATGTAATATAAATAACTTCTAAATGCAAAAAAAGGACAAAAAACAGCAAAAGTTCAACAAAGTGACAACCACAAATAAACAAACCAGACAAACGTCACAAATTGTACTTAAAATCTGACAACGTCCCCAAGCGTCTTTTTTGTACCTATCTCTCTTCGATGATGTACTGAATCCAGAGCGATCATAATAATAACATGTGTCTGTACTTAATAACAGACGGTAGCTGATTTGTCTTTAATTTCATGCGTGGACGACAATGATGCTAGATAAAAAGTATGTGTTTTATCTCGCCAGGTATATCTGTTGTTTTATCTCGCCAATTTGTACACATACGATTTGCACAATTTATGGTCTCCCAATATTGTTTGCTTACAATATGCTGATGATATTATCATCTACTCACATAAAAAAAATACAGTGAAAGCACTACTGAACTCAAACATATTATGTACAACTTGGATAATTGGACTTGGTTAAATGGATTCAATATTTTATACAAAAATGTGCCGTAGTATTTTTTTTTTTCAAGAAAACACCCTATTAAACATCACGCTGTAACCTTACATGGCAATCATATTCCAATTGTTTCGGAATTTAGATATCTTGGTGTCGTACTTGACAGAAAATTGCTTTGGACTCAACATATTAATTATACAATTGGTCCCTGCGAAAAAGGTAATAATTTTCTTAAAATGGTGTGTAAGAGATCGTGGGGTGCAGATCAAAACATTGCATTGAATTTTTATCGGGCCTATATAAGATCTATAATAGATTACTGTTGTGTGGTATATGGGTCAGCTAGCATAACCAATTTACGTAAACTTGATATAATCCAATTTAAAGCTCTAAAGATTGTGTTAGGATTGATGAAAAGCACTCCAAATGAAGCCACCCTAGCTCTAGCATCTGAAAACTCACTCTCATTGCGCAGAGAATATCTGGCAAGCAAACATTTCCTAAACCAACATTATCGTGGCACTTATAATGCAAAAATAATTAATGAAATAAATACAGCTGATTTAACATCTACATACTTCATTAAAAAAAACTCTCCACCACTTGCAAGAGCAATTATAATTTGCAACGAACTGAAGTTAATAAATTCCCCTTGTAATCTTATCTGGGAATCGTTGGATATACCACATCTAACAAGTGTTCTAGCTACAAATATTATTATCCGTAAATACCAAAACGAATTTTGCTTCTTCTTCTTCTTAACATGCCATACACCAAAGTGCGTAGGCGACTATCTCATTACTAGAATTCTGTTCTTGGCGGCGTGACACAGCTCGCCTGTATTGTGTATTCCTGTCCATTCTTTAATATTTCTTAACCAGGATAATTGTTTGCTACACTAAATACACGAATTTTGCTACACTACTCTTAAAGAAATCTTAAGTGGCTATTCAGATTATATTGTGATCTATACAGACGGGTCAAAATCACCAACATGTATAACCAATGCTTACTTTGTACCAAAAATGAAGATTAAAAAATCATTTATTTTAAATAATCAATCCAGCATTTTTTCTGCTGAAGCATGTGCTATATACAAAGCCCTTGAATTATGCTGTGAAAACCAGTGGAACAAAATTGTCACATGCAGTGATTCACTGTCAGTATTACACTCCTTGCAAAAACTTTAAATTCACAATAAATAGCAATATATTCATATTAGAAATTTTTCACCAGTTACTAAAACTATCAGATCCATATGGTACTAAATTTCTATGGGTTAAGGAACACTCAGATATTGTTGGCAATACTATTGCTGATTATATAGCTAAAAATCCATTACAGCACCCACATATGGTGATAGAAGAATTTAACACATGTGACCTACTTGCCTATATCAAACAACATATTAAATATAAATGGGACAGACAATGGATTCAGTTTGGTGAAAGCAGGGGCACTAATTTATACAAATTACAACCATCAGTAGACGTAAAACAATTTTACAAAGATGTCACACTAAGCAGAAACACAGTGTCAACTGTCTTAAGATTAAAAGTAGATCATTGATGTTTTCCGAAACATCTACACAAAATAGGAGTTCTCCCAACAGACCGATGTGAGTGTGGAACTAGTATAGCTGATTTAAATCACATATTCTTCAACTGCCCACTACATCGTAATACAAGCACGTGGCTGCTAAAAGAATTGATAAAAGAGGGTTTAAGTACACCATTAAACGTAAATCTTCTATTAAGTGAAGACAATATAAAAATTTTTAAAATCATTATGGTATTTCTTGTAAAAATTAAATTAAAGGTATGAGTGTAAAATTGATCGTATGCGAGAACATTTCCTTTGTATGTTTAGCATATATGTTGCCCACCTACCTAGCGGTGGTTTATGTCTTGTTTGTTACAATAAAGCCGCTCTGATGAATCCCTGAGTGTGAAAAGTGTCCTCCTTGTACAATCCTGTATGAATGAATACTAATATTTATATGTAATTATTTGGCTAAAGGTTTCAAGCCAAAGCCAATAAAAAAAAAACTCGCCAGGTATTAATGACGCACGGGAAAAGTACCATTGACAACTGTTTATAGAGTAATAAAATATTTAATTAAAAACAATTTAGAAATTTAAAATCTAGTGATTAGGTCATGTTATTTAATAGATTTGAGTCTTTTTAGTCTAGTTTATCCGTTCATGAAATCAATAATAGTACAGTTAGGTGGTCATTAATTTAACCTATTTGAATACTTTGTACTGGACTTTATGGTCTGTGTACTCACTGTATTTGACTTAATAGTTTGAAGCAATTTATATAAGCTGTATAATTGTATTCATATCTATTCTATATTGTATAACAATAAAATATTTCTTTTTGCTTTAAATCAGAATAAACTTTATATGAAAGCTTACAAACTAAACCTTTTTCTTCAAATGTCTTATCCTCAAAAAACAAAGTATTATGCCTCTTGCGTTCATCAAACATTTTTTGATATCACCCTATGGCTCTATTGTCACGCACGCATAAAACCCTTATTTTTGCTGCAGGACGTTGTCGACAAGATCCACCACCCCCCTGACGCTTTCATCGTCCTTTATTCAGTTGTTGACAAGGCTAGTTTTCTGAAGGCGGAAACGGAATTGAGCAGGCTGCAGGATACTGACCAGCTGCGATCCAGACCGGCTATCCTCGTCGCCAATAAAATCGACTTGGCTAGGAGCAGAGCGGTGTCAACACAAGGTAAGATTATTTTGAGGAGTAATAAAAATTGTGATGGAGGGAGGATGAGATTATGTCTCTGAGCGGTAAATCGGTTTTTTGAACTAAAAGACTAGTATACAGAGTGCACCACGCTCGACGAAGACAAACTTACCGGTTATATAATAATCAAATAACTTTGATAAAAGATCGTTTGACAGAAATACACTTCATGCAATACCTTTTTACTACATTCTATTCAGATAGATTAATTTAGTTTTTATCTATTTTAAATAATTAAAAGATAGTCTTTTGAACTACAGTTCCATGGTTTTGCATGTTTGTTTTTCATTGTAATCACTACCTGCCACAAATCTATTATTACTGGAATTTAAATATTCTTTTTTTATAATTCTAGTTGAATATTATACTTTGGTGGACAATACGCTACTGCTGCTGCCATGTTATATTTTTTCGTTTTAATAGTCACAGCTGTGACTAGGGATGGGAAAAACCTACCGGTTTTAACCGAAAACCGGTTTTTTTACTTCGCAATAAGCGGTTTTATCGGTTGTTTTTTTGTCCCGGTTATAACCGGTTTTTTATTTTTAAAGTAAAAACCGGTTATTAGGTTTTTACGGTAATTAGGATTCGGTTAGGTATTGTTTTGGATCCCAATCATAATTATTATTCTCAAGTAATTATTCCAAACAAAACCATAATTCAAATTTTATTTTATTTTATAAATACAGAAGCAAACTGAAAGTGCAAACTTGTAACTTATTGGATTAAAAAAACCGAAAACCGGTTTTTGGAAAAACCGGTTTTTTTGGCCGGTTATAACCGCCAGGTTAAACCGTAAGTAAAAAAAACCGGTATAACCGAAAACCGGTGTTTTGTCAAAAACCGCCATCCCTAGCTGTGACCTATATTTCTTGAGTTTTCCAGCCCATTTCCTGGTGGTGTGATACGGTCGGCTTTATTATTAATGCACTTACACGTTTATATCCATTTTCGGGTTAATTTCCAATAATAAATATTGATTAAATATGATATATAACTCATAAGTAAAATGCGTTTAAGCTATGTCACATATAACTATTTTTTCTATATCTTAAATCTACCAGTGTACTACTCTGATTGATATTGTAGAAGGTTGTGGTATAGTGTCCTTTGGCGTTATGTTTGTTTTTTACTTGTTAATCATCCTGCCTTTTCACCTTTTTAGCGACCTTTACATACCCTTATACGATAAGCCGTTTAGACGCTAAATACCTAAGGTCCCTTTGTTTATCCACCCTCTAACCTCTAACTTTTCATCGTTTACTTTTTACTTGCTACCTAGTTCTCTTTCAATGTCCAAAATGAAAATAAGCTTTTTCATGAAGATTTACATAGAAAATGACACCAACACTTTTGGTATCGTACCTTAGTTGTGTTTTTTGTAATTCTTGCATCTAATAGATTTAGTTATTCCAATACAAGGTTTAAAGTTGCAGTAATAGAAGTTTTACCTTAGCTCTGATTGTTTCTATTATTAGTGTTAGCAGTATTACTATTTTTTCTAGCTATTTGCTCGTCAGTTTCAGTATTATTATTCTTTTTTTTTAAGTAGGTTTTGGATATATGTTTCCAAGTGGTATTCCCCGTATATTTCCCGCTACGAAAAAGTCTGGTTGCTTTATTTATTTATTTTGAATTTTCTGTACTTCTTTAGCCACCACGCATTTAGGATAATTTGCTGGGTGACTTTCTCCATAATGCACACATCTTGTAGATCTCGATGACTTTCCACAATAGTTCGTCATTATGCCCCTAAAATTGACAGTTTGCGTATTGTGGTATCAGCGTATTTACTATAGCCGCTTATTAAAATGGAACTTTTTTTTAACAAGGATTTGTAATAAGTTACAAAATAAACTACTGATCAAAAGTTAAGGACGTTTTTAATCCAAATAGACATTTTTCAGAAAAAATTTATTGTTTTTAAATCAGACCAAAGTAAACAAACCCAGTACGATTTTTAATCACAAAACTATATACGTCATAAAGCTTCTAAATAATAGCAAAGCATCCGGCATAAACAGAGGAAATGCAGAACTAGTAAAGAACGGTGGATGTGTATTATAGAAGCGTGAATATGCAATATGAAAGCGTATCCATACTTTAAACTACCGCGTAGGAATTTTAAAATCATCTCAGATACTGGAAATATGAAATCTGCGAAAATTATAGAGACATAACGCTCTTAAATGTCGTCTTTAAAATATTATCAGGAAATAATGGTATCGACTTAAGCTTTTGTCAAACGAAATAATAGAAAATATAATAATATATAGTGCTATATTAATTATTGATTTTATTGTAGTATTTTTATTAAATCTAATTTATTGTCTTTATTTATTATAAAAGGTTCTACATTTATAACACTTACAAGTTTATTAAAGTCTTTATTACAATATTAACTAATTTATTTTACAATATTTATTTCCGGCTTACAATTTAAACTCGATATTCAAAACTAGAACTAGAACTAACTGTTTTCAACAAAATTCCCTCTTTAAATATAAAATATCGTTAATCGAGAATTCCTTCGAATTCTAACGGCGACCCTCTCGAAAAGTCAGGTTGGCAGACAGGTTTTTCAGCTGAGCTGCGAACTTACTAGAATAGAATAGAATTAGAAATAATATGTTTACAGTTTTATGAGTCATAATATTTATCGTAACATTATTATTAAATTTTAAGAAAAAATCTTAAAAATTTTTATTTTAAAATTACACTTAATAAAATTATAAATTGATTAATAAAATTATATACCTTTCCTTTTAATGAATTTGGGGTACTATTTGCCACTTTAAAAATTTAAAATGGAAAAGCATATAACACCCAGATTAAAATGGTTTTTAATATCCTAGTCAATAATAATTTTTATGTTTAAAGCCATTTACCACTTTTGTGACTATTCAATTAATATTACTACATTTTTCTTGGTATTATAAAGTTAAGCCAAAAAAGGTTCTTTAAATTTTGATGGGGTAGCCTGAGATTACAATTAGAAAGGACCACTAACTTCTCTGGTTCATTGAAAACCCGGAAAAATTGTTGAAAAACCCAGTTCTCTTTGATACAGCAGGATCATGATCCTATATCTGCCCCTGGATGTGTTTTAGTGAATCTAACTGAATTTCAGTATTGCTTGTTGATCAGATGCAAGTCTATTTGATTTGTTACAAAACTGTTCGGCTTATCTGTTGGAGACTTCTATGTGTACAAACTTCTAGCAGGGAGATTAGAATAGGTGTTCATAATTACGAAATCCTTTTCTTTGCAAAACAATGCAAGTCTGTCCCCTCTAACATTTGCGTGCCCAATCCAATATTTCCTTCACTACCTTATTCTATTTTTGCGTTAAAGTCGCCCATTCTCTCTCTTTCTATAATGGCGCTACAGCTCAAATCAAGCCTTGGCCTCCTCCAAACTATGCCTCCAACCTTGCCGGTTCCGCGCCGATCTTCTCCAGGTTCTCACATCTAGCAAATTTTGCGAGGCCGCTGCCACTTCATCCTCCCATCTTTTCCGTGGCCTTCCTTTTGGTTGTTTGCCCTGCATTTTACTCTCTAGGGTTCTTTATGGCAATCTTCCAGTCTCCATTCTCACTATATAACCAGCCCATCGAAGTCTCTGAAGTTAAAGGAATTCTGAGATCGGTGTCTCTTTGAATAGTTGGTAAAGTTCATGGTTGTACCTGGATCTCCATACTCTGTTTTCGTTAATAGGTCCAAATATCTTTTTTAGGACTTTTCTTTCAAGGGCTTCCAGCTTTCGTTTTGTGTCTTCTGTCATCACCGATGTCTCGCATCCATAACATACTATCGGTCTGATAATAGTTTTGTAGACCCTGATTTTCGATCTCCAGTGTGTTTTTTTTTTGAGTGGAACACATGAGCGAGTGAAAAGTAAGCTTTGTTTCCCTTTACTATTCTTCTTTGAATTCTAATTAAGTCCTAGGTATTTGAAACTTTCTATAGTTTCAATATCATCCTCTAATTTAACTGTGCGTCTGTTGCCCTAGCTATTGCCTGTGTTAGTTTTTTTGTCTTTTGAATATTTATTTCTACTCCGGTCTCTTCTGCCCCTGTTTTTAATTGTGAATATATTTCTGCCGTCTCTTCTGTTCTGCGGGACATGATGCTAATGTCATCGGCCTAAGCGGTCATCTGTATTGATTTATTTGTTAGGAGATTACCTCTTCATATATTCAGTTGTCTTATCACATATTCAGTCAGGTCAGGTTGAATAGTGTCGGTGCCGGCATGTATCCTTGTTTTAAAGTCGCCCATTACTATTGTGATATCTCTAGGTTTTGTGGTATATAGTGCTTGTTCTAATTTATGCTATAGCTCTTTAATTTATTCTTCTTCTTTCTCGTCTGTTAAAGCATATATCTGAAATATGTTGAACTTAGGCTGAAGTGTTTGTAGTTGAATCGTGACTAACCTATCCGATATTGGCAAAAAGCTAGTTACAGACTACTGTGTTCTTGTCAACAATTAACGTCTCTCCATTTAGATAATGTGCTCCACTGTTACCAGAATAGTGTACTCTCGTGTGACCAATTGATATCTCTCCTAAGTTTCACCATCTGGTTTCACTCTTTCCCAAAATGCTGATGTTAGATCTTTGCATTTCTTGTATTACATTATAAATTTTACCTAATTCATATATTGACTTGACGTTGCATGTACCTACGCATGTACCGATTTGTGGATTATTCACACCCTCTGGCAATTTAAGACCTACCGAGGAATGAGGGCCACATTTATGTTTGTCTTATCATAGTAGTTTGTACTAGGAAAATTATTTAATGGGGTGGTTTTCCGTTGCTTTCCTTATCGCAGTTTCTCAGCTATGCCGCCATCATTTAGCTTCTGCATATGCATTTTACTTAGAACCATTCTAAATTCTATCTTCTGAGTCTCTTTAGCATACTGATTTAGCTGTTTCCCTAAGCGAGGATTATATATCGCTGTATAGTATCTAATAAAATTGCTAGTCCTGGCTCCTAGTATCCAATATTTTTACCATTTCTAGTAATGTTTATCGACCTTCCAGTCTAGATCCGTAACTTTTGGTGTTAACAGAGATACCTCGTATAAGACGTGGCCCTTCACCACACATGGTGATCTTGACTGAAGGGAGGCTGAGACTCTACCTGAAATGGCTATATTCGCTTCATCCATCCTTTTGAATGAAAAAAATTACGACAACGAAATAAATAGGTAAAAACTGCAATTATTGAAAATAAAAGAGCATATCAAAAGTTCTTGCAAAATAAGGCAGAGAAAAAAAAAGTGATATACAAGAAGATTCCCTTTGAAAAGATTGTCAGTACGATGCTGGGACAGAAAAAAAAATGTCTAATTCGTGCAATGGAGAAGAAAAAAGATAATTATTTAAGCCTCATATTCTTAAGTCTGGAAATCTACTTGTGTTTCTTTTTTGCCAATGTTACATTATCGTTAATTTTTACACCATAATATTTTTAATAATGTATAACATAATATTTTTAAACTAATATTTTCTGTTTTCAGATGGCAAATGCTTAGCTTGCACGTACCGTGCAAAATTTATAGAAATCTCTGTGGGCATCAACCACAATGTAGACGAGCTCTTGGTAGGAATATTGACACAAATCAGACTGAAAGTGCACAATTTCGACGAAAGCGGGCATACACAACAATGGTACAAAAGCAGAGGGATGGTCAAAGCCAGCATGAAGGCCCGCCAAATGTTTACGTGGTTATTCGGAAGAGAAGATTCCAAGTTTAAAAACTGCGAGAATCTTCACATTCTGTAGCGGAGTAAATCAGTGGGAATTGATTCACAAATCAATGTGTAGGCTCTCTTTTTCTTCCCGTAAAACAGTTGAGTTATGAGTATATTCTTCCTATTTTATAAGATTTCAAATAAAATTTATATGCCATTCAGGTGTATTTTAGAAGGTAAAAAAATTAGACAAAGCAGTGACAATTATTAAAGTAACTTGTTTATAGGATATATCACCAAATGTTTACTAAACGTTTGAGGTACTATATATTTACTCTCTTTGTAACTCTATCATGTTATTATGATTATTCAGGCTACATTTTTTAAACAAACAGTTAAAATTGATCCCGAGCAAATATTAGATATTACATATTATTATAATAAAGTACTAAAGTTTAGACTTAATTTTTGATTAGAACTATTATTTGTATTGTATTTTTGTAAGTAAAATTTTGATACTTGAATGAAACACTTATAGACTTTCTTCACTTCAAGGATTAGGCTTTAAGCTTACTTCATCCTCAGTATTACCATTTTCTTTCGTCCTAGGTCTCTTCTTCTGCGTGATTTATTTTTTAAAGGTTTTAAAGGATAGATTGTATTCATTTCATGAGAATCATAAAAAATGGCAAAAATCGCGCCAAGTTTCTTTAGGGTAATTCTAGAAGAGATGGCGTTAGAACTTCGTTATAATCTTTATTTGAAAAGATACAAAATCGCGTAAACTATCAAGTTAAAGAGCATTCAGCTGACTACCTTTCAATAATGAAATAAAGATGTTATTTCTAAAAAAAATTAATAAAATGAACAAACTGTAGTATTTTCACAAAGTGAAATAAGCAGAAACATCAGTTTTATTCATTCCTAAAGCTCTGGCAGTAGATACACCTTCAGATTTTCTTACTGACAATTGCTTATTTTTTCGTAGAAATGATTCCAACCAAGGATAACCAGCTTTTCGGTTTTCCCTATTAAATGTGTGCTTTAATTTATCTTACCATTGTCCGAGTAGGAGCAAAATAATGTTGCTGTAACCTTGTGATATGATTTACCAATTTAATTTCATTATTTATCCCAAGAGTAGAAGTCGGACCAAGTTCACGCTTTCGGAAATCCCTGGATTTTCGACGGCGGCGCAATGTCGCTCCTGGTATTTGAAAATGTCTACTGGCTTCGTTTACACCCATTGCTCCATTTTCAATTAATGTAATTGCTTGCACAAGCTGCGCCTCCGACCACTTGCCTCTAGACACACTTCCTTTCCGCACATATTCCGTCGGCATGTCTGCAAAAAATTAAAAAGTAGTTTAAAAACCATTTACCGGCATGCGCTATCTCTCTTACAGTAATCACCAGCCAACTCACCTAAACTTATACGTATAAACGTATAACTTTACCTCGAAATTGTGGAATGTGACCGTGAAAAGAGGTTGGAATAATAAAAAAAATCTAACAGGTTACAGTGTTTAATAAGTAATAGACATATAGCATTATCTCACCTGAAGTTGTATCCGACTATCGTAGTGTAAAAAGTTTCAATGATTCGCAAAATATCTTTACTTATTTAAACAACTTAAACACGTGTATAGAACAGCGCCGTAGACAACTAACACTAATTTCAATACAGGCTTTCGTATAAGGTTGTCAAAATGTTAGCAATGTGAGTGGGTACGGGGATAGTAACAGCGAGTCATCTCAACTGATACGCCATCTCTACTAGAACTCCCCTATTTAACACCTTTATAAAATCTGAGTTTATTTACGGCAAAATATAAAAATTTCATACGAAAGCTGAACTCTTTGCCTTTAAAACACATCTTGATTTTTGTAGATAGAACACTTAAATGAAAAGATATCAAATTTTTACCGTCGAGCTGATACAAATAGTATTGAACATTGATTTCGCGCGCGTAACTGACATTTAAAATCGACGGTCGCTTCTAGCATTATTTCTTAGATTATTTCTACAAAAAAAGTGCTAATAAACATTTTTATTCAAAATTATGCCAGCTATATCTTTTATTTAAAAAAAAAAATTTTAGGACGTGAAATCAATTTTTTTGCGTTTTTACCCCCCTACGTGGGTGGTTTTATGGGGAAGCCCGGGGGTAAAAGTAGTAACCTTTTTTGGGTCTTTTTTGGGGTCCCAAAATTAATATTCTCGGTAAAATTCAGCTTGTTCTTGTTCTGCTATATATTCCTGCCATCTGTCCAGTTTTTCTTGCGTATTGAATAGTATGTTTTCATCTCTATTTCTAAGCATTTCTCTAACAGATAGGATTCTTTTGCTAATTTTATTTCTTTAAGTGTCTTTTTGTAGTGTTCCTTGTACTTTTCTGCGTCTTTATTCTTAAACTCTCTTCTTTGCTCCGTAAGCTCTAAAATCTGATGTATCATCCATGGTTGTTTTATTTATCATTCCTGTTTGATGTTGTTTATTGTTGTTGTTACCAATACATCTTTAATCTCGTTCCACATTGTATCTATACCTTTCCTATTATGTGTTGCAATGTCGTTAAATTTTGTGTTTATTTCTTCTTGTATTTGATGTTTTACGTTGCTTTGTTGCAGTTTTTGTATGTCCATCGTTCTTTTTTTTCATCCTTACTCTCAGTTCAGCAAGCAATAAGTTATGGTCGGAGTTGATGTCTGCTCCAGGATAGGTTTTTATCGAAGTAACCCCATTACGAAACCTTTTATGTATTAGAAAATAATCTATTTGATTTCTAATTATTTGTTGCGGGCTATCGGCAGGAGACCTCCAGGTATATAGCCTTCTAGCTAGTAGTTTGAATTGGCTGTTCATGATTACATTATCTGTTTCTTGACAAAATTGTATCAGTCGTTCTTCTCTTTATACTCTCCTATTATGCCTTCTACTGTATCCTTTCCAATTTCCAATTTTGGCATTAAAGTCTCCCATGATTATACTGACTTCGTCTTTTTTCATAGTTTTCAATGTATTCCTTAATTCTTCATAGAAATGTTCAATCTCCTGCTCTGAGCTATCCGATGTCGGTGCATAAATTTGTAAGATATTAAGGTTGTTGGGTCTTGCATCTATTTTCAACAAAACTACTCTATCCGAGATTGGGAGAAATCCTACAACCGCATCATCCCATTCTTTCCTAATAATAATTGCAACGCCATTTCTATTATTTGTTGTGTCATCTATATTAAGTCGTCTTATTTCTTTTATGATGTTGGCCGTTTTTCCTGGCCTTAACATACTTCGGACGTCCCAGGTTCCAATTCTTTTTGTTGCATTTGCTAATATTTTGTTCCTCCGGGGGATTCTTAGCACCCTCTCTCCAGTAAAGGAGTGCCCGGCACTAATGCAAATTCTGTATTTGTACTGTCCATTGTGATTTTACTAAGGATGTTCTGTTAAGCCTTTAATGCAGTGGTTTCCCATTGCCTTCTGCATTCCAATACCGTTGACTAATTCAAATTAGTTCTTCTGCCTTTGGAGCAAATTTTTCAACTCCAGGGCAATGAAGTGCCCTACTACTTGTCAGCTCTTACACCTAAGCTGTTGACCAACAAGTGGGAGATTACTTATTCCGATAATCATTCGGTTCTGTTCATTATGATTTTATACAATCCTTAAAATCAAGGGATTGCCACTTCCGCCATCCATACCGTAAAAAGGGTAATCCTCTCCGCCGTGGCTACCGTTGTGGACTTCATCCGTGACCCTGGATAAGGGACCCTAAGCAGGTACTAGTTTCCCGGGTCAGGAAACCCCTTGAATCTGCGGAGAGCAGGGATTGATTCATTTTCCCTGATAGGACTATCCAAAGAAGTTCCTATCCGTTACCCGGCTATCACTCGGTGATATTCTCGCCATATCTGCAGGATCAGTTATCAAGAACCATCTCCCGTCTATGACGCTTGATGTGGTCGTTCTGATAAAAGATGCTACCTCTATAACACAACTCTATACCCCGAGATACGATTAGCTTTGGTAAATATTTGGCCTTAGCCAATTAACACTACGATTATTGGCCAATAATATATTAATAAAAACAATATTTATTTTTAGTTATAAATAACAACACTGTATATTTTTTAGGTATCCTAGGCATGTTGATATTTATCTGAAATGTGTATCATAAACCGTCTTACATCAAGCTGTGGTATCCGAGTAATTAGGAGATGAACTTTAAAATTAACATGGATCTGCCAATATATGTTTTAATTCTGTTTATTGCATTTTTTATTATTTTTATGAAAATTAAACTTAAAAAAGATAAACTATGATAGCTATTCAGATATGAGGTCATTCACAAAAGAATATATACAAAATGTGAGGAACAACTAACAAGAACACAATTCGGATGTCGTGATGCTCTGGGAACACGAGAGGCCCTTTTTGCTGTATAGGTGCTATTTCAGAGATGTAGGGATGTGAATTATGACATATCTTCTTCTTCAAGTGCCATCTCCGCGGCGGAGGTCGGCAATCATCATAGCTATTCGAACTTTTGAGACGGCTGCTCTGAAAAGTTCATTTGATGTACATCCGTACCACTCTCTCAGGTTGCGCAGCCATGACATTCTACGCCTCCCTATGCTTCTCTTTCCTTGGATCTTTCCTTGCATGATCAGTTGGAGCAAGGTGTATTTCTCTCCACGTGTAATATGTCCGAGATATTCCAATTTTTTTGTTTTTATTGAATTTAAAATTTCCATTTCTTTGTTCATCCTTCTCAGAACCTCTTTGTTTGTGACGTGTTCTGTCCATGATATTTTCAGAATTCTTCTGTACACCCACAGCTCAAATGATTCCAGTTTTTTCGTTGATGTAGCATTCAAGGTCCAAGATTCCATTCCATAAAATAAGGTCGAAAAAACATAGCACCTCGCCAACCTAACTCTTAGTTCCAGTTTTAAATCCCTGGTACACAGAACTCTTCTCATTTTGTTGAAATTTGCTCTAGCCTTTTCTATTCTTATTTTTATCTCCTGATTGTAATCATTTGTGGAGTTAATCATTGTTCCCAGGTATGCATATTTGTCCACTTGTTCGACGTTGGTTTCGTTTATTAGAAGACTCTCGTTATTTCTTTGAGTTTTCGATATTCTCATAAATTTCGTCTTCTTGACATTCATTGTTAGACCATACTCTTTTCCATACTCTGCTATTCTGGTCACCAGTCTCTGAAGATCTTCAATGTTTTCGGCTAAAATCACAGTGTCGACATATAAGTATGCTTTATAGATTACCAGAAGGCATTTGACAGAGTAAAACATGACAAACTAATGACTCTAATGCAAGAAATTGGAATTGACAACAAAGATCTTAGAATTATCAGAAACATTTACTACAATCAAACGGCCAAAATCAAAATAGAAGACCAGTTAACTGATCAAATTGCAATAGAACGTGAAGTACGACAGGGCTGTATTTTGTCTCCATTATTGTTCAATATTTATTCTGAATGGGTATTTAAGGAAGCTTTAGACGGTTGTGCGAAAGGAATACTAATAAACGGTGAATGGTTGAATAACATTAGATATGCGGATGACACTATAGTTTTTGCCGATAATCTGAATGACTTACAGATATTAACAAATCGCATAACAGAAGTCAGCAACAGATACGGACTAGCTCTTAACATAAAGAAAACCAAATTTATGACAATTAGTAAAAAACCAATACTAAACGCTCAACTTACAATCAACCAACAGAATATCGAAAGAGTCGAGCAACATACATATCTAGGCACAAATTTAAATAGCCAATGATACCACTCAACAGAAATTAAACAGCGAATAATAAAAGCAAAAGCAGCATTCGTTAGAATGAGAACCATTTTCAACAGTCGAGACATATCATTAAAAACAAAAGCCGTCTATTGAACTGCTACATATTCACAGTTCTGCTCTACGGAATGGAAGCGTGGACACTGACTGTTGCATCTATGAATCGGCTCGAAGCTTTCGAAATGTGGTGTTATAGGCGCATCTTACGTATATCCTGGGTTGACAGAGTTACTAATGTGGAAGTCCTGCGTAGAATGGGGAAAGAATGTGAAATTCTCATGACCGTCAAAACTAAAAAGTTGGAATATCTAGGACATGTAATGAGAAATTAAGAACGTTACGGCCTTCTTCAGCTGATTCTCTAAGGGAAGGTAAATGGTAAGAGAGGACCGGGAAGAAGACGCATTTCCTGGCTTCAAAATTTACGAAAATGGTATAACACGACTACCACTGAACTGTTCTGCGCTGCAATAAACAAAGTAAAGATAGCCGTGATGATCGCCAACATCAGGAACGGATAGGCACTTTAAGAAGAAGATGATAGCTAGATAATTTTTTATGGTGGTTTCATCATATATGGGAAGAAATTATACATAATTCTTATTCAGTAGCCTGTGTTATTCCACTTCATAAATATTTTAGTACATAAAGTTTTTTATTATTTAACAGAAATTTTTCTCATATCACTTCTTTCTTCTTTTATGTAATCTTCAAAGTTTACAGTAAATATTTGTTACAAGTGAATGAGTGATAAAAGAAACTGAACTTTGCTTAATTGATGTATTGCTTTGTCGATTTTTTTACTGATTACTACGAAATAAAAATGGTTCAGTGTTTTATTGTTAATTCTTTTTACTTTTTGACTAAATATTTTTCCTTCAGTAATTTCTTTATTTAAAACTAGATTATTATAAGTTTATAAAAAAAAAATTAAAAAGAAACATATCTGGATATAATAAATATGTGTCCAATTTTCATTATTTAATATATTGTAAGCTGTAAATACCAAAATCGATGGATTCAGTTATAAAATATCTTAAACGAAAAAATAAAAATGTATAAAGGTGGCATATAACTTTTTACCGACTCTAAAATACTTCTACAATCTACCTACTTTATATATTAAGGCCTAAAAAGTCTATCAAACAACTGATATATTTTTGTACGATCTAAAGCTCAAAAACATACTTATTTAGCTGGTTCTAGATTCATCTTCGCTCCTGTAACTTGGTAAAAGATGAGATAGCTTTTACCACACTGAAATTATAGTTAATATATTGGTAAAAACTGGATGCGGAATCAAATTGTGTATACATTGGATTGGACAACCTTGAACTCATCTTTTACTAAGGCACTTTTAAGGTTAACAAACTTGGAAAGTCTACCATTAAAATAAATTTAAAATATTGCTATATTTTATAATAAACAGTAATCCTTACTTTAAATATAACATTCTTAATATGTGGTCAAAATTATCAGAAATTCGATAGAAAACAATAATTACTCTACAGCTGCATTTATAAACTATATCCAAGTAGTAAGCTCTTAAAATATGCTTTATATATCGATTTTTAAGTCAAAAGAGGTACAGTGGTCACTACCATACCCATTATAATCTTTCACTAAGTAGTGCCGTGGTACCTTTGAATTCACGTGGACAGTAGTTGGGCACTTTTGGAAAACGTACTAGTGTAATGGAAAACGAGCAGTTTTAAAACATAACGTCAAAAATCAAATTTTACCGTCGAGTTGATACAAATTTTATTGAACATTGATTTCGCGCGCGTAACTGACATTTAAAATCGCCGATCGCTTAAAGCGTTCCTTCTGAGAAAACGATTCATTCTACACCAAAATTTCTAAGAAACATTTTTGTTGAAAATTATCTTAGCTACATTTTTTATTTGAAAAATTTTTGTCTATGGGTACAGATTCTTGGTAAATAGATTTTTTTTCTTTTTTCCTCCTCTACGAGGGAAGTTTTAGGAAAACGCCAGGGGGTAAAATTGGTAAACTTTTTTGCATCTTTAAGTTAATATTTTTGGAAAAATTTAGCTTGTTCGTAAGATTTTTGGAAGTTTATTGCTATTTTCGTCTCTGACGACTGGAGTAATAAGCATTACGGACTTTTTATTTTAAATTTGAGACTATCTATCAGCAAAATAATGAGTTAGTTGATACAGTTAATGATTAATTGATTTTAAAACAATTAGCTAATTGATTCACAGAAGCATAATACATTTTGCATTTTGAATCACGCTATTAATTTTAACTTCAGATAGGAAATCACTTTTTTTGAATTCAGTTAAATATTAAAATAGCGTGTAATCGTTTCCTATCTCAACTGTTTACAGAACAAATTTCATTATCCGTTTTTGAAATACACGAAAAATTGGTAGACTTTCCAAAATGTATAGTAATATTGTTATTATCTAATGAAAGATAGACAAACTCTGTAATTTTAAAATAAACAAATGACCAAGTTTTTATGTAGAAATAGATAACCAGAATGCATTTTGGTTCTAATTTTGTTAGGCATTTACCAGGCTTTTTATAATAAATTTTAAAATTTTATTCATTTCAAAAACTAATCCTTAAAAAATGTAAACTATAAATACTAAAGCTAATACAACATTACACGACATAAGTCACAGCTCTCCTTATCGTTCTTATTTTTAACCGTCTATGTTCGCCCATAAATGCCAAGTTATTGGCGAATCATACAAACTCATACAAAAAGTATTAATTTGTTATTCCGAAGGAGATTTTAAATTCTAGTATTTTTGGGCGATTTAAAATTGAGACATTGTAAAATTTGGCGAATGCGCTAACGCCCGCCAAAATTTATTATTTTATTGTTCACACATCTTTCATCGACCTTTTTCAAATTTTGGTTTATGTCAATACCTACCTACTCTTGTTTTGATATCATCTAGCAACCGTTTCTATGGATACTAAGATACTTTTTCTTAAGTTTGTAGTCTTATATTCTACAATGAATCCATTCTGCTGTTATGCTACATGTTCTATTCATTCCTTTTTAATTTGTGGATCGTTACATCTTAAATTTTTCTTTTCTTTCTTATATGTTCTTATATGTTTAGAGAAATTCGTAAAATAGCTCGTTTTATAGCTTTCTGTCATATCCTTAATCTATCAGTTGATAACTCGGTCAAGTGTTATACATATGGTATACATAGATGCAACTCTATGTATATTTTTTTACCCTACTGAGTTTACCTAACATTGCCCAAATCATATGAATTCTCCTAGTGTTGCTATTTGATTTTCTTTGCTTAGTTTAATTATGTATGCTAGGTACATATCTTTATATTATACTCCAATAAACAAAAAATAAAATGTAAAGTAGTTCGTTTCAGAACGAATACATGAAATTAATTGAAGTTTTTTGTATGAAAATATGGATTTATGTCGAAAGTAACAATTTCAAATAGCGGTGTGATTCTTTAAACATTGATTTTATAGCAAAAATCACCGAATATCACTATTTTAAATTTTTTTTTTTTTTTTTCATTACTTTTTTCCTAATTAGAAGTTTTCATTTTTGTTTTTTTTTTTTAAGGTTATCAAAAAACGATTCATTTGAGACCTTCTAAATTAAATTTAGTTAATAATATATTTAAACAATTGTGAAAAACGTTAAAACTTGTAGGAGCAATACACACAAAAAGGCATAAATAATAACAGTAACATAAAAATATGTCTTTTAACACCCTTTAACACATAAATTTTTGTTGAAAAATATTTATTTATTTATTTAAAATTTATTCCAACTGTTTATTAGAAAGTTGTTTAGAGTAGTAAAAAGTTGCTCATAGAATCCAAATACTGCTGAGAAATGGTCATATGATCATGTTTTTGGTCAATGGTCAGCAAACGCGGCACCCATTGGCAGGATAATTTTTCCATATTTTCCATTTCACGAATTTTCTTCATAAATTCCTGTGTTACTACATCGGAGATCTGTCCAATGCGTGGTTCATCCAATGCAGATATATAGCCACTGAGAAATTTACGGGACCAAAAGTTGACAGTGTAGTCTAAAGAAGTGTTAGTCGCATAATATTTATACAGCTATTCGTGTGTTTCCCTCGCCGTTTTATTTCTCAATCCATATGCGTCATTTTTCTAAACACATCAACTCTGCTTATGGCTGCATCGGGCTAAAATTTCACGTGTATACCTAAAATAGATTATATTTCCTAGAACTAATAGTTTTTTTAAGATCGCAGCGCCCTATTCGGCAAAGGAGATAACTTATCAGACCAAATATTTGTCTGTGGTTGAGTTTACCGAAAGTACAAGCTAATTATAGCTGCAAATGTCAAACATGGAACAAAAAATTTCGGTATGGCAGTGTTGGCATGTTTTTATAATGTAGATGCTGTATGCTTCAAATATAAAAAGATAAAGCTTTAGAAAAGTTAATTTTGTTTATATCATGTTATTAATTCTGCAATTTTTGATTTATATAAAACAACAATGAGTGAATATTTGTTTCTTTGTAGATAAAATGCAGTTAATTATTAGAAATTTTTTTAGCAATTACCCTTTGATAGATTAGGGGATAGATTTGGCAATCGTCAAATCAGCAGTTGCCAGATTACAACAGATGTTTACAATTAATCTCGAAAGAGACAGATATTTACTTGTTATTGCTTCATATAAATTAAAAATTGCAGAATTCATAAAATAGTATAATCAAAATGTACTTTTTAAAAGCTTTATCTCTTTATATTTGAAGCATACAACATATGCATTATAAAAACATGCCAACACTGTCAAACCGAAATATTTTTGACATTTGCGGCTATATTCAGCTTGTACTTTCGGTAAACTCAACCATTTTTTATTCATTAAATATTAATCGGAAGATAAACTGAATAAAATGGATCCAAACAAAATTGAAAATTTGGCTAATAATGCTTTTTAAACGAAAAGAGGTGGGGCAAAAGTTGGACATCCTGATTAATTGTAAAGGAGCAAATCAAGAATAGAACAAATTATAATTTAATTAGAAGAATTAAATTAAAAAAGTAATGAAGCAGACAAGGCAGATAGGTTACTAAAACAAAAGGTAATATAAAAAATACATATCAGTGAAGAAAGTATCAATGTGAGATACACGTAGGTTTTACGTGGTGGTGAATCGTTAAACGGGCTATAGGAAACTTAATGGGAAATTCTAAACCAGTATTTTTTAATCTGAAGCCTTACTTGAGGTGTCGCTGGCTGAAAGAATAGTTGAGCTTCGTACACAAAAAAAAACACAATTTCACAATTTTAGTGGAAAGAATGTGTTTGTTTATTTTTTAAAAGTTTATTACATTGTGTTGCTATTTTTGAAACGTTAATAATTAAGTCAGTTTTCAATTGCAGTATATTTCTCTTTTTAGTTTTAATGTCTACCATTAAATAAAATATATGAAGTGGCGAATTTAAGAGCTTCCCTTATCAGCCCTGGATATTTATGTTTTCTTTTCATCCAAAATATGTCGACACTTTGCGAATAAAATTACATTTTAAGCATACCATCAGCAGCTAAGTCTAGAAGATATTCTTTCATTTTTGTGGTGACAAAAGCCAGCTCTATTGATTTGTCCAAAAAAGAGTTTAAATTCACCAACACCCGTTGCCAGCTTCAGAGTACAAGTCTGGAAAGTATGTCAAAATTTGCTCTTGTAAATTATGCAAGCTCTGTCTTATGCAAGGAATGTGAGCTGATACTGCAATACTTTGGTCTGTTGCATTATCTTCAACAATCTTCTGAACACATTGAAAAGAAAAACATTTTGTTTTGCATAGAGGTTCGCCACAAACAAAGTTTTGCGTGAAATGCTTTTACTTTATCTTTAGCTGTTAATATATTCTTCTTTCTTTTCTTGAAGGTTCTTGTTCAAATTGTTAAGGTGACTAAAAAGATCTGCCAAAAATACTAATTCGTAGACCCAAATATTGTCAGAAAAACGATAAGTATATTTAGATTTTGCATCTTGTAAGAACATTAACAGGTGTATGCCAAGGGTCAAATAATAGAACAGGTAAATTCCATAAAATATTTGGGAACAAATATCAATAGTCACTGTAATCCAAAAAAAGAAATCCTATCAAGAATCGAAGCAAGGAAAACATTCATGAGCATTAAAACATTTTTTACAAGATCAGACCTTAGTCTACAGCTTAGAATCCGAATGATCAGATGTTACGTTTTTTCTGTCTTACTGTATGGCTGTGAAAGTTGGACAATGGACTCTGAAATAGAAAAAAGAATAGATGCCTTTGAGATGTATATATACAGATGAATGTTGAGGATTCCATGGGTACAAAGAGTTACTAATGTTGAGGTACTTCGTCGCATGTGTAAACAAAAAGAATTACTAAGAAGAATCAAAGAGAGGAAAATGCAATACTTGGGTCATAATGTTGAGAGGGGAAAGATATGAATTACTTCAAGTTATACTGGAAGGAAAAGTACAGGGCAAAAGATCAGTAGGAAGACGCCAGAACTCGTGGCTGAAAGACCTGAGGAGATGGTTCGACCGCTTATCCGCAGAGATCTTTCGCGCAGCAGTTTCCAAAACTACAATTGCCATTTGGATCGCCAACCTTCGAAATACCTTTCCTTTGGATTGCCATCTGGCCTCTGTGTGATAAAGATTTTAATAAAGCAAGCCCATATCTTCACAAATGATTCTGAATAGCCGGGTTTGCAAAGCTTTACCTTTGATAGCATTCACAATTTTTATATTGATGAAGAAAACAGTGTGTCTAGGATATGTTTCGCATTATCGATATTAATTTTGCAATGAATCCGCTATTTTTATCAGTCATAACTTTAGTTCCATCGCTACAAATAGCGATACATTTTTTCCAATCAAAATTGTAGTCGCAAATGCTTTCTAAAAACATATCGTACAAACACTGACCAGTAGTGTTTTGTCACCTCGGGGGAACAATTAAGGGTCTAACCACCTTCTGTTGTCTCCGGGTGCTCTGTAGAGGGCTTCGAATATACTGTCGAGAACTCTTCTACTTAAGTCCATTTTCGGGTTATGGACTTGAAAAATATTTATCTTCGGTGTCTTGCCTTGAAAAAGGCAAGATATTTCTTACATGACAATTTCTTTGTCGAAATAAAACACCAAGTTAGGTTGAAACAATTCTCAGCCACAGAGTATGGAAAATAAATGCAGGAAGCAGGGCCCCGAGAGCACTAAGCTCTCGCAGAGCCCGTGAGGGACTGACCTGGCTGACCTGAAAATCGCCAATATTTATATGCGCTGTTCGAGCGATAAATAGGGATTTCCAAGTCAAGAGCCAATGGGAAAATTCGAGGCGGGGCGATGCGCATCGAAATGCGTACTAGTCCACAGACTATGGCATTCGATGACAGTTTACAGGAATTGCATTGCAAAATAAAATTTCTTCCGTAATACTGCCATCTGCTTCAAATCGCACAAATACTACAAACTCTTTATAATCCGAAATATATGTAGATTTGTCAAACTGCAAAGCAAAATGTTGGCTGTCCTTCAATTTTTCGACTACTTGTCCTTGAATATCGTTTATTCTGTGAAATAGTATTGTAAGAAAGTGGTATGTTTTTTAATTTGTTTGCCTTCTGCTTACTAACCATAATTTTAACCATATCAAGTGCAGCTGGCAAAATATGAGTTTCGGCGATTGTATGTGTTCTTTCTACTTTAGTAACTCGATACTTTGTAGCTAGCTGATAATGTTGACTCGTTGACACTGGATATCTGAAAATACACCAAACAATATAAAAGTGAATAGTCTTTAAGTGAATAGTGTATAGTCATTAAAAATTAAGAACCCGGAACCTTTGCACACCGATCAACAAAGAAATAAACTTCATAAAACATCAACAGTAAAAATAGCAACAATTACCTAGAATAGAGTCGCCTTAACCTTAACGCCTTTGATAATGTTAAGCACTAGAAACTATTGGAAATCTTGCAAAAACTAATCATTCATTATCAAGATATTCAAATAATATCAAGATTATACTGGGGTCAAATGGCAAAAACAAAACTCGAAGGCTACCTGTCAGAGGAAATAAATATTCAGAAGGGTATACGACAGGAATGTATTCCCTCTGATATGCTGACAATACGACTATAATAGCCAATAATTTGGGATACCTCCAGAGACTCTTTGATAATGTATCTATGGTTAATATGACACATGGTTTACATATCAACATCAAGAAAATTTAAAAAAGTTAACAATAATTGCATAAAATTAGTCTCTAATGGTCATTGAGTTAGTTTCTCGGTAAAAATATCCTGGGGCTGTCATCAACGAGAAAAACCAACATTCTGAAGAAATTGAAAATGACGAGCTGCGTTCGTCAAAATGAAAAAACTGTTGACAGCACCATCTATCTCTATGACTCTAAGAAGCAGAATGGTTAGGTGTTATGTTTTTCCTTTGAAATGTAGGTTTACAGACAAATTCTTAGAGTCTCCTATAATTGATAGAGTTACAAATCAGGCACTGCTAGAAAGACTCAATATTGATCTTGAAATTGGCGTTACTATAAAGAAAAGCAAACTTGAGTTCCTTGAGCAGGTGTCTAGGGGCACAAGATATGAATTCCTTCAGCTTATAATGCAAGGAAAAATAGCTGTATTGGAAATATCTGTTTCCAATACAGATTTCAGTCTTCTACAAATAGTTTCTCATAACTTTTGATGTAAAATAATTAAGGAAGCAGGAAGTCAACAGTTTGAATGTTCCTATTAAGTTTCCTGTGGCTCATACTATTCAAAAGTTGCCTATGGCTATGGTTTAAAATTAAAATAAAAGTTTAAAATTAAATTTATTTATTTGATTTTACTTTTCACTTAGTTCTACTTTTTGTGTATTTTTTTAAACGTATTTCTTTTTGTGTATTGTGCAATCTTCTGTATCATAAAACTATAAAATATTGTATGCCTATGCTACTAAATGTAAACAAAATGCATTTTGACGTGATACCATACCAAACTTTTCCCGAATACCTTATTCACATTTTTCAAATTTTTAAATAAATTGTAAATATGTACCAAAATTATCTGAATCCTTCCATATAACATTTCTATTTCTATTAGGAAAACTATATTATTAAGGTTTTAACGATCAAGTCTAAATTTAAAAATAATTATAGAATTAATAGACACGCAATATCTCCATTCAATTTTATAGTGAAAATTTGATTGAGTAAGCTAAAAGAAAAATAATCAGCAATTAAGTTTTTACAGAATTTAAATATACAGTGCTAGTCAAAAGTCCGTTCCCCATCGTAACGGTTATTGTAAAAATAGTGAAATGTGGAGGTAGGTAATAAACAGACGTAGGCTTCTCAACTAGTCATAACAGGTGACGTAATAGTGACAGATGACGTTACAGCGCAACTGTGACAGATAATTTTAAATGGGACCTTATAGCAAGTGATAGCTCCTTTGAAATGTATTGAAAATACATATTCGGTAATAATAATTTTGTTTGAGTTTAAGCTCATTTTGATGAATAAATTAAATAAATACTAAAATTGTAGCTTCTCATTTAATTAATAAATATTTAACAACCAGTTCTTATAGTAAGTGTTCAATCTGTGGTCCATCTATTTCTTGACAGTAAAGCATCCTATTTCTAAACTCTTGCCGTACTCGTTGTGTCGGGGGAAATTGCCCTACATTCTTCAATTCGTTGTTTCAAAATGTCAATATTGTCGGGTGCTGTAGCGGAAACTTTAGATTTCAAGTATCCCCACAGAAAAAAATCTAATGGTGTGAGGTCCGGTGACCGAGCTGGCCATTCTATCGTACCTCGTCGTCTAATCCATCTACCATGGTATTCCTCATCTAGGTAACGTCTTATTTCCAGGCCTCCAGGAGCACCATCTTGTTGAAACGTTATTTCCAAGTTGCCCAATTAATCGGGATTATCCTCCAGAATTTCAAGTATTAACGGTTGAATTGCATTTTGTAACATCTACAATACACTTCACAGATTAAGTTAGTATTGAGAAAAGCAGGCTCAACTATATATATATATATATATATATATATATATATATATATATATATATATATATATATATATATATATATATATATATATATATACAATTTGTGTCATTCCAATAAATCACATTGTGTATATTAACATTTCCATTGAGAGAAAAAGTACTTTCGTCGCTGAAACAAATTGTTTTTATGTAATCGGGCTATTGGTTAATTTTATTGGACATATTTTCACAGAATTCTAGTCTTCGGTCGGGGTCATCATCTAAAAGTTGGTGCACAATTTTTAATTTGTATGGATGAAATTTGTTTTGGGCTAACACTCGGTGTACTGTCTTTTGACTGATTCCATAGATAGATGCAACTTGGGCTGTAGAAGAAGTAGAGTAGAGAAAGTATGTCAATTTTTTTGACATCACCAATTGTTGGTCGACCAGATCGTTTTACATCTTGAACACTACCTGTTTGTTTAAACTTCCGAAGAAGCTTCCTTAAATAAGCTCTCGATGTAGAGCGATCGGGGTGCCTCTCATTAAAATGACGTTCCGCTGCATGGTAATGATTTCCACATTTACCATTTATTAACACAGCTGCCACTTTGTCGGCTACAGTACGTACCATTCTGCCTTTGTAAAATTTTAAACGTCTCGTTAAACAATAATTAAACTAAATATTAACTAAGAACGACTAACTAAAAACAACTTGACTAAACTAAGCAGAAACAGAAACTAAATATCCAGGTATAAACGCGTTTGCAAACTAAAAATAACTAGAGAATTGACGAACGTCAACTTTTTTTACAAATAATCAAAGGCGGACGTTAGAATTTTTATTAATTAAACACCAAACTAGAATTTTAGTATTTATTCGTCAAAATCATCTTAAATCCAACCAAATTAGTATGATTGAATAGGTATATTAAAATAATTGTAGTTTCGCATTTAATTAATAAATATTCTAACGTTCCCCTCTGAATAATTCTCAAAAAAGTTGACGTTGACGTAAAAGCAATTAAAGAATTGAAAAACGTCAACTTTTTGACAAGTGACCAGAGGCGGAGGTTTTAATATTTTTAATTAAATGCGAAACAACAATTTTAGTATTTATTTTATTTATTCATCAAAATAATCTTAAACTAAAATAAAATTAGCATGGTTTAATAGGTATTTTCAATACCTTTTAAAAGAGGTATCACTTGCTATAAGGTCCTATTTAAAATTATCTGTCACAGTAGCTCTGTAACGTCATCTGTCACTATTACGTCACTTGTTATGACTAGTTAAGAAGCATAGGTCTGTTTATTACGTCCCTTCAAATTTCACTATTATAATTATAATGGTGGGGGAACGGACTTTTGACTAGCACTGTATAAAGGCATATAAAAATAAGAAAACTTTTTTTGTTTGGGTGATTATCTTGGTGATCTCAGTTAATAGCTCGTTAAGACTGCCAAGACGTTTCAGAAAATTGCTCTGGTTTAAAAAAAATGTGGGTAAACGTGAAACTCGATTTCGTTACAGATTATCCGGTATTATTTGTGATGATTTTGTAGCTACTATGTTGAATATGTTGTTATTGGAATGAAAACGCAAAACAACGATTTTTTTGTAAAAGTCTAAGTACCTATATGTTATATTGTAATTTGCTTTTGTAGGACCTACGGCTATAGGAGTAACACAACCTAAAAGATAAAATTCATATAGCCATGGACGAAAATCTACACAAACTATTCTCCCCCTTGTCTAAAGTATAATTTGAGTATGAATTCTAGATAATGGATCATTAAAACCTTGTTCTATAAGTAACTAGTGACTGTAGGTTGTATAGATATCTCTTAGCGGTACTATAATATATTGTAATCTGAAAAAATATGACCAAATAATAAACAATCATATTTATATTTATTCTAATATCATGTACAGTGTCATTCAATAGCTATGATTCCAGGCACGAAGAAGTTAACAAATAACCTTTCATAAATATGGTACATATAGTAAAAACCAGAGAGAATATTGTATTGTTCAAATTACTATGGAAAAAGCACAAAGTTATTAAACTTAAATGATGAATCGGCTGCACATGTGAATCCATTCCAACAGGGTTAAAGAAATAAATATAAGACTTTATCTAGTTTCGTACACTAAACTTTGCTGTTCATCATCAGGTCTCCGGACACGTTACTTAAATGCTAGAATTACAAATTGCAACTATCAGGATTCTATCAGGTATACTATAAATTTTGCCAATAGTATGTATGCATAGTTTTAAAGGGTATATAAATTATACTTACATATCGATGCAAGGAATGTAGTTATATAGAAACATACTTAAGATTCAATTATGCTAGGCTGTTGTCTGAGGGTCATCAGCTTTATTGCACATCGAAAAATGTGTAATTTCTCTTAAGGAGAAAGTTAGGAAACAAACAGATATAGCAAAAACAACTATTGATAAGATTAATAGTTGTCCGAAGAACTAATGATGAACAATATGAACAGCAAAGTTTGGTGTTCGAAAACAGTCTTCCAAGGTACAACGACCTGATTGTAAGTAAGTCTAATATTTATTTCTTTAACCTTAACTCTTTAAACTTAAATTAGATTTATATATGTATCAAACTTTATCGTGGTCTCTTTTTTTTTATTGTAATCTTCTTTTAATATTATCTTGAGTTAAACTATGTGAACCTCACTCAAAGTCTAAAACGTGATTACTATTAATTACTTAACTCAAGAATTTTTAATTAGACGTTGTCGTAGTGTTCCAATTCATGTGAATTATTTGAATCTGCGTTTATTAACATATTCGCTTCTTAAATTATCATTTCTACTGTTCCTAGCTACGGGAGTATCTACTCCAGTAGCTTCGTTCACACGTTGTTTAATATTGGTTCATTTATTTTTAGGAAAAAAGTTTGTTTATATTTAAACACTTTGTAAATTATCCCTTTGTATCCCGGTGTCAATCTGATCTGTTTACTCGTACCCTACCGTCACCATTCTATAAAATATCTTCTAATACGCGTACTCTCATCTTTCTTTATGAGACTGGAAAACATAATGAAACTGAATTACAAACGTTTCAAATCCAGTGGTTAGAAATTCTCCAAAATAATTCATATCAGTTTTTGTATGTCCCTAATAACTATATATTGACGGTTTTAAAAATAAAAAAATCTTTGTAAAGCAAATTTTATTTATTGTTTAAGTGAGGAATACAATATTTTGTGGTTTCAAATATAAAATACTTTTCTTAAATTGTTTAATAGACAATACCACATTGTTACTGTTTCTATTGTTTGCGCCATAAAATATTTGGTGGAACTGCCACTACATTTGAAACCAGCTGTACCTACTATCATATTTCACCCATATTTTTAAATGAAATTAAATAACATATTTATGAAATGTTACTTGTAAATACTAAACGCCTGCTATTGTGTATGTAGAAATGAATAAATTATTTGTTTTCTTTTCTTCTTTGAGAGACAGTGTTAAGTGTGTAAATATTGTAGTGAATATATTTTAGCTATTGCGTTGATAATAAAAATAAAACTTTATGATAATTTGTTATTCTGTAAACTTTTCTACATCGATGTATCTCCTAAACTTTTTGACAATAATATTTGTTGTATGTTGTATAAAATAAAATGTTGAAAGTGGTTGTTAGTTGTTTTTGTTATCTATTTTAGTTGTACTATTTTTGATAATAAGCCTTAAATATTACACAAAAGTGATATACGAACATCATGAAAGGAAAATCCACAAGGAAACTAAGTTCCTGTAGCTGACTGTATTCGCTCCGTGCGTAACCATGGTAGGGGTACCTTGAAACGATGCCAGCGTGCGTAGCGGCGAAATATGACAAAATTGGACCTATTTTTTCACGCATAAATGTTATCAAAAATGGATGCAAATATATGTTGCGAATTTAATTATGCTAATACAGTAGACTCCCTCTATAACGAGAACTGAAATGGCAGACTAATTACCTCGTTATAAGCGGATCTCGTTATATCCAACAACAATAATATTGTGCATACATATAAATATGTAGTTTTCTAAAACATTAACTTATAGTGAAGCCATTCGGAGCAATATAAGATGCTAATAAATATTGTTTGAATGGCGTTTTTAAAACAAAGTTATTTACTTTTATTGTCAATGAAATGCATTAAAACAAAAAAGAGTTGTTTACTTTTACTGTCGATGATATATGTTAAAACAAAAAATCTGTATTCTGTAAATATGTATAAAGCGTATAAAGTTATTTTGTCATTTTTGACTGCTTTAAATTGTCCAGTATTCTATCTATCATATTTTCTAAAGATGTGAAACAGTTTTATGCTTCTTCATTTGCGTTTTGTCCTTGGATAAAGTTTCTGACAACCTTTAAAACACTTTCCACATCTTGTCTATTAGGACCCATATTATTAGGTGTGAATGGTCAACCCAATACAATGACACTTGTGAATCATAAATTTTACATTTCCGACTAAGAATCATAAATTGTAAGAAGTTTATTGCGGGCGGCCCGCAGTTAAAAAGGGTATTTATTTATAGCTACGGCCGGGCCAAAACGTAAAAAACACGTTTTGCAATCTTATTTTCTCTCGTTATAAGCAAATTTACCTCGCTATAAAGGGTTATAGTTCAATAGAAATTTCACGGGACATCTAATGTACCTCGTTATAAGCGAAACCTCGTAATAACCGTGTTCGTTATAAAGGGAGTATACTGTAATAGCAAAGATGGTGAGTGTAGTTTTTATAGGTTTCCAAAGATTACATAAAATTAGAGAAAAGAAAAAGATGGATCCGTGCTATTAGTATGAAAAAGTAAATATCACATAATTTCAATTTTATGCAATTGAAATAGGAAAAATTTAAATAATTTACCTTAAATGATATTTCATAAGGCTTCAAGCTAACTGCAGCCTGCCTGATGACTTTAGCTTTTATATCATAACTTTTACTATTATTACTTTTAATTACATACTCTTCCACATGACAAACGTCATTTGCCAGTACTAGATTTTTCCCTTTCTTTTCCGTTTGGGGTTGAAAAGATAAATTATGATGAATTTTTAGAAACCCAGTTTTTAATAATACATTTACTTTGTACATAAACTGAAAAAATATAATTAAAAAACTAATTATTAATAATTGTCAATTTCGTATGTATTTAACATAAACCTCAAATTGGGAGGTCCAAAACTGTCAGATGAAGGCGGTAGGTGTCGCGTCAGTCACGCACGGAGCGAATACCATGTATCACAAAAAAATTTTTTAAAATCCTTAATAAAAGGTATATAATTAAAACACCCAATCGGGCTATATCACAAAACGTTTTTGGAATCTATATTCCATCATCAGTGTGTCTAGGTGTACATGCTGTGAGCCACTAAATATTTGGGTAAAAACCCGTTAAATATTATTCATTTAAATTTAGGTTACATTATTCAATCTTATATGTTAAGATGTTAAAGTTAGCAGTGGAGTTGATAACATGGCAACGTAAGACTCTACATGAGGTTGCTGGTCCTGATACAAAGTGTCTACGAGGACTTGTTGATATTTGCATCAGGCATGTAAAAACATGTCGATCGGATTAGCCAAGCGGGCTGGGCGGCTGGCTTCTCCTTCGCTTCAATGCGAGAGATGTCAGTTCGATCCCCGGCTCGGTGTGCAGAAAACAAAAAGGCTAACGCAGCAGTTTAAAATTCTAAAATGAATCTGCGGCTTAGTCTAGAATATGCTGGTATCTGATCGGCCTATGGTGGAGCAGTACGGCAAGAGATAAGGGCTTGCGGCTAGGTGATACTCCTCCATAGATCCCTACCGGAAGGGCGTCGAACGCCTAAATACCGGGTATATATATATATATATATATATATATATATATATATATATATATATATATATATATATATATATATATATATATATATATATATATATATATATATATATATATATATATATATATATATATATATATATATATATATATATATATATATATATATATATATATATATATATATATATATGTAAAAACATTACAGCTGACAGCATTTCAGAAAACAATCTTCCCTCGTACCAACGGCGTTCACAAATTTAAACTGATTGGGTGCAATTTGTTCCTCGCATTTCCGGTAAATTCTTTTGTGGATGAATTTTAAAAACAGCTTCAACAGATGGCTCATTAGGCTTATGGTCCTATAGTCTTTCTGGTGCCGGTTTGGCTTTAGTCAATTCAATACGATTACGCACCCCCCTCTTTCCTTGTCTAAGGTACCTCCTTTCCTTGTATATACAGTCGAAGTTTTTTTGTCACCATTTTCATTGTCACTAAATTGTAAATTGGCAAGTAATAATTCAAAATGATTACGCGACATATGAAACGTTACTTTGTTTTCGTTTAATGGAATTTTGACCAATACGAACACAACTTTGGCAATGTTTGCAATTCCATCCAGACAAGAATGGCCAAAAATTTCTTTATTTCTTCGTTATTTGTATCTACCCACTTAGGAATTCTAGCTTTTGGACCGTGACCACCTATATTCAACTACTGATGTGCATATTGATTGATTTCTTGCACAATCCACTCAATAATATTCAATATTATTCATATTAATGTTATATTATTCATATTATTAATATTATATTCAATATTCAATAATATTCACAATCCACTCACAAATAGTTGAAAATAGTAGAGGGGTTTTTTTATCATATATGCTTGGAAACCTGAGTCTTGAACACTGAATGTAATATTTTTCAAGTTCTGACCATCTACATTCTTCCATGTCAAGGATGTGTTATGATCAATCGCAATGTCGTCGTTTTCTAAACAGCTTTCATCATCGATATTGGGAAATAACATTTTCAATCGTATCATCTGCTGTTCTTGAGATTTATGATGTTGAAGGTAAATTTTGTAAATTTGCATTTTTGGTCTTTTGCTTTCCGGAACACCTTTATTTGACGAAAAACTACTTATTTCGTCATCACTACATAATTCAAAATTTTTATCCAACACTGTGATCACTGTTTTCGTCTGAAAAAAACTCTTACTGTAAACATGTTTAATATTTTGGCCCAGTTTTTTTTACTATGCATGGTGGTGTTTAATGTGTTAAAACTATTACTTTTTACAATCATCCATAGTTGGTATTTTATTTGAAGTAACTCCATATTTAAATGAACATTTCTTTTAAATGCTCTGTTCTTGCCCTACAAAGTTTAAGCATTTTTCCTAAAGAGCTTGTCTCCCCTGCTCCAGTTTTTGTTCTAAGTATTTTCTACTAGCACTATCACTTTCAGTGCTTCCTACTAACACTACATTAGCAGCATACATTAGGCACTAGGGAATATTACCTTGTAGTTTTAGTGTTCAATGCTAATGAGAATAAATAAGGACTAAGGACCAAACCTTAGTGCAATCCTACTTTCACATGAAATTTGCACCAAACCTTAGTGTAATCCTACTTTCACATGAAATTTATCAGTCTCTCCCACAGCTGTTCTAGCACTAGTTGTTACCCTCTCATACGTGTCTCTCACAATCTTCACTGGGAACTCCTTTCTTACTCTGTGCCAAATCCAGAATCTCTGGAGAAACTCTACCATATGCTTTCTCGAGATCAATGAATACCATATGAGCGTTTGTTTCTTTATTCCTGTATTATTCCATCAGATGTTTTATACTGAAAATTGTATCTGTTGTGAATGTGTTTTGCATAAAACCAAACTCGGATCTCAATTACTCAATTACTCTCTCACATATTTTCATGGTGTGACATGATGATAGACATGAAAATTAATTAAAGTATTTGTTTAAGTTTTATCTTGTTTTAATTAAATTAAATAAACAAATAACTAAAGAAAGAAAATACTTGAAATTAATTACTCAAAAACTTTTTATTATTCAAAAATCTGGTGATACAATTATTGGTTAGAATTTGGTGATGGCTTGGACCAATCAACATTGAGAATAAGATGATCATAACCATGTCCATGAAGCATTGTGATTGCCTTAGCTGCATCAGAACGAAATTTGAAATGTATATAAGCAAATCCTTTACATCCACCAGTTATCTTGTCTTTTGCTAAATACAATTTTTGAATTGGTCCAAATTGTTTGACCAGATCTTCTAAATCAGTTTCAGTTGTGGATTCACTCAAATTGGCAATTCTGATAGCGCAGGAACTATCATCTCGTTTAGCTACATTAGACCCATCAGTTCTCTTCACACCTCCATCTCTCAAATTAGGAGGTACATATTTGGAACCTTGTTTACCAGTCTCACCAACAGCTAAAACAATAAATATTTAATTATTACCTGTTACTTTTGACTGGTTAAAGATATGTAACATAATTTTTTTTATATCTATAAGATTTGGGAATTCTTGGGAACATTTAAAATCAAAAAGAATAAAGTTAAGAACTAGAGGATAAAAAAGATCTATAATAGCAGCAATATTTTTTTGATTGTTTGTTTGCATTATTTTCGTTTCTTATTTTAAATCCATATTCAGACATTTCTTCATATATTTTAATTTTAATGTAATTATTTTGCTAAAAGATAATTATTTCAATACATGTACTTATTTCCAGTGTTTTGGTCTTAATATTTTTAATAATATTTTGCTCTTATAATAGTACATCATCATCATCATAAGTGGCTCGACAATCCGTTCTGGATCTTGGCCTGCCCACAAAGAAGTCGCCACTCCTGTCGATTCCTGGCAACTTCCCTCCATCTTCTAACCCCTAGAATCTGTAGGTCTTCTTCCACATCATCAATCCATCATAAAATCCAATAACACTTATCAAACCACACAATCCAGTAATTTTTATTATTATATATTGAAAAACTTTTTCTGATATTCAGTTTTTCTAAACATCTTAGTACAATCATCATACAATAAAAACCTTCTTCAATAAATTTCATCTTGTTATTGAGGTAAAGTACTTAGTTCTATTTTTAATTCTTTAGTATGAATTTGGAACTAGTGTTTCTGTTTTTTCTGTAGTTATATTGTTCCCATATTTTTCATTCCATTCTTTTCAAACCTCTTTTTCACTGTCACTCTTTTCAGACTGTTATATATTTTTATTTATGCTTTCTTACTGATTATATTCTTACTGTAACTGTCTTTATGCCACATAACTTGTTTATTTTTGCTTGAGACATATTGTATATTTTGCTGCTGAAACTGTAGTTTTATATAATTTTGTATATAAGTATTTGTCTAATCCTTTAAAATCATTAAGTACATCTTAGTTTCCTATTGCTTATATTGAGTTGTATATACACTGTATTGAGTTGAAAAATGTTGAAATTAAACCTCATTTTTCTTGGAATCTCAGTTTGGTATTACATAATGCAAAGTACCTACATTTCAAACTTTCTTTTGTCATATTAGTTTTCCTATCATTAGATAAACTTATCATTCTATCAAAAGCCTTTTAACATCTATGACTAGCATATATGTGTTACATGCTAGTCATAGAGATGTTCTATATGCTACTTATAACAATTCACCTAGTATGTTAAAAAGAAAAGTAACAAAAATCAAATAAAGAAAACAAAATGCAACATATAATAGTAATAAATATTTTCGTATATACATACCTGCACCTCCAACTGCTGATATTTTCTTATCATCTGGTGGCTTTCCACCAACAAACATAGTGTCCTTCCATGGACATTTTGTAGTCCAATGTTCACCATTACATGTACGACATTTAAAGAATTTCTTGTCACCCATTCCTGAAACAAGAAAAATAAAATTATTTAAAAAAGGAAATATTGATTCTTGGTCTGATACTCTCCTGTGCATGCTTTAGATATAGTTTTAGTCTATTATATTTATACAAGATGTTTGATGATATTTTGTAGCTAAATTCATAATATGTGCACATTATATTGGTGAGAAATAAAGGTAAAAGGTATAAAGGAGTTAAAAAGAATAATTAAAAATACCAAAAAACTGTTATTGATTATACTTGAAATAGAGATAAAAAAGAAGTTTATGAATTAAGTTTTGCAGAAAAAAAGACAATTTACTAGTATTAAGATAAATTAGATAAACATGAAACTAAACTTGTTTTACCCTTTGGCTGTGGTATATAAATGAGAATAATACACTTGTATGTGGTAGTCTTTTAAAGAAAAATATTAAATATTAAGGTATTTATTGCACTGTAAATACCCCAAAGTAATCTATAATAACATTTTTTATTAAAATTTCTTGCAAAGTGCACATGTGCTTCCTCCGCATATTTTTAGGATTTTCAAAAAATAAGCAGACTCACTTAGGCTTCTTAATAAAATAATATAATTTTAAAAAAAATTGAAATTTATTCATGAAATATAAAAAAAAACATATGCAAAATGAAGAAATGTGCAAAGTTTTATTTGTGATACCCCATGAAACATTTACCTAGGCAGAGTCCAGATATCTCTGCACAACTGTATAAAATATCTTTTCGAGTCCTGCCATGATAATTTACCAGGCTAACGTTTACAGGTACATGCCCAATATTCCCTTTCATTGGTTGTAATTGAAGGTGTAGTCAGTGGTAATAATTGTATCACTGGATAGTATGGTATCAGCTGATCTCAGAGATTTATTTCACCCATAAATCTGTTATATTCTATAATAGGAACTGGTTTTTCTTCCTCTCTAGCTCTTCTATATTTTACCATGCTAGATGATTTTTAAACTCAGTAGAGATGAATATAACATCTCTCCTATCTGGCCATTTACCTATCATAATATTAGTTTAACTTACTTTCTTTTTGTCTTATCTGCTTCCAACTTTATATTTACTGCATCCACACCCAGACACAAACACAAATATGCACTTTTTTCTGATTTGATTATTATATTTTTAAACATTCCCAAAATCCCCCAAGATTTTTAAGAATCCCCAAAAAACAAATGCCATCTGTGAGTAGTTTGTGAAGTTTCCTTTATCTCTAGAACTGCTATGATCTCAGTCCTCTGTGAATTCCCAAAAAACCAATACCATCTGTGAGTAATTTGATATTATATGTTTACTATATGGGGAAAAAGTTTCCTGCATCTACTGAACTGACTGTTTACTGTATACCGAGCCAGAGTGCACATAAGAGCCATCCCCATATTTTATCCCCCAATTTATATGTTTAGTTTGGATGTTTATAAAAAGAATAGAAAAAGTTTACCTTTCAATTTGTCCAAAGAATCTTCATCTTGTTTATTATCTTCTTCCTTACTAGTGATATACTGCATATAAACGTCTTCGGCTACGATGGTAGTCGCGGGATTGGGACCAGGTTTATCATTGGCAACATCACCAAACTTTTTCCATGTTTTACGGAGAGCAATTGACTTGGACACAACACGTTTCTCAATTTTGTACGTCCTGACAATTTTAACTTTCTTATCGTCTTCATTGTATTTATATTCAGTAACAATCTTGAAACCATTTTCGAAGACTTCACTGGGTGGTGGCAAGGCACCTCCTTCTAATTCTACCTCGTCAGCCCAGCTGGACTTTATTTCGTCGGCTGCTGGCATTTTTAATCTTAAAAAGTGATTCTTTCCAGGCGATGACTACAAAAATACAATATTGTTAATTTGTAAAATATAATGTCACGTACTTTTACTAACCTAAAGAAAGAGGTTCTTCTTCTTCTTTTTATTCTTTTTTTAAAAAAGGTTGATTTCTTTATTTCAAAATTGACATATGACGCTTAGGCATTTTCACGATGACAGGAGGAAAAATAGAAAAGATATTTCAAATATGTGGTAATTGATTTCTAAAATCAAATCTTACAATCTTGATTTTATAAAACAAAAATGTATAGAGATAAAGACTGTCCAAATTGATTGTGTTTTTATTTCCTTATACCCCATATAAATTTAAGTATAAATTCTTTATGGATGAAACACTATATTTATGAGATATCAACATAACTCTAAAATGTAGCAGGTAAATGACAAGAAAATATTAAAATTATAAATATTCATTGAATCAGATTCAGCCTTTATTAAAAATATATATATATATATATATATATTTCAAGCACAACTAAATTTCAGTTTCAGTAGATTAGGAAAAAATAATATGTGAATTGACAACACTGTTCGGATAGATAAAAATCCAAAATCGCTGTCAAAAATTTTGAGGTTGTGGGAGAATGTTGAAAGCTAAAAAAATATTTATGTTTTTATATTGAAATTCTGAAATTGTATAAAGCAGTAAAATGGAGTTTACAGCAGATAATTTAGAAAAAGCGGTTACTTTATTTTATCGAACTGAAGCTCATCAACAAGCAGAAGCACATCAGTGGTTAACAGAAGCTCAAAATTCTCCTCTAGCATGGAGTTTTGTTTGGGAACTTCTCAATCCTCAAAGAGTAAAGTTATTAAAATCATTACATATCAAGATTTTTATTTTTACGTGTAGGTAAAATGAGATGCCTAATATAAAGGCAAAATGGTTATACAAAGCCATTAGGAAATGTAATTCAAGAAGTCAACACAACCAGCAAATGGCTCAACTCACTCTACTACATAATTGCTATTGTCCCTGAATAATAGCCCCAGTTTCTACTGACGATGAATTATAAAATAATAAGAGCACATTTAATATTAAGCATTAGAGTTTTAGCACATCATACTCTTCACCAGAGACTGTGTCACAAATATGGAACTACTTATGTTTCTTAACAGACATTTAATAGTTAAAATTAGCCCATTCCAACATATATTATCAACTTTAGAAGATTCTAAACCTAAGCTTTTTTTTTATCTTAAAATACTTTAAGAATTTATCATAAAATAATATAATGAATATTATTTGTATCTATTCAGTTAATTCTTGTCTGCTTTATCATTGTATAAGCAAGTTGAAATATTGATTTCACCTAAATATCAAGAGCATTATAGAGAAAGTCAAACTCCACTATAAACCCTTATTTATTGTTTTGAACTTTTAGTATCTCATTTTACTGATTGTTAGTTAATTTTTATTATTGTAGTATTATTACTATTGCTATTTTAATGTATTTATATTTTAGAGTTCTGAAGTTCAATTTTTTGCTGCTACCACACTTCACACAAAACTTATGAAGCATTGGAATGAAATTCCTGAAGATCATTATGAATTGTTAAAGAAGCGAATTTTAGATTCCATAATTAGTTATGCCAGTGGCCCAAAAATTATTTTAAATCGCCTTTGTATTACGGTAATATAAATCTGATTAAGTATATCTTTAGTACATATATATAAAGATGCATACAATATTTTCGTTACATAATAGAAACATATATTATAGCATTTCTCTTTAGAGCATTTTCTTTATCTTAGTATACTTTAACACATCACTTGATTCCTAAAGGCCCCAGGTTGACTCAATCTGAATAAAATTAGTACCTCAGGATAATAATGAGTGATTGAAGTTTAAAACTTGTCCTGTAACCTTCCTTGTATACTATTGACCCAAGAAATAGCAGCCCCCTGCTATACTCCACCTGCTAAGCTCACAAGTGGTGTAAATAGGGACAAATATTATATTGTTGAACTATAGATGACCAAGGATTATACACAATCCTTTATAACTGACTAGAATATTTCCTTGTACCAGCTAAAATTTATATTAAGGCTCTTCAAGTAGCTCTGAACACAGTCCACCACATTTCCTCCTAATAAAACCATAGTAAATAAGGACAATAAAAACAATATTGAAAAATAGCACTACAAAGAAGCTACCCTAACATATTTTCCTCCAGTCTCTACCAATGTTTTCTTCATGAAGAGCATTTTTTTTTCAGAAGCTGTCTGTTATAAACTAGTCATACTGCAGCCAATTTGCTTATTATATATTTGGAGAGTATCTTGAGAGAGAGTGACCTAATGAACATTTGTATAAGATATTTCCTTGTTTTTGGGTACTTTTGTAGTTTCTCAATGAGGCAGCTCATTGAAATCTTCCTTAATATCAAAGAAAGAGGAAAGCACATTCCCTTTGTTGCTAATTGCTATCTCTACATTGGTTAGCAGAGAATGCAATTTGTGTATTTGGCACTGATTTAAGCATACTAAGTAGGATACAATAAAAGTGATTGATCATGTGATGCTCAATGCTTTGGTAGAAGAATATTCACTCTAGCCTCGAAAATAAAGAAGGATGAACTACTAGGCATATAGCTGTCTATATAGGTGATCTGAAGATCTTTTCTCACCTTTGGGATGAAGATCATCCCTTATTTCCCAATCCTAAAGCAAAAATAAATCCTATTGAATTTCATTAGTATAGAAGTTAGTTGTATGATCCATTCTATATGATGCTAATACCTCTAGGCGAATGACATGCTTCCTCGCTGAGAATTTTGAGTACTGTGATGATGTTTGTAGTGAGTGAGAATCTGAGGTTATAACTAGTTGTATTGTAGCTAATTGATTTAGTATACTTCCTCCATTCATGTAACCTTCTGGCTGAAGTTTTAGTACTAACAACTACTTACATATCTGGGTCCAATAGCTTTGTGTGTCCTCCTAAGCACAGTGGTGGCTTAGGAAAATTAGAAATTTAAAAATTGCTGGCCTCTGTGCACCTAAAACTTAGTATGCCTATGATTTAGTATTAATTTAGTATTTAAGTAATTCTTTATTTAATATTGACTTTTCACAAACTGTTTGTGATACTTCAATTGTATAAAATATCTTTTGTAAAAGTTGATTTTTGACTTCAAAATCTGTTACACATTATTGACAAACTTCTGGTTTGGAAATCAAAACAATATTTCAATATATATTATTTTGTAGCTATCTGCTTATATAATTCATACTGTTCCAACACACTGGCCGAAAGCATTTGAAGAACTAGTATCAAGTTTTCAACCGCAATATCTACCAAATGTTGAACCAGAGAGAGTGATTTGGATATTATTAGAAATTCTAACTGTGATACCTGAAGAGGTTAGTGTATAATTATCACAATAAGTTTCATAACATATGCATTTTTTTATTTTCAATGAAAAATGATTTAATATTTTTATGGCTCCTTTGGTATTTATATAATCTTTACATTTCTGTATTACATTATCCACCACCATTTTATTCTAGTTTAAAATGTTATATTAATTAAGATACAAACTCTTTAAAACAACTGGTTAGTTGTAACGATACATTATTTTCTGTGCCATGGTTTGGAATTATTTTGTCCTAGTTTCGTCTGTGATTGCGGCAGACATTATCAAAGATGATGCATCAAGGGTTGGGATTCTCCACCTGATTCAGGCCATCACTAATTTGGAATGATATTGTTGCATATTTATTTATTCATTTGAAAAAGAAATGCACTACCTTCGACAGTGAAGTTTTTTCTTCTGTTCAGTAATAAAACAGTGAAAAACCCAAGAACTGAAATTTTCTTCTCTGGAAATTAATGTTTCAAAATGTGTAAAATATATAAACTTCACATTCTGGTAGCACTGAATATACCTATTAAAGTTTTAATTTTAATGAAGACTCTTTAATCTTCAACTGTTACAGAAGGTACCTGAAACACATTTAATCTCCATTTCAACTGCTCGTGTATTAAACTTGGTTAGGACTGTATGCTGATTCTTCCAAGTTCGTCCTCAGCAACCAAGGAAGAGGCAATGTGCATTAAATTTGTGCATTTTTTCTGAAATTATTAATTATATATAAAATAATATCAATATGCTTTCAGTTTCAAAGAACAACATTGGCTTTAAACCAAAGGAATAGAGTCAGACAAGTTCTTCAGGATGTTTCAAAGGATATATTAACAGTTGTGGAAATGTGTTTGATGCCCATACCTGCTGCAGGGTAAATATAAAATTAATTGTAATTTTTAATTTAACAATAAGTGAAAAAACTGTTCCAAACCAGGTAAGTCATAGTATATCTAATATAATGAATAAAAAGTGAAGAAATAGGCACATAAACAAATAACAAGCAATAGATGATACAAAAATCCAATTTATTATTATCATCATCACACTTATTATCAATGATATTCGTATTAAACAGTAAAAAGAGGCAAATGACAAGGAAATACAGGAAATATATATACTATATAAGGCTAAAAAATGTTAAAGCTAGAACATGTTTCATTATGCAACAACTTACTTATTTACTGTGGATTCTATCAACAGAAAAATCTCAAAGAAGGTGGACCTTCCAATGTGTAACACATTTGTAAAAGAATGATAGAATTTATTACATTTTTTTAAAATTCCAGCTAAAACACTAATAATGGAAAAACAGTAAATAAGGAAAAAAGAAACAGGCATGACCAATAAAAAGTATAAAATGTAAACCTCCTCTCATATCCTCTGTTAGTGCACAGCTTTGACCTACCTGAAGAAAATGGTTTTTATTTAATACTTTTACTGTTTGCTTCTAAAATTCTCGAAACACGAGTTTTTGGAATTCCGTGATTGCTTTCTGATTTGCTGTTGTTTTACTTGAAGATCGACCAGATCGCCAATCAGTGTTACAGACATGTGACCATACTTGTTTAAAGCAAAACAATACAAATTTGTTGCTTGCATCTTATATTTTCAACAATAATAAATTGTAATGAACTCAGAAGACAATGTAAACAAAAGACTAACAATGTGCTAAACGCTACTCAAGAGTTCGCTATTCTGGCATGAACTAATGAATGAAGGTAGGCTACTTTGGAACAGGCTTTGTATACTATGAAAACTGCACGAAAACATTTACAACGAAAATAAATAGAATTGCTAAATATATAGTACCTAAATTATAAAATTATTATGTATAAACTTTTAAGTACATATTTATTTACAGATTTAACATGGGTAACTTAACAACATACCTGAATGCATCAAGATGCGCTTCTGCATGGATACAATTGGGAGGTCTAAATATGGATGAATGTAATTCAGTGAATAACCTCCTCATTGATCTTACGTGTTATGTTTATTGGTAAGTACAGAAATTTTAGCATCAATTGCAACTTCTATGTTAAAACAGTTTAATTAACTGAGACTAAATCAGAATCTATAAAACACATATCTTGTCTGTACACCTAGCATAATATATACTGCAGAAGCTAGGCAGTAACATCAAAAAGTAAAAGACTGGTGGAAACATCAGAAATTAAGTTAATTAATAGAATAGCTGTAAAAGCAACCCTAGACATTGAATATAAGCCACATAAGCAAAATCAGATATATTAACAAATGGATACTACATAGAAAAATAAATAAAATGAGTACATCAACAAAATGGAAGCAGGAAATTAGTATAAATCTCTCTCTCTCCCTCCCCCCTCTATCTCTCTCTCGCCCTCCCTCCCCCTTCCTTTTTTTCTCTCTCTCTCTCTTCCTTTCTCTGCTGACTCTCTACAGACCAAATCAGGCCCTGATCCTCCAGCATTTGCTTTCAAGCATTCCTTTATTTGGTTACTCTATCCCGGATATTCACCCTCAAAATCTCTCTAGCATCGTTACTCACTTCCTCTTCCTATGTTAATATTTATTCTTACAAGGTGACCTACTTACTTTTGACGAATCTACTCCACAACGTTGATAAAATGAACTAAGCGCACGAAAAAAAAATGTGACTTCAATTGGATGTAACATTTGCTTATTTTTCACGTTAGGAACTACATAGTAGATTAGAATAGATTAAGAGAGGTGGCCTTTAAGCCTATTCCACTGCGACTTTTTAAGATCTATTGTGGTCCTCTAGTCCTAGATAACATTCTGTAGCCTTCTCTAGTATGAGTACACTTTTATTCCAGTCTTCCCTGCCTGGTATCTTAATTGTGAACTTATTGTTAAAGCTGTATCTCGTAGCTGTTACATCGATAGGTTTCCCCATCACAATATCGGCTTTTAGCTCCTCGATTAGCTTTCTGTTGTCAGTACCATGGATCTGGCTTATATATCGCTGACTATGGATTAATCTGTGCATCACTGATCTGGCTTCGCCCTGTATAAAGATATGAAGTGGTGGTAGATTCAACAGGACCTCCAATGATGCAGTAGGAGTTGTTTTTATGGCCCCCGTAATACACAAGCATGCTAGCCTTTGTGTATTACCTAGCAGCCTTATTGCTTCCATTTGCTGCGTTTTTGTTCACCACGTCACCGATCCATAGGTTATCATGGGTCTAATAACTCTTGTGTATAACCATAGAGTCATTTTGGGGTTAAGTCCCCAATTCTTACCGCACATTCTTCTACATTTGCCCAGGGACATAGTAGCTTTCTGTGTGGTTTTCAGAATGTGAGTATTCCATGATCAACATATACCCCAAGGTATTTTGTTTCTTTGGCAAATGAAATCTCTGTTCTTCCCAGCACCGGTGGTTTTAGGCCTTGCAGTGCTGTTTTTTTGGTGAAGTTGACGATTTGTGTTTTCTGAGCATTGACTATCAGTCTCTCTTGTTTACACCAGTCGTCAACTATATTTAGGGCTGCTTGCATTCTCTCAGACACTACCTGAGCAAACCTGCCCCTGACAACAATTGCTATATCGTCAGCATATCCTAGTAGACAATAAAAGCCTTCTGTGGACAGATTTCTGAAGGGATCATCTACCAAGGTTGCCCAAAGTAGAGGGGACAGAACTCCTCCTTGTGGACAGCCTCCACCTAATTTTGCTTTGATAGTTGCTTTACCCAGAGTGGACATTACTGTCCTATTCTTTAGGGATGCCCTTATCCATCTGCATATTATCCCAGGTGCGCCTCATCTACTCATAGCCCCTATCAAAGAGCTGGTGGTAACATTATTAATGTCCCTTCTATATCTAAAAAAGCGGCCATTGCTATCTCTTCGTCTTCCATTGACTTTGAGATAAGCCTATTTAGATCATCCAACGCAGAGTCCGTAGATTTACCAGGTTGGTATGCATATTGACGATTGCTTAGAGGATTATCTTTTAGCACTTCGTCTCTGATGTACCTATCAAGAAGCCTTTCCAGCGTTTTTAATAGAAAAGAAGATCGGCTTATCGGTCTATATGACTTTGGTGTTAGGTCTGATACTTTACCTACCTTAGGCAAGTATATGACTTTAACCTTTTGCCATATTTCCGGTACGACCCCCTATGCTAAACTGGCTTTGAGGAGCTTGCATACTTTGATCTTTGCTACTTGCAAAGATCCCACTGCAGGATCACTATGTTCATAACGTAGTACATCAAACTCACAATCTAAATCTGAGAAAATATACAAAGTATGGTGGAACAGTGGGTTGACTAAATCTGGGTCCTGCTATCTCAGGATCTCATCTTTGGGGTGCAGAGAGTCAGAATATACATATAATTTGTTCTTACATCTTTATTGTTGACACACTATTTAGAATTTATAATTAATGATATTTGTATAATACTTAATTGAAGATGTATCGGGATTTACTTGAATCTGCGTGGTAATATCGTTGACTACGCGTAATTGAGATTACACCTGTTTTATTACGAGTACCGACCAACTAAACTACATTACTATTAGTGAATTACCTGATTCCTCTCTGTTTCCCTTTTATATCATCAAGGTTGTAGTACACATCGCCTCGTTACTAGGCCAAGTATGTTCATACATAATTGCTTAATCTACAAGGTTGACTTGTACAGTGCATAGAAATGTTAGGAAACAAGACACGCATGGTATCCAATACGTGTGCTCCAGTTTTCTATTGAAAACAAATATTTATTGCGATATAATATTGTTGATACTTCTAATATTTTTGTTGCTTACCACGTAGTTATTTCATCACCTTGTAGAATTCTGCATATTATCCAAGCCTGGAGAATATCATTGCCTACATTTTTTCTAAATAACTTTTTGGGATATTCTGTCCCATAATGGAATTACCGACCAATGTCGCACTAAAAACTCACCCTGTATATATAAGTATATATTATGTAAGTAAATCGATTCTTCAAGTTATTTACAGGTGTTCTTTACATTGAATTTTAAAATCAGCTTACAATATTTACGAAAAGTTTTTGAGTTTCAATATTTTTATAGGAATAAGTCTGATCCAGAAGGTTTGTCTGGTGATGAAATGGATTTGATGGAAATAACAGTAGAGGCTCTTACAGCAATTTTTCAGCATCCTCACACCCACAAGTATAAAAATCATGTGTTTAAATATGCAGCTCAAATACTTCACAAATTCGATAAGATATTGGATGTGGAAAGGAATCAACAGGATATGAATAAAGTAAGTATTGACTAAAGGATTTTTGTTTTGTTGTTTTGGTTATCTTTCCGCAGTCATTGAAGAGCAACTAAAGAATATTTAAATCTAGGTACAAGTGAGATATGTTACACAACTAGAAGAAAATATATCAATAATAGTCATTCACTTAAATCACACTTAATCGCGGGAAGTATAGAAATAACTCTAAATAATGACTTGTTACAAAATATATTTTCCAATATAACAAAAATAAATGAATAGCAACGTTTAAAATTACATTATACAGGAGCCAATAAAATTTATACCTCGTTGGTCTAACCCCTGTCTAGTGAGTTTGGTATCTTTTATTTGGTCAAACATTTTTTTCCTAATCTATGAAACACATTTTTTTTTAATGTAGTTACACTCTTTAGCAATCAAAACACAAATAATGTTCTATAAGCTAATTTGCTGGCTGCAGAGCAGAGGGCTTCTATTGGCTTGCTGAGGTATTCTCCAGTGACAAGACCACTTTAACCGTTTCTCAAGTCAGCTGGCCAGTTTCTTTTAAGTCTCCTATTGGCATTATGTTCTATTAGAGGTTGAAATAAGGGGTTACTGTGTGATTTTAGTCCTTCATGGTGCTTCATGCTATATTTAGTAATTACATCCTGTATGAACGGGATTCTTAGGTCTTCATCAAGCGTTAGGTTTGACACATACCAGAGTGCATCAGTTATCGTTCACAGTATTTTCGATTGGTTTTTTTGAATTATGTATTTGTCTTGCTCGCACATCCTCAGAGTCGGATTCCATACCTCCAGATAGGTTTTATGATAGCTTTATAGACAAAGATTTTATTTTCTAGGGTCAGTTTCGATTTCCTACTGACTAGCCAGTTTAGATCTTTCATTCTTAAGTCAATTTGTTTCCGCTTCGTAAGAATATGTTCTTTCCAATTGATTTTTAAGTCAAGATGTATTCCTAGGTATTTGGTGCTAGAGGATTGAGGAAGTTGGATATTGTTAAGTTAAACTGGGGGACGCTGCTCTCTTCTTAAGGTAAAAGTCACTTGGACTGATTTTGTTCAAATCATTTTAATTCCTCACTTGTTTGACCACGTTCGGATTTCATTCAGTTGTACCTATAGAATGTTAGATGCTATAGTTGTATTTTCGTCGAATGAAAGGATGACAACATTATCTGCAAATGTACCAGTGATGGTTTTATTATTGGAGGGTAGATCTGCTGTGTATAGCACATATAATATTGGTCCAAGAACGCTGCCCTGTGGGACACCAGATTTTATAGGAAAATTATTGGAATTACTTTCATTCACTCTTGTTCGGAATTCTCTCCCACTTGTGATGGGAAGATATTTCTTGATTTTGAAAATCAGGCCTATGTGCCAAACCTTGTCAAAGCCTTGACTAACGTCTAGAAAGGCAGCCTTTATCTGGTAGTGCCTTTATCATCTTGGCTGTTATTTTGTCATGCTCAGGAGATTTTCTAATGTTTAAATATTGAATTTCTTGTTGAACTTCGTTTTTGGTTAGTGGTCTGATTACTGGTATGTTCGCTGGAATGTTATTTATGTCTCTTTCAATTTCAGTGTCTGGAGCTTCGTTGTTGGGAGTAAATACTTGAGCTAGGTATTTGGTAAATAGCATTCTTTTTTCCTCATCACTTCTAGCCCACTGTAGTGTTAGTCCCTATTGGTTTCTAATTGGAGGTACCAGAGTTTTAGGTTTTTTGGAGTTTTTGATCGGTTTCCATATTGATTTGTCGTGGTGAAACACATAAACATATTTTGTCTGTTCTCTGCATTTTTGTAATAGCACTGTAACACTATAGAATGTCTCTATGGTCACAACCCTTGGAGAGGGTGGGTTAATCCCTATCTTAAATGGGAGCATTCATTGGCCCCATTTTTGTTGAGTATTGAAATAAATATTGATTTCAACGGGTCTTGCGGGAAACTTGCTGTTTCATATATGTTGTTAACTAGTTAATGTAGTATATTTTGGCTTTGTTCTTCCAAGAATTTTAATCTTATTCCTTATTCCCAGAACCTGAATATCTCCACATTGTCTAGGAAACATTTTTGCTCGTTGTCTCTGTCCCACAGACTTTTCAAACGTCGATTTTTGGACCGGTTCCTCATCTTTTATTCTTAAGATATACCCGACCCATCTCAATCTGGTGATTTTAATTGTTTTTATGATATTTGGTTCTCTGTATAAATGTTATAGCTCAAAACTAAAACGTTTACTCCATAAGCCATTGTTATTTAGGGCCATATATTTTTGAGTATGTGTCTATCTTTTTGAGTTGTCCCTGAGCCATACGTTGAAACTAATCTTACCAAAGTTTTATAAGTTTTAGTTGTTTCAGTTCTCGAGATATTTTAGTGTTTTAATAGGTCAAAGTAGCATCTGTTGGCAAGGATAATACACCTCTTCTTTAGTTTTTCATATCATATCTTAAATCGACGATAGAACCAATACGCACAAATTCTTGAACAGCTTCGATGGTTTGTCCATGTAAAATTAAGTTCTGTATCTGTCTGTGGAATTGCTATTACTACCATATATTTTGTTTTCATGATGTTTATTCTTCTTCTCATTACGCCGTCTCTTTTCGAAGGTTGGCGATCCAAATGGCAATTGTAGTTCTGGAAACTGCTGCGCGAAATATTTCTGTGGATGAGCGGTCGAACCATCTCCTCAGGTCTTTCAGCCACGAGTTTTGTCGTCTTCCTACTGATCTTTTGCCCTGTACTTTTCGTTCCAGTTTAACTTGAAGTAATTCATATCTTTCGCCTCTCAACACATGACCCAAGTATTGCATTTTCCTCTCTTTGATTATTCTTAGTAATTCTTTTTGTTTACACATGCGACGAAGTACCTCAACATTAGTAACTCTTTGTACCCATGGAATTCTCAACATTCGTCTATATATATACATCTCAAAGGCATCTATTCTTTTTTCTATATCAGAGTCCATTGTCCAACTTTCACAGCCATACAGTAAGACAGAAAAAACGTAACATCTGATCATTCGGATTCTAAGCTGTATACTAAGGTCTGATCTTGTAAAAAATGTTTTCATGCTCATGAATGTTTTCCTTGCTTATTCGATTCTTGATGATATGATGTTTATTACAAGTCCCATATTATTTGAGGCTTACAGTGACTGAAAGTGCTGTTCCTGGGATTTATTCTAATCCAGTTTCTGTATCGTCTGTCGAACTTCTCGAAGATTGGTAGATTATATTGTTGGTTGTGGTTATTGTTTTGTCTAGATTGTCGAGTTTGACAGATATAATATAATGATTCAAAATATCCCACCCAGCGATTCATTATAACTTGTTTATTTGTTAATAAAGTTCCATACGTCTTTACAGTGAGTTGTTTTTGGATTATACATTGTTCTTGTAAAATTGATTTTTTTATAAAATCTTCTATATTCTGTTTCTCCATTTAGATATTTTTCTTTCAGCTGTTTTTAGAAGTATGCTCTTCTGTGACCTGTGTATTCTCTTTGTTTTTTTCTTCGTTTCACTTGTCCTTCCATAAAGATTCTGGTTCTTCTTGCCTGCAGTTTAACATATACCTTAAGTTCGGCTTCAGTAATATCGAATTACTATAGATAAAGTCACGTTGAGATGGCAGTGTACGGATATAGGATAACAGCGTTGCCAATTCTACTGCCATTGTAAGTTTTGCTACTTTTGTAAAATAAGCAGGGCCAAACTCACGGTAAACTAAGATATGTTTAGGTAAGCTAAAGTTGTTAATAGAAAATTCGTGAATGAAATAAATGGTAATAATTCCTAAAATGCTTTTATACATAATACCGCAGTTAATAGGGAAAAAAATATGAAAAATATTCTACAGGTTTTTTAATGTTCTAAATGGTAGATAAAGGATAACTGATGATAATTCCTTGAAGAATTACAGCCAATTTTGCTTTGTTTATTTTTTAAAGAAAG